>NC_081418.1:153148797-153448797 GCF_949786415.1 Peromyscus eremicus | reverse complement strand
GTTCACCCCAACACCTGGCTCAGGTTTGATTTTATTAATAAGAACTTCTAAGATTCATGCTACCCTATTTTGATATAGTTTCACTAACCCTGCTGGCCTCAAACTAGAGGCAATCCTTTTGCCTCAGCCTCTCAAGTGCTAGGATTACAGATGTAAGCAGCCATCACACCAAGCTAACCATTCTATTAAGTAGCAGTTAGCCCCAGAGCATAAGTGTTTGCCACTCTCCAAAAATTTTGACGTTTAAGAGCTCATTAGGGATAGTTGAATTCTCTGAAAAAGGTCTATCAGGTTTTAACTGTGGCCCAACTAAAAGACACGACACACTCCAGTAAGGAAAGACAACAGGTCCCAGGTCACCCAGTCCAAGCCCAGGCAATCACTGTCTTCTATCTGCCCATCTAGACCAACCCATTCTCCATCCCATTCTGTGTACCAGGAATCTGACTCATGTACACAACATCTGAGAACCACCACTTCCTGAGTTAATATTCCTCATAAAGATGCCGTCCTGCTTAATGACTTTACTTCCGTTCAGTCTAGGAATGTAACATTCCAGACCCTGAAGGATTGAGATGCTAGTCTATCTTGATTTTTTCTTTATTTAAAACTTTTAAGGCAGGGATTGGCCATTGCCCAGGCTGGGCTGAAAATTGCAATCTTTCTGCCTCAGTACACACAGTGCTAGGATTATAGGCATGTGCTACCATATCCGGCTTATGGTTTCTTTAACCCTATGTTTATAAATTGTAACTTTTTTGTTTCTACCCAAGTCATTTTTAAATGGAGTACCTATTTCATGACAGGACCTAATTACACCGTACAGTAGCCACTTGTTCAATTTTAAACAAGTCATCCCCACAAATATGTAGAGATCAAATGAAATGTGAAGGATGCCGTATCACATGTTCCACATTAGGAGTATGCTATCTGTGGCCCATGTGCCACATATGACCCCAGAGAGCTATGAATGTGGCTATGAACTTTAGTATACTTTTTCTTTGTAAATCATGGGTTCTTGAGCATCATTTTATACATGGTAACACTGTACTGCAATGTCATGCTAAGTGTGTGTATGTTCTTGCTGTTTGTACTCATACATGGCTTCAGTTATAAAACTGGTGGTATGTATCTTCTAGTGTGCTAGCTTTCAAGTGCAGACAGTTGAATTAGTGGCATCAGCAATTACATGTGCTTGTGGTCAACTTAAAAAAATGAAACGGCATTTTTTATCCCAACACTGCAAACAATAGTTAATGCTGTTCAGAGGATGGCAAACTGCTTCATTTGACTCGGTATTTCTACACCTTAGGTAGGCCTCATGGATGCCCCCTGAATTTACAGCTGGCTGCTTTGTGCTGCATTGAAAGTTAGAAAGGCCCAAAACCTTGCTTCCTATTTTCCTGGCAATTTTCTTTTTCTTGTTTTGAGACAGGGTCTCACTATGTTGCTCTGGCTGATTCAAACTCAAAGATACTTTGCCTCCACCTCCCTAGTGCTGGGAATAAATGTATCACTATGCCTAGCGACCAGTTTTCTTAATAAAAGCTAATATAGGGCTGGCGATATGGGTCAGTAACCAAAGGCACTTACTACCAAATTTAACGACCTGTTTTATCTTTGGGACCCACTCAGTGGAAGAAGAGACCAACTCCAGCATGTTGTCTTCTGATCTCCACCAGTCATGTGCACATTCATGCAAATAAGTGAATGTAATACAAAAATGAAGCAAATACAGTCCCTTTTCTAATATTTTAAAAATCCCAGAAAGGCTTCTATGTCTCAAAAATAAATAGACTCCCCCCTTCCCTAAAGAAAAAAAAAACTGCAAAGATTCTTCAATGAAAAGAGATTTTTTTTTAAAGCAACAAAAGGATTCTATTTAATTTACAGGGAAGCTGTGCAAATTTTCAAAGTTTAATTTCGGGGTTGGAGTCCCACGTGACTCCAGTTTGTGTCGAGTTGACAAAAACTAACCAGCAGTGTTTTTGTATGTGCCTTAATTTTTAAATTCTCCTGCCTCGGCGCCTCCACAGTGCCTGGGACTATGGCATGCCACACGACACATCTGAGATCTGCTTTCTACTGGGAACAAATGGTCCCACTTATAAACCATATCGCATGACAAACAGCAGCAGGCACAAAACACACAGGTTCTTTAGGGTGGCAAACATCTGTGATCCCTACAAGCAGACTGACTTAAAATCCCAAACAAAGGCTCTTCCGGCTCAGCAACGTTTACTTTCCCATGGTGAGCATTAGGCTCAGAAAGCTTGGTAGCGTCTAGAATCTTCTAGATCCAATGCCATTGTTTGTTCCTTCAGTCAAGGGCCCTGAGAACTGAAAACACAAAATGAAAGCTCCCTCTCCACAACCTGTCTGCCACCCTCTTTTGCTGTATTTTCTTTAGAATTCTATGAGGCTAGGCTGGCCTCGAACCCTTGCCTTGTGCCCATTTGGTCAGCCTCTGCAGGGCTAGGACTCCAGGGGGGTACTGCATCCCGTGGAGAATCTCGTTCTCGCGAGAACCTGGGCCGGAGTCGCCAGGCTCTGAGCCCTAGCCCTGCCGGGGCCGTGGGCGGGAGGCAGCCTCCCGGCTGCTCGCCCTTGCTCGCCCTCGCAGGACCGCGGGCCCTGAGGAAGCCCCCCACTCTGAGGACATGGCGGTCTCCCTCCCGGGGCCCACCCCGGCCTGGGGCCGCTCTCACCATGCTGCACTCCTGCAGACCACCTCAGCCGCTCCAGCCGTCCCTCAGCACCGCTCCGCAACCGCCTCTCTCGTGCGCTTAACGGTCCAGGGCCGGAAGGTAGGGGTATTTATCGAGCTCTCCTGGATGCTCATTGGTCCAGAGCTCTGTGGGGGCGGGCTTAGCTCCCACATCCCACTTATGATTGGATGTGGCTCAATTTGGAGCGCTGGCCCTTTCTGATTGGATGTGTCTTTGGCGGGAAGGCTCTGGAGTGGCTGGAGGGGCTGAGGCTCTTGCTGGAGACCTCCGGCTTTGCGCAGGACAAGTGGGGGCGCTCCGGCTTCGCTGGTCTGCGCATGCGTAACAGAGGGAGGTCCCTGCGGCTGTGCACACTGGCCATCCTGCAGTCCTTGCCCTGCCTCACCTTGCCTCATCTCACCTGGTGCAGAAAAGCTATTTGGCCACGCCTGGGAGAGCTGCAGATGATGCTTCTTCAGGACACGTGAGTTTCTGGGCACCTTGGGGTGCTGAGTCTGTGCAAACAGTCGTCTATTCTGACATTATTTTCTGTGGGAGAGGGTGTTGGGAGGGTTTGGGGATGCAGTTCTGGCTGGCCTCCAAGCCTTTGTAGCCCTGGCTGGTGTAAGTTGAAGCTCTGTCTCAGCCGGCCTCAGAGTTGGGGCTATAGACATGCGCCATGTGCGCGTGGTGGGTATTTCAACCGCAGTTTTGGGGAAACACAATTCAGCGGACATACCTTCCTTCCTCAAGATATCTAACTGCACATAATTGAATCGTAGGCTGTAGCATGTTGTGGATTCTTTTTTTGAGGCCTAATCTTATGTTATCCCACCCTGCTTGACTCCCCCTGTAACAAAGCGTGGACTTGAACTTTCAACCCTCTGGTCTCCACCTCCTGAGTTCCGGGTTGCAGGTGTGCACCATCGGTCCAATTTATAGAGCACTGGGGAACAAACCCACGGCTCCAGGCATGCGTGGCAAGCAATCTACCAACACCAGCTACCACCCTGCCCCCAATGCTGTGTTTTTAAGAAATGTTTGTTTTTCTGATTATAAAATTAACACATTTGGAGTAGAAAGTATGGGAAAGGCAGAAATAAAATAGAAATCAGCAACTGTACAAGCTAGAGAGACATTTCAGTTGTTTGTCTTTATTCCTGTGTGTATGCATTTATGGCTTTCTGTATAACTAGGATCAAACAAGATTCTTAAAACCACTTTCTTGAGAGTTACGTTACTACACAATTACTCTTTTAATGTGTGGGATTCTGTTAAATTCGGGAATTTCTGTGCACAGATTAGGCTCCTCCTCTGGCCTCCTGAGTACCTGGGACTTCATACAGGTGTGCATCACCATGCCACACTTGTTATTTATTTATGGAAGGAGTATTTATTTTGGCTCACAGTTTGAGGGTATAGTCTGTCAAGATGGGGCAGTCATGGCTGCAGGTTTTTTTTTTTTTTAAGTTTATTTATTTTGTGAGTCAGAGTCTCATGTATCCAGGCTGGCTTTGAACTTGTTATGCAGCCCAGGACAGCCTAAGACTTTTGATCCTCTTACCACTATCTCCCAAGTTAGGATAACATAAAGCTGTGTAACCATGCTCAGTTTATGTGGTGTGGGGATCAAACCCAGTGCATCTTGCATGGCAGGCAAGCATTCTCTCATCTGAACCATGCTCCAGGCAGTAGGCACCAGTCTTTCCACATATCCTGGTTAGCTTTAACTGTCAACTTGACACAGCCCAGAGTTACCTGAGAAGGAAGTCTCAATTTAGGGTTTGGCCAGATCGTATAGGCTTGTGAGCATGTCTGTGGGGGATTGTCTTGGTTGGTGGCTGATGTAGAAGGGCCCTGCCCACTGTGGATGGCACTGTTTCCTGGACTGTGACCCGGAAATATAAGCCAAATGAATCTTTCTTTCTTGTTAGTTGCTCTTTGTCACGGTGTTTGTTTCTGTCACAGAATGAACACCTGCATCTCTGGTTATTTCTGTAGACAGTTGAGTCAGTGGACTGGACCAAACAATATGGGCAGTTTTCTGGCTCAATGAATAATGAAAAGTTGCCTTCCCAAAATGGTGTTACATTTTGCCTTTTGAAGGTAGTGTCTGGGATTGGCAGTTGCAAGCCTCTGTATTTTGTCTACCAAGGTCACCAGGACCTGAATGTCTGGATGAGAGGGATGTCTCTGAACCTGGGTCCAGTTCAGCATCCAGCTTACAGTTGAGGGTTTTGTTATATGGACCAGTGAAGAGAAATAAAGGACTGCAGAGCAAAGGGGGAGTCCATTGTGAATTGAGGGGCCCTTGATGGGGAAGTTGAAGTGGATCATTAGGTGTGAGAGCCATTTAGGAGCAGACGTTGGTGGTGGGATGTTCTGAAGGCAGCCATGCTTTTACTACTCTGCTCTGAAAGCACTTGGCTGCATGCAAAGCCCTGAAAGAATGACCATCACTGAGCTCGGCTCGAAATGCCATCCGACTCCATTCACCTGGATATACTAAGGAGAAACTCATCACTTCCACAGACCTTGATTATTCTCATTTACACACCCAGGTCTTAAAGGAGCTTCTTTGGGCAGTTTCTCTCCTGTGGATGACAATCCAGGTTCACAAGTAGTGGGAGGTGGGTGTTTGTTCAATTTCTTATAATGACATACTGAGCCCTGGGAAAGGTTTTGATTGAACTGTAAAGCTATAAATAGGAATGAGGGATAAAATCTGGACTAGTCAGGTTGGTACTGGGCAGGCAAAGAGCTGATAAACAGAAAAGTTGCCGTGGTAGCTCTGACCCCTGATGGAAAGTCAGAACACTCCTGTGTGGTTAGACATCTCTGAGGCTGCAGTCAGGCCGTCCCCACTGTAACAGAAACTGAAGTACCAGGGCATTCTCTCACACCTATGTAGTCATGGAGGGTCTGCGTCCCCAAAAGACAGTTGTCATTGTGGTGTTGATGCCTCCTCTGTGGGCTTTTCCAGAGGATCATGTAAAGAAATACCCTGAAATGGAAATTTAGTCCTGCATGATTTAGGAGGGAAATAAGGTCACCTTACTCCACCAAAATGCCACCCACCTCATAAATATTCATACAATTTTCTTTAGAATTCACAACACAATGCATTGGCTTGCTCCCTCCCCTGAGACAGCCTACCCCAGCTAGTCTCTCTTTGGAGTGTTTGCTGTCTCAGTTGATAGAGTGCTTGCCTGCCGTGCATAGGACCCCTGGTTCTGTCCTCAGCACTGCATAGAAGAGGCATAGTGTCCCTGCCTGTATCCCAGTGCAGGATGAGGAGCCGAAAGTCATCCTAGACAGTGCAAGGACAGTACAGGAGACCCCGTCCCACAGAACACAGAGAAAGGATGGGGGTTGGGAATACAGACTAGAAGAAATTAGGGGAGGAAAGGCTTGAATCCAGGAAAGTTTCCCTACTAAAGTTGAGATTCAAATTGGCCATCAATTCCATCACTGCTGTTATCTTTTAATTTTATTGTACAATATCTTCATGTAGGACTGAAAACAGAATACAGAAAAGGAAACATATTAGTAAAAACATCATTTATGTGTACCCAACGGAATGCTGAGCGCCCTGAATTGTGACCTTCTGATTGGTTATCTCCTGTGGAGCTGAAGGCACAGCCAGGGACCCACTGGGTAATACACCTTCTGCAGCTGTCTGAGGGGCTGGCTGCTACACAGCAAACTAGCATGCAGGACAGGTATCCACAGAGCTTGCCCACACTGTGTGTGCTATTTAAATTCTCAGAATGATTCTGATTTCTTTGGCTTAGAAACCAGGACAGGATCTCAGGACAGATGGCTTCGTAATGAGTTTTTCTCCCCTTTAGGCTGCTGAGCAATTTGGAGATTGCAGTAGGCCTGGCCCCTGTCACTATAGTTCAGTGATTCAACTAGTCTGACACCAGGAAGGTGTCACCATCAGCAGCTGATGCTTAGCAAATTTGGCACAGCAAGCCTCCTGAAACTGCAAAGGAGAGGTACATTCGGATAGCTACTTGCTGACAAGTTCAGCATCAACTTCCAGTTTCAGTCTGACTTAGTTTTCAGACCATCTGTTGGGCATTCTCATGTGGATGTTCTGCAGGCTTCTGAAGTACACATGTACACCTTGGGATTCTTTGGGGTCTTTGGTGTGTGTGACTTTTGTTCTGATGCAAAGTCTAATTGTGTACCACATGCTGGCCTAAAACTCCTACCCCTCCTACTCTGCTTCCTCAGTTGCTGTACAGCTCTCACCATGTAGACTAGGCTGGCCCAACACTCAACTAAATAGACCAGGCTGGCCTCGAACTCATGGAGATGTGTCTGCCCCTGCCTCCAGAGTGCTAGGATTGAAGGTGTGTCCCAGCAAACCCAGTTCAGTTTGCAATTCTTGATCTTTCACAAGAATACCCCTGGTGTTTACTGCTTTGATGCATAATACATATTAAATTCACCACCAGTGATTCAAACCTGGATTCTTATTTATGTGTGTACACATGTGTGTGGAGGTCAGAGGTCAGCCATAAATGCCATTCCTCAGGAGCCATCCACAGGTTTTTTTCCCCTTACTTTACTTATTTGTTTTTGAGACAAATATCTCTTGTTGACTTACCTCACCAAGTAGGCTAGGGTAGCTAGGCAGCCTCAGGGATCTACCTGTCTCTGCCTCCATAACACTAGGATTACAAGTACATGCCACCACACCTGGCTCTGGGAGGGAGGGGTTCTGGGAATCTAACTCAGGTCTTTGTGCTTGCAGAACAAGAACTTTACCAACTGATCTGTCTGCCTATCTTCCACACTAGGCATGCCCTCTCTCCCTCCCTCTATGGCATCGTCACTGAGACCTTTGATTCTAGTTTTTAAACGTCTCATTGAGTACCATTGGTTGTGAAGGATTCTTGGGCATAGCTTCCTGCCTGGGGCTTATCAACCTTGTCCTTCTCTGCCCCAGTCAATTTTCTCTGGGGAACCTTTGTGCTGTATGTGACATCAGATCCTGCCATTCTCCCATGGGAAACCATCCGATTCTTCCCTCTAGCTGCGGGATGAAGTCTGAATTCCTGACATGACTGGCGAAGCTGTTATCTCCCTTCTTAGCAGTATTTTTTATCAGTTAGCTATTACATCAGAAAATACTTGCTCAGGGCCTAGTCTGTGATCCTGGCCCTGGAGATCCAATAGTGAGACAGCCCCCATCCTGAAGCAAATGCATGTGCACACACACACACACACACACACACACACACACACACACACTACACATGGAGACAAAGGGATGGTTCCAGGTGCTGACACACTCAGGAGGAAGAGGTGTATGAGGATGTATTCAGGCAGTACTGTCTGTCTGTTCAGGCCTCTGTCATGAACTTTAGCCTCTGAGGACTGTAGATTCCTGATGCTACTTACTGACTGCCTGGCATGTCAGATGCTTAGTAAGAATTGCTTCATACATGACTATTACTTCCTAATTTTAAATGAACTGACAGGTTTTCACCTAACAGGGTAAAAGATGTGCACACAGTGTCCACAGAGAAGTGAATTAGTGAAAGTAGAAACAGAGAGCCATGAGGTTCCCAGCGGTTAGACACGTGTAGGCTGACATGCACCGCTCTGACCCTTAGGCATTCCGGTTGGTTAGCTGATTTACTGCAGATCACCAAGTTCTTATAGATTATGATGTTCAATGCACTGCTGGTTTATTAGTTTTTCTTCTCATTTGCTAAGAAAAACAAGTTGAGAATGATTTTCTTTAGAAAATGGCAAGATTAAAGCCATGCTCAGAAATTAAAGCCCTTTGAGAAGAAAAGATGACATGGCCTTTGCGTTATTTTTATCAGATGAAACAAAAGGTGTATGGATTAGGCACAGGGATGTTGGTCAGTGGTATTAGTGGCCTGGCTTTGCTTTGGGAGGAAATCTCACAAGAGCAACTGGGAGAAGGAAGGGTTTGTTTGCTTCACAGTTTGATGCTACAGCCCATTGTGGCAGGGAAATCATAGCAGCAGGTCCACGAGGCCGCAGTCAGGAAACTGAGAGATCAGTGCTGCTGTCCAGCTTGTTTTCCTCTTTTTCAAAATTACCATTGCGTATATGCATGTATGGGGATCCTATTGGGTATGTAGTGTGTGTGTGTGTGTGATGCATATGGGTAGGTGGGCATGCCATAGTATGAGTGTGTATACATAGGGTGTGTGTGTCGGTCAGAGGACAGCCCTGTGGAGTTGGATCTCTCATTTCACTCTTACATAAGATCTAAGATTGAACTCAGGTCATTAGGCCTTTGTGGCAAGTGCTTTTCCCGCTGAGCCATCTTGCTGGCTTCATTTTCTCTGTCAGCCTTTGGGATGGTGTTGCCCATGTTCAGAGTGTGTCTTCCCTCATCAGCTAAACCTTTCTGAGATGACCTCACAGACATACTCAATGGTTTGTCTCCTAGATGATTATAAATTCAGTCAAATTTACATTGGAAGTCATCTATCACAAGAATACTATGTTAATGACTTTCTCTTGTTTAATGCACTTACCTTTGCAATGCTTATGACTATTGAGCTATTAAATCAAGTATTACATCCTTGTAAGAATTTGTAGACTAGGAGAAGAAATGGAACAGTTACACTGTCTTCCACCTTCAGATTCTGTGGAAAAGAATTTTGTCCACATCACCATAAAGCCAAGCAAATCCCACAAATAATACAATTTCACAGAACTCGGAGTTTACATTGCCTTTCTGTGTTTTTTGAGAAAGCTGTTTGTTGCACCCTGAGGTATCTGGTTACATGCTTTGGGCGACTTTTTTCTGTCAGGGATGAAAGACGCTTGTAGGGAGACACTGAGCTCCTCATTAAATCATCACAATACTTCATGCTTTGTGGTAGCTGTGTGGGCTCTATCCCAGGGTTTCTATAAGAAAGGCCTGTTTTCAAAACTGTCTTATGTAGCATGAATCTTAAAATGTCTTATTAATAAAATCAAGCCTGAGGCCAGTTATTGGGGTGAATGCTGGAAGATCAGAGAAGCAGAACAAGCCACAGCTAACCTCACCTCGCCAGTTCTTCAGCTGATCCTGTTTCCTCAGACTGGAAGCTTCTGAGTCCTCATCCAAATGGGTCTCAGCTGAACTGCTGCTCAAAAGTCTGAATGCTTAACCAGCCAATTGCTTCTAGTTTCTGGTCTTCACGCCTTATATACCTTTCTGCTTTCTGCCATCACTCCCTGGGATTAAAGGCTCACTTTCTGGGATTAAAGGTGTGAGTCACCATGCTTGGCTGTATCCTTGAACACACAGAGATCCAGGTCGATTTCTGCCCCTGGAATGCTAGGATTAAAGGCGTGTACTACCACTGCCTATCCTCTATGTTTAATATTGTGGCTGTTCCATTTTCTGACCCCAGATAAGTTTATTAGCGTACACAATATTTCAGGGAACACAGTACCCCCACAGTCTTAGCACACACAGCCCACAAGAATAACTAGTTGTCATCAGTCTCTGGTATCTCTGTATTGTCTATCTGTCCGTCCATCCCATTCCTCCATCCATCCAATCAGTTGTTTGGTTCTCAAAGTACATGGAAAAATCTGAGCCATGAATTTTTTTTTTTTTTTTTTTTTTTGGTTTTTCGAGACAGGGTTTCTCTGTGTAGCTTTGCGCCTTTCCTGGGACTCACTTGGTAGTCCAGGCTGGCCTCGAACTCACAGAGATCCTCCTGGCTCTGCGTCCCGAGTGCTGGGATTAAAGGCGTGCGCCACCACCGCCCGGCTGAGCCATGAATTTAAAAAGCTCTGCCCAGGGTATTTTGAGTTGTACTAGACCCTTTTCCTGCTTATCTGCACCCCCGTCTCTTCAACTCCATTAGAACTTGGTCACCCTTGTGACAACTTCCCTTGCAAACCAGCATGCAACTTCCCATGGTGTTAGTGTTGTGTGTATGTTAGTTTAACCCCTTTGCTGTTGTATGGGAATTTGCTCACATAGAAACCTCATGACTTTTTTGCAGTGCTGCGGCTAGAATCCAGGGCCTGACACGTGCTAAAGGGTGCACCCCTCTGCACTGCATCTCTAGCCCTTGGATATAAAAGTTCTTACTGCAGACTGTATTGCTTTTGCTCACTTTCGAATGCTTCAACAATTTCAATGTACCTATACTTGCCTGGGTTTGATATTCTGCAGCCTCCACCTTAGTTCATGGCTGAAGGCACAAATAAATGACTGGCTAGAGACTGTCCTGGAAACCTGTGTGTAGGGGTGATGAGTTCCCATGTGGCCATTGGCCTTGTAACCGTCATGTCCCAGCTGCTTAGACAATGAAAGGAAGTGCTCCCATCACGGTTACCTGTGGCAGCATGGACAGACCTATTGAGTGTGCCATGGGCTGAACATCTGAGAGGTGGCTTTGCAAACAAGGAAACATACAGAATATTTTTATGGCAACCATTTGGATTTCTAATTCTCTAAGCTTTACATGTTTATTATGAAAACCACGTTCAGTATTTCCAAGGGGCAAGAAAGTACTATATCCTGTGGCATAAACTTACAAAATTATAGCAAAAATCTTAAATTGTATAATTTGTTCCTTGGGTAGAGTTCCATCATCCTCTTCTGATTACATAATTCTGCCTTGGCCTTTCACAAGCAGAGGCCTGTCACTCTTGACACAATGTAGAGTTTGGAACTGCCTGTGAAAACATGAATGACTTCTTTTTTTCTACATGAAAAGTCCTTAAACACAGATTATAAACTCCCAAAGAACTTCATGGCAGTTTGCAAGCTAGTATTTCAACTGCCAAGACCTATATTCAAAGTGTTGGAATTGCCAGAAAAAACACAGCTGTTATCCCAAGCAATCTGTCCACCATCTTCTAGACTGGAGAGATTGTGAAAATGGACTGAAGGTTAGATGCATGCCTTTTATATATTTATTTAATGATTGAGACAGGGTGGTAGGGAGGATCATGCATGCCTATGATTTGAAGCCAGAAGACAACCCTGGAAGCCATTCATTAGACACCTTATTTTTGAGACAGGGTCCAATGGCTTGGAAATCAGCAGGTAGATAGTCTAGGTCAGCTGACCAGTGGCCTCCCAGGATCCAAGTGTCTCTGCCTCTTAATGCTGGGATTATAAGCGTGTACCACCATGCTTGGCTTTTTATGTAGGTTCTGGATTGGATTTATGCCCTCATTCTTGCAAGGCTAGTTCTGTACTCACTGAACAATCTTCCAAGCCAGATGTCTGTCTTAAAGAGCCATATTCTGTGTAGAAGTGTTCATATCCCAAATTTAAAAAAATTCCTAAACAGAAACATTAATGCATAATGTCTGAAGTTTTAAATGATTGCTCATTTTGAAAGGCTTCTCCCCCACCAAAACAAAGTGGCAAGATGCACCAGCCAAAAGATTTTTCCTGAGCTTGATCATCTTCTAGAAAAATGTTCTTACATCTGGTTTTAGTTATTATTTGAAAGTCTGGTGTCTGGTTGTTGGTTTCATGGAGGCATCAATGAAGAAGATTCCATGGGGTCAGCAACTATAACACACTGTGCCATTTCTATAAACTAAATTCTTGGCATAGTCTGAGCTTGGACAGCAATGTGCTGGCCTTGTTGTTTAGCTGTATCGATTAGATTTCCTTTCTAACCTGACAATTTGGTTCAATAAAACAGCTCATGTTTTAATTGGGTGCTTGTCATGATCTGAGATATACCAAGCTGCATAAATAGTAAGATAACATATTTCTGTGCATATGAAAAGTGTCTTTGGGTTTTCTCAGTGTGTTGAATTACTGAGTAATGTGTTCACACATCTGACAGCATCATGGTGTCAGTCAGAATTTGTGGAGCTGACCACAGCACAGCTAAGAGAAGCTTTGGGCTGTGTGTAATTTCCTATCCTGAGTCTGACTCCAGCCCTCTGGTATAGACCTCTTGTATCGTATGTGTTCTTAGAATCCCTGTCTTAGATTTTCCAGAATATTTGCGCGCGTTTGTGTGTGTGTGCGTGTGTGTGTGTGTGTGTGTGTGTGTGTGTATGTGTTCATCTGCCCACACGTCGTGTGGAGGCAAGACTCCAGCCTCCAGAGTCACTCCTCCTCTCTTTTTTCAGTGTCTGTCACTAGCTGGAATTACTAGCTGGGCTGGGTCAGCTGGCCAGTGAGTCCGAGATCTTCCTGTCTTTGCTTCCCTGAAGCTGGCTAACACTCACGCATCACAATGCCCTGATTTTCTAGGTGCTGAGAATATAACTCAGGTCCTCACGCTTGGGCTGTGAGTATTTTCCTAACTGGGTGGTTAGGAAATAGCCTGTGGGATATTCTTGGGGTGGGGGGAGGAACAACAAAACACTACTTACTTTGTCTTTCAAATTCAAATCAGCTTTTACTGTATCTTTTTTTTTATGCCAGCCTTTTGCATATGATGTTTTGATTAATCTCAACAATTTCTGTTTTTTCCATGAAAACTAAGCTCAGGAAGCATAAATTACACACTAAGGTCACACAGGGAATAATCTATGATGGGAGTTCATGGTTTCTGGAACTTTCTTGCTAGGTCCCAGGGAATGCTTTAAGATACCAGAAGACAATGTAGTTAGTCATAGTTGTGGATCATATCACAGTGGGAGCCATAGGACCAGTGATTTGACAGGACTCAGTGAAGTCCCTGAAGGGCTTGTACTCTTCTCTCTGGGATGTAAGGTTCCGTGTCACCAGCCCCCAAGTGAGCTTTCCATTTCAGAAAATGAAAGCAATTTCCAGTCCATAATGGCAACCAACATCAAGTCTGTTTTCCCTTGTCTCAAGAGTTATAACTGGGACCTGAATGTATCCATTTCCTGATTTAGGTTTAATCATCTTCTTCCTAGTTTGCTGCGATCCACTACTTTATTGAACATAATGAATAGCTTCTCTTAGGACCTGTTTTTGTCAAGCTGCCTGTGACTCTGAGACTTTGTTCTGGCATTTACAGCTGTGATTTTAATTGGATTTGTGCCACTGTGATTTAAACCTCAGCATAGCTTAATGAAAATCATAAAACTGTTTAAGTAGAAAGAGACCTTAGAGACAGGCTTGTCCCAGAGTCCCACACAAACCATTCCCAAGCTGAAACTGGTCCCAAGTGCATTGCTCTCCACAGGGAAGACCCGTGTTGGGCTCTAAACAAGTTTTTGAATGGGTTGTCATTTTTAAAATGCATTTCAAATAAAAGATTGGTATGTTGGGAGTCTCATAAAAATGCTGATGTGCTCAGTTGGTAGGATGCTTGTCCAGAGCATGCATGAAGTTCCAGGTCCAACCTCTAACACTACATCAAACTGGGCATGGTGCGCCAAGCCTGTAACCAGAGCACTGAGGAAAGAGAGGATCAGGACTGCAGGTTGGAGGCCTGCCTGGGCTACCTGAAGCTGCCTCAAAAGTTATAACTAATAAATAGTAATAATGACAATCAATGTTTGATGAAGGTTAAAAACTTTGGAACCCTGGGAAGCACTAGGCCGGTTGCTGGCTTCCTGCATGTCACCAGCCCTGCAGAGTCCAGGTGCTTCCTGGAGATAGGGCAGAGCTCCGCAGGGTGCTGGACCTGTGTTCCTTCACTGGCAGTGTTGTGGCTGGTGCTCTGCTGACACTTGTCTCTGTGCCTGTATTATAATTTCTTACAGCAGATTGATGAGTGATGAACAGTATTTTTGACTGCCAGAAATGGGAAAGCAGATTCTAACCCAAGAAGGCTTTGTGCTCTCTGTCTAAAAAAGTATCTTAATATTACACGATGGTTTCACAAAAGAAGATACATTAATATGTGGTATTAACAGAACATATAAGAGCAGAATACACACAAATACCAGAGAATCGGTATTTGTATAGAGTTCCCTACATCTTTACTCTTAGATTATTTCATTGGTTTGGGTGTGTATGTGTAGATGGTGTGTGTATGTGTGTGTGTGTGTGTGTGTGTGTGTGTGTGTGTGTATAGATGGATGTGAAAGTTGATGTCAGGTATCTACCTTAATTGCTCCCTACTTTATTGAGTCGAACTTTCTTCAGTAGGAGCTCCCCAATCCCAGCTGGTCTGCCTAGTCAGTTTGCCCCAGGGGTCCCCTGTTTCTGCACCCCATTATGAGCATTGTAGGCAGCTGCTGTTCCTGCCTGGCTCTTACACTGTTTTGGGGATCCAGGTTTCAGTTCTGCACTGGTATGCAAACACTTCACCTGCTGAGTCACCGCCCCAGCCCCTCAGAGGCTTCTGTCGGCCTCTGCTGCCTTCCTTGTCTGCTTTCTTGATGTTTGCCCAAAGGACTGCTGGATTATGGGTCTCAATGCATTAGCTAGAACAAATGTTAAGTAAAGTCTTTTGTGCTGTCTCTGTCTCTCTCTGTCTCTGTCTCTGTCTCTCTCTCTCTCTCTCTCACACACACACACACATGCATTCAAAAAAATAGTAGCCAACAATATTTACTTTTAATCATTTAAGTTTTGTAAAGTATACTTTTTCTTTTATTATATTTATAATAACAAGCTATCTTTTAGGTTAAATGAAATGTTTAACCATACATTCAAACATTAACAGAGAATAAATTAAAAAATAAAATTGGGGTGGGATATTTAGTCCAGTGGTGCAGTGTTTACCCAGAATGTTCTAGGTCCTGGGTTCAGTATGCAGCACTTCAAATAAATAATATCCAAGAGATCGAGAAGTCTGTTGCCCTGTCCTATTCTTTTGTGTATGTGGCAGGAGCACACGTGTGTGTGTGTGTGTGTGTGTGTGTGTGTGTGTGTGTGTGTGTGTGCGCGCGCGCCAGATGATGGTTTTATGTGTCAGTCCTTAGACATCCTCCACTTCTCACACTGGGAGGGGCTGGATGATTAGGGTAGGCTGACTGGGGAGCTGAGGGATCTGCCCGTCTCCATCTTGCAGCGCTGGAATCCTGAGCTTCGGAAACCACCCACAGCATCACCACTCTAGACGTTTCCAAATCCTGAAGACGTTGTCCCGCAGGTCATGAGGAGATCCTAAGTGTGCGTTAGGGATTTTGTGGTATTCCACAAATGCTTCATTGGCTCCTGTGGTTGTCATTTCATGCAGAGGAAAAGATTTTGAAATAACTTTATGCACTTACATGCTCAGCTTTTCCTCATGGCCGGAAGTTGTTCTCGTGTTGTCTTAGACTGTTCGTGTGGACGGCCCAGCTGCTCCCTCTGTGCAGGCAGGTTAAGGCGAAAGCAGTGGATCACCAGCCTTACTGGTGATTGCGTTTTCTTTTAAGAGTCTCACTAAAGCCAGGCATTGTGGCTCATGTTGAAACTCCAGCACCCAGGAGACTGAGGAGGAGGATTTCTGTGAATTAAAGGCCAGCCTGGGCTGTACAGTGAATTCCAGGCCAGCCTGGCCTACACAGTGATACCCTGTCTCAAACAATGAGAAAAGAATCTCACCCTGATCCTCCTTTCTGAAGTTTAATAACTTTGCATTTTTAAAAGATGTTTCAGAGATGAGGATGTATAAAGTCATAGCAATGCCAACAGTGCAAAGGTCATGTGGATCCCAGCAGTGTATCACCGTAGGCATTCCAGAAACCCCTGGTGCTGCTGGCCTGTTCTTAGAAGACACCACATACTAGGTTCACTCCTGCTTGCCTGACACAGACTCAAGGCCCCAACAACCTCAAATGAGATACCCTCTCTAAATCCTTTTCATCTGCATTTTTCCATGATTACTGGTCACAAGAATGGGACCTGAGTCCTGTCTCTGGCCCAGGGTGGAGTCATGTCATTCTGAGCTGCTGAAAGGCCATATGACTGCTGACCAGCAGAAGCTTTCTGGTGAAGACTGAAAACATTATTGTCATTTCATCCAATGGGCCTGTCAATCACCTAGGCAGGAAGGTACCCTTCAGGAGAGCTATGCTCCAGAGAACTACTGTGAAGCCTGCCTACCGATGTAGCTGGGCACACCTGGGTCTCCTTTCACTGTCCACCAGCACTCCTCAAGAGTGTGCTGCTCTGCAGGGTCTCTGTGGCCATTGTCCATTCTTATACTATTGGAGTGTTTTCCTCTGCAGTGATCCCTGTGGTCCTTGACCCCTCTCCTCCTTGGGAGGCAGCCCACCCTATCCTGTAATGAACCCTGCCTGACTTGCACACTATGTATGCGCTATGTACTTTTTTAATTCATTTGATGGAGACCTCAAGGGTGGGGAGCTGAGGGATGTGCGCACTAGGTTTCAGTAATAGCAGTAGGGAGAGCGTCCCTGCATGTGTCTACAAAGATCAGGAAGCAGAGCAGACAGGAAGTGGGCTCAGTTATAAAATCTTACAGCCCGCCTTTATCTAGCTAGGCTTTACCTTCTGAAGTTTCCACAGCTTCCCCAAACACCACCAGATGTTCAAACACAAGAGCCTGTGGGAACAGTGCACATTAAACCATGTCTGGCAGATTTGCATGTAAGGAATTATTGTGGACATCTTGAAGGAAGCAAGATAAATCAGAGAGGAGTTGAACTCATGCAGGTCCCCATGTGCCATGGTTGAATTCCACACAGAGCCTGAAAGCTAACACTAGGTGTGCTGGCTAGTTCTATGTCAACTTGACACAAGCTAGAGTTATCTGAGAGGAAGGAATCTCAATTGAGAAAATGCCTCCATAAGATCTGACTGTAGGCAAGCCTGTAGGGCATTTTCTTAGTGATCGATGTGGGAGGGCCCAGCCCATTGTGAGTGGGACTGCCCCTGGGACTGGTAGTCCTGGTTGCTATAAGAAAGCAGTCTGAGTAAGCCATAAGGAGCAAGCCACTAAGCAGCACTCCTCCATTGGCCTCTGCATCAGCTTCCTGCCTCCACATTGCTGCCCCATTTGAGTTCCTGCCCTGACTTCCTTTAATGATGAACAAATGATGTGGAAGTGTAATCAGAATAAACCCTTTCCTCCCCAAGTTGATTTGGTCATGGTGTTTCATCACAGTAACAGTAACCCAAACTAAGACACTGGGGCTTTTAGCAGAGCCATTAAATCCTTCTGTCAGCCAACCAGGGATGGAAGCATAAGCTAAGAGACAACTGAGGGTTATTCCTAGGAAGCATCACAGCCAACCACAGTCTTGGGAGCTGGGGGTTAACACTCCGTGCTTTTCCAGAGGCGGTCTGACAGCACACTTGGTACCATTACTCTTGCACTCAGAGGGTTAATGAAATAGCCCATAAGCACTGTTGTACCCAGTGCTCAGACGCTGTTAGACACAATGATCACATTTGCTCTTGTCTCATAGGTAAGTGTCTATGGAACACTAGATATTGGAAGATGCCGAAGGAGAGTCTTTTAGGAAAGTGCAGAAATAAATAATGAAGGACACTGCCCACAGTGACACATGATCCTGGAAGGACTTCTGCTAACTTACAAAGTCAGATGACTTCTGTGACAGTCGGGGGCCACTTAACACCTGACCACAGCAGGACTCTTGGGTTTTTGAATGTTGTGGATGAAGCCATGGCATGGGCAATATCGAGGGAGATTTTCTATAAAGAAAACCTTTTATGGAGTACCTCCTGGGTAATCGTCTGTTCCTTCTGGTAGTCTTAGCGTGTCACCTGGGGGAAGATAATGAACCAGAGGCAAGAAGACAGTGTACAGAGGACAAAACAGAGAATTTGGATCCAGACTGGTAAGATGGGGTTCTAAATGTGAGAACCCCAGACACATGACCTTAGACAAATGCTGCAGTCTCCTATACTTTCAGGTTTCTACCTGCAAAATGCAGACAATGGTTCCTACTTGATGGGGCTGTAGGAACAAAATGGTCATGTAAGACATGTTAAAGTTCCTTGTGAGACTTACAGAGATGTTCACTGAATCTTGTCATCATTATTGACATCAGTGTTGCACAGTGTGGTATAGATTTTTCATCTCAACACGACCACCCCGTCACCATTACAGGACAGAGATATCCTTGACCCTGTAGTCATGACAACAAAATAAAACAATACAGGACTTATGGCAATGAGTACTAGTAACTCATGTTCCTTAGTAAAACTGGGAAGGCAGAGCCACTAGACATGTCACTCTCCTGCTCCCTAGTTGCATGTGGTCTTGGTAAGAGGGGTGCTGGAGGAAATAGGAAGTAGAAAGCTAGATAAAAAGGGCACTCCATCCATGCAGCTTTCAGAAGTTGTCATCATGGTGGGGCTTTTGGTGATACTGTTCTTTTTGTGTCACTGATGCTCTGATAAGAAACCTCCCACTCTATAAACAGAAATATTAAATGAAATTGAAAAGTCTGTTTCTTGCTTGCACATAGCCACATTTCAAGTGCTGATGACCCAAAGTGACTAGTGGTCGCTGTGATGAATAGCATGATGTGGATTATTTTGGTTGTCATAGACAGTTCTCTTGAACAGTTCTGCTGTATGGTCGTACTAAGTAGGTTTCCTTGGTAACTCTAGCCTGCCAGTCTGATGGGGAACAACAGTTTAACCTCCCTGCCTTGCTTTTATCATCTGGAAGGTGAGTGAGGCTCCAGCTTTGGGTCCCTTATTCTTCCTCGTATCCACAACACCTACTGTGTACTGTAAGCACAGCCAGTTCTTAGTATACCTTATATTTCAACAGAGAGAACTCACAAAGTACTTAAGGACTGGCACTTGTTGATATTTTAGAGGTAATAGTAGGTTTGGGATTTTGCTAATGTCTATAGAAACTTATAATTAGGTTTAAAGACTATCAGGTAAAGAATTTAAAAGAAAGAATAGATGGGAAGAGCCAAAAATTTTTATACATGTTCTAAATAAAGAGAGAACGGAAAAGAGAAAACAAGTTAGTAGATCCTGGGCACAAGGTCACTCAGACACATCTTCCTCCTTCAACATCTTGTCACAGGTGAGGCCTGAAGCCCTGAGTGTAATTGTCTTGGCTGGAACTCCTGTGCTCGAGCAAACAGAAATCTGAGTGTGTCAACAAATGATTTAATTAAACAGCAGGCAGCTATGTGAAGGCATTGGGATGTGGACCGAGCTAATGTGACTGACAACTGTGTTGGGAAGGACAGCGAGGCATCAGAAATACTGCACAGTTCTGGGGACCATGATACAGACTCGGGGAGCTGATGTGAAAAGTGAAACCAGAAATGAGATTGGGAAAATGGAATTGCATTATTCAAGAAAATATACATATGAATCAACCCCTGGAGCTCAAATGTAAATTTAAAAGCAAAGATACCAAGGCATCATTTCAGATGAGCCGAGATCAGGAGGGACGAGATGACTTAAGAAGGGACTCAATCTGTGCCACAGGCGTAAAGTGGCAGTTACAGTAAAAGCAGAGGGAATGGAGGTGTAAAAGCTGGAAAGGAGCAGATGGCCAAGGCATTTAGCTTTCTTGGGTGCCAACTCTGGGTACACTTTATGTTTCACTCCAAGTTAGCAAATATTAAGACATTAAAATGCATTAAACATGCTGTGTATCCCAACTTGCCACAGCATTACCACACGGTTAAAGGGAATTAGACTGGGTGGGAAGTATGCAGACCTATCAGCAATGCTGAGATGGAGAGAATAAGGTTAGCTGGCTTTCTGTCTCCTGAACCTTTGCCTTGCCAATGACACCCTGCACACCTTTCATCTAGACAGTCCTAAGAGGCCCCCTACTTCCAAAAAGGCAGCGAAGAAAATTGAATTTGGGGTGACACTTTGATTAAAAGTGTCAGTGGTTTTCAGCAGGGTTTGTACATGGAAGTTGTTCTGTTGGATTTAGGTTCATCACTTACCCCAAGCCATTATCAATTCCGCGGGCTGATGAAGATCCACAGACCATTGATTATACCAGTCCATCCTTAAGAGCCTTTCTGTATATTTATTTCAGGCTTGGAGCCTCCTGTGTAGGTTGACTAAGGCCACCTGGTGAGCTTAAGGTTTTCATTGGTTCACAAACCTATAGCCTAAGGACTAGCTTGAGGTCAGAGTTGGTGACCTCCCCAAACTTCCTGGTTGATCTCAGCCACATTAGGGTTGTGTAGCCAGAATGTGACTGGTTGCTTGGGGAGCACTTGTCATACATACCCCTTTCCTCCTGATCGCCAAGCTCTAGACTGCCAGGTTCTCTTCACGGTGTCCCAAGTACATGGCATCACACCCAAGAAAACGGAAGAGATTTCTTCCTCTCTGCTTTTTACTTCTACCTGAATCAAAACCATAGTTGTTCTTGGTGGCGTGGGCTGGCAATCCTAGCTACTGTGGAGGCTGAGGCAGGAGGATCACTGCAACTTCCAGGCCAGCTTGGGCAACTTAGTGAGTTGCTGTCTCAAAAAAGGAAAAGGAAAAGGCTCAGATGCAGTTCAGTGGCAGGCCTCTTGCATGTCCTGAGTAACATCCATGTGTACAGGAGAAAAAAGATTGTGTTTTGTTGATTTATTCCGTCAGTCTGTGTGTTTTGAATGTCTGTATGCTAGGTGCTGATCTAGGCAGTAGGGATGAAGTGGGCTCCGGATTTGAGTTAATAAAGAAGCAGCTGTTCACAGCTGGCTTATCAGCCCTGACTCCTTTAGACATGATTTAAAACACAGTGGAGAAAAACATCTCATTCTCATACCTATGGGGTGTCAGCTGAATGTGCTGAAATAGTCAAGAAAGTGTGTGCTGATGGCCACCCTGCTTCAAGGTAAGTTTTAGAAAATAATATGCACAAAAAGGAGGTGGCTATAATAATGTCTTTCTGTTCTCAAGCTGTGGAGTCATTAAAAAGAGCATTAGGGTCTCTGACCAAAGAGAAGAAAACAGAATCGGTGACGACAGAATACATGAAATAATACCTAGGGCAAGCTTTCTTTTGACTCATAGTTCTGGAATTCTATGGTCAGTCAGCCTTTTGACTTTGAGCCTGTGATGAGGTAGAGGATCATGGACAGGTGTGCGATGTGGAGCAAAGGTCCTCACCCTATAGAAGCTGAGAAGCAAAGAGAAAGAGAGGGTCAGGCTGGCTGCTCAGTATCTCTTCCAGGGCATGTCCTCAGCGACCTAACTAACATCCCTCTAGTGAGCTCTGCCCCTCCAAGGTTCCACTAGCTCCCAGTAAGGTGGCAGAGTGGAGACCACGCCTCTAGCGTGGGCCTTTCGGGGATACCAGGAGTTAGAGGAAGTAAGCATACGTGTGTGTGCGTGTGTGTGTGCGCGCGCGTGCGTGCGTGCGTGTGTGTGTGTGTGTGTGTGTGTGTGTGTGTGTGTGCGCGCGCGCGCGTGCCTGCGCTTGTGTGTTAGATACAGATGGTGACCAGGGGAGTGTGAAAAGACCCTGAGAAGGGAGGGAAGCACAGAATTCCTTGAGTGTTTTCATAATTACTTGTGTGGTTCAGTAATCATGTTCAGGAGTGGTAACAACCAAAGGGAGAATTTGAAGCAAGAACAAAGGAAGCTGGCCCTGAACATGTTGATAGTAAGCCCTGCGAGTAATTTAATATATGAAATATGTATTCCTGTATAATGTATTGGTATATATGCACACATGTACATTATGAACCAATGGTAAGTAGAAATGTCTTTCACATCCCAACGTTGGGAATATGACAGTAAACTTCTTTAACAGCAGAATTAAGCCACCTTTATTTATAAACTATGAATCAAAATAGTTTTAAAAGACATCTATATGGAATTTACTATAAAAAAAACAAGTACATTTTTAAACTGATGAAATATACATATCATTTGCAGCCATATCCAGTTGTTGATTACATGTTTTTTTTAAGCCAATAATTATTTCAATATTCATCTAAAAAAACCTGATTGAGTGAGAAGATAAACAAATCTGCCATTAGACGATGAAAGGGATGTGTATATGTAAAATCATGAAAGGGTACATTAGAGAATTACTCAAGTGCTTGAGGGAAATTTATGTAAATATCATTTTTCAGAAATTTAAATGTAAAAAAGTTCCAAAAGTGATAGACTATTAAATCATAAATATGCATCACCGCAAAGCAATACTGAAGACATTACATATTTCTCCTTAGAATAAACACTCAATGAAAATAGAAAACATTTTCAAAGTACCCTGATTGCCAAGTGTTTACATCAGCCCCAGCTGATTCAGTCTAGAATAAACACAGATCTTTAGGTAGAAAATTAAATGAAGCACACTTACCTTTTTTTCCCCCCTTTTCTAGAATACATTCCTTTAGGATCAGAAATTTCCATAGTATAAATAATTTTTAAGAGCTTAAAAAGTTACCTGTTTGGCTGCAGAGATGACTCAGTCAGAAGGGCCTTCTATACAGCCTGAGGACCTGGGTTCAGATCTCCCCATCTTCACATGAAAGCCAGGTGCAGTGATGTGCTCCTGTAACCACTGCACTGGGAGGGTAGTGACAATCAGCTCTCAGGTCTTGTTGACCAGCCAGCCTAGCAGAATCCATGAGTTCTAAGTGCAGTAAGAGAAAATGACTCAAAAATAAGTACAGAGATTGAGGACAACACATGGCGACCTCTGGTCTCCACACATGTCTACACGTGCACTTGTATACATATATACCACTGATACACATACACACAATTACCTATAAACTGAGTAAGAAAGTATATTTTCCATGACATTTTAACAAATTGAATTCCTTTCACTGCTTTGCCCTGTGGTAAATGTGGCTTGTGGTATCCGAGTCTATAAGAATGTGGGAGAAGGAATGGGTTCTAGGGCATACCTACCCATGCTAGAAATTTAAGACAAGGGTCAAAACATGTAAAACATTACCATTGCTCATTTTAAAAATGGAATCCTTTCCAAATTCAATGAGAAGCTGCAATTATCATCCTCATTTGCACATAAAGAAGACAAGGTTCCGTTGACTTCCGTAGACAAGCCTGAGGTAGAGGAGCTAATGCAGCACTTGGATTTAGGAAGCCTCATCCTTTACAATGGCTACACAGCCAGCCAGGCTAAACCCAGCTGCAACTCCGGTTGATTAATTTTTTTCTCAGGAAGTCAGGGACCTGTAAAATGACCTGTCCAAGGTGCTTCTGAAGATAGTGTTAGGGCAGGATTTAAATCAGTCAGTCTGACTCAAAACTATCTCCCTGCATGCTTGGCTGCTTTCCATGGGAGATGTTTCTGAGCACGTTGCCACATACTGGACCCCACAGTCCACTGGGCTCTTGCAATCTACGCAGAAATCCTCCCACAGTGGTAATGTAGTGACAGGCCAGGGCAGCATGGACTTGTGCCTGGAAGTCAACACCAACCTGTCCAGCTGCAAGTCTGAACCAGCTCACTCTCTGCCATTAGGGCCCTTCCTGGGCCCTGCATCTTATAAACCACAGATCCAGTACCTCCAGAGACAAAACGTGGATAACTTTAAACCAAAATCCTTCCTCCGCTCAGCTGCTGCTTGTCAAGTGTTTGGTCACAGCAACTAGAAAAGTAACAAACACAGTTTGATAGACAACTGAAGCTTACTATTGTTTACAAACAAATAGGCTGAGAAGTGGTGGAGAGATATCTGTGCGTGCGTGCCCACATGTAACTATGCTCGTGGCGGTCAGAGGTCATTGTTGGGATTTCCTCTACAGCTCCCCACCTTATTCTTAGAGACAGGGTCTCTCATCAATCCATAGCTCACTCACTGATCAGCTACACTGGCTGTGGAGAGCTCCAGGGATCCCTTATTTCTGCCTCCTCAGTGCTGGGATCACAGGCACGTGCTACTGTGTCTAACGTTTTACATAGGTGACTGGGTGCTAAAGTCTGAACTCAGGCCTCACACGTGTGAAACTAATACTTTACTCAGGAAGCCATTTTTTCCAACCCTGAGAAAGAGATACTGAAATCGAAGTAATACGATACAGATAAGAAATATCCTGGTTGGTTTTGTTGACTTGACATAACCCAGAGCCACCTGAGAAGGGGGTTTCAATGGAATGATTTCCCAGATCGGATTGGCTGGTGGGGAATTGTCTTGATTGTTGTTTGATGTGGGAGGGCTAAGGCCACTGTGGACGATGCCTTCCCTAAGTAGATGGTCTTGGAGGTATAAGAAAGCAGGTTGATTTGACTCATATCTTACTTTCTACATGTAGTCACTTCGATTTTTAAATTTCACTCTTAACACTCCTAGAGCCACAATTTTTAACAATCAAGTGATTCAATGTACACTAATTAAAAACTATTTATTAATTATTTCGAGACTGTCTCTTTACCACACAGCTTCCTGGAAACATGGTGTTTTTATTTCTTTGTTTTATAAGAACTTGAACTTTTTATGGATATTCTGTTGACCCCACGATGCTTAGTTTATTGTTTGAGAACATATTCACTGATCATAATTCGACTCTGTGTAGGTGTTTGTCTAAGGAAGTGGGATATATGTTTAAATTAATACACGAACAATGGACATTGGACATACATGAGTATTGTCTATTTGTGTTCAGAATGTTTTAAAATATCAGCTGGATAATTCTGTTTCTTAGGTATAGAAGCCTTTACAATTTTTCTAAAATATAATTTATTTTTTGTAAGAGATAAATGGGAAAATATTAAAATAACTTTCAGGAATTATGAATTTAAAAATTTATTTAATGTTGTGTTTCATATATCTTAAAGTCCATTTGTTTTCTGCAAAAATATTGAAGATTTTTCTCATATTGTATTAATTCTTTGTCATTAAAATAAGAAACTACTGATTCAGATATTCTCTGAAAAAAAAGAAAGCAGGTTGAGCAGGAGCCAGAAGGAGCAAGCCAGTAAGAAGTGTTTATCCATGGTTTCTGCTTCTGCCTTGGCTTCCATGATGGCAGGGAAGACTTCAGATGAAATTTCCTCCCCAAGTAAGTCACGGTGTTTATCACAGTGACACAAAGCGAGTAAAGCAGCAGCGTGTTGCATACAGCCCAGGCCGTGCTGTGAGCAGTGTCACATAGTTCTGTTAGCCAGAGGCCCTCTCTGTCTTCACTGCAGTGTGCTGAGTCACTCTGAAAAGCACACCGGGGAGCGAGGTACTCACAGAGCACATGGGTGTTTCTCAGCTGAGTAAGTGTGGCCTGACTGAAGCTGTGTTTTCTTCAGTGAGTGCACAGACCTTTGGTGCTCTGCAGAACACCATCTAGAGAGAGGGCTGCAGAGAGCAGACGCTGGAAGTGTTGGAGAAATTCTAGATAAAGTATTATGCAGAGTGGATTCCATGAGCCCACTTGACCTTCAGTGTTGGTAAGGGATGCTTGCAGTGGATTTTCCATTTAGCTCATCAGCCAGCAAATACAACCATCAACTGGAAAGTGTCCGCACACTGAGAAGTTTTTCCTCAGGCAGGAAGGAACCCCGTTGAGAGTTAGAGTCAGATGGTGGAGTCCACAGTGCTCCTCCCTGGAGGCCTAGACCTGAGTCCTGTGCTTTCCCAGAAGACACTGGAGTCCGGGCACAGCGGGCTGACAGAGCAGACTCTCCCACAGTGTGAGCTTTCTCATGTGTGGGAAGGGACTCTCTCCAGTTCTCCAAATGCAGACCCAAAGAGATGTGGAACTCCACACATTTCTCTCCCTCCCCCCCCCCCCATTTCATCTTTTGATTCTGTTGATCCTAATAACTGGAAAGAAAACCTCCCTGAAGAAATAGGAAATTTTCTTTTCTTGCCAGGAAATACTATAATTCAGGGAAAACGGCCATCAAAGCTTGAGTGTCATTTAGATAATTTAAGGCCATCTTTGTCCTGGCAAAACAATTCCAGTGAAGTGCTTCATACATAATGTGGGGAGAAATCAGTTTCTCAAATACTGGTACAAATAAGAAACAGCCTGTGGGAACCCAGTGTTCCCATCTGCACCATCCCCCTCCTCTGTAAGTCAGTCCTCTTAAAGGTCCTTGGACAGTGCAGTGGGTTACAGTCTGCTCCTCCCACCCCTTTTCTGATGAACTTTGGTACTTTGGCTGACTGTGGAGTTAGCTGCTTGACAAATGTCATGACCTTAGGTATGTGTCTTTTAAATTTTAGCTAACCTCTTCTGTGTAATAGAACATTCTTAAGGGTTAACTCACAGCGCTCATTATCTGCATATCCCTTTAAAGCCCACAAAGTCACCATGTAATCTTGCTGGGTTGCTAACACAAATAAAATCACTGTTGCTAGGGGGAATGTCTTACAACCAAAGCCCTAGAAAAGAATGATTGAAACAGTGTGTTTCCATGGGGAAAAAGAGGAGTGGATCCTTTGATCTTCTGGGATGATCTCCCAGATCATCAGGGGTAGGACTGATATGGTCTGAAAAACTAGAAGATTAACTTCAGAGAGATGCATCCTGAGATATTTCCATGATACATCATCTTTTTCATTTATACTCTTCCTGATTTTCTTGGCAGCACCTCATCTAGACAAGCATTCCCTTCATATACACCATGACCCTGACCAGCATCCTGCAGAGGTGACAGAGACCTCAGGATGAGGGCAGTTGTGCTGCAAAGTGAACATGGTGTCAACCTTAGCTCGACAAACAAAAATGACTCCAGGCTCTCCCAACATCCAGGAACTGTCTTTCTTTCTTTTCTTTTCTTTCTTTCTTTTTTTTTTTGTTTTTTGTTTGTTTGTTTGTTTGTTTTTTGAGACAGGGTTTCTCTGTGTAGCTTTGCGCCTTTCCTGGATCTCGCTCTGTAGACCAGGCTAGCCTCGAACTCACAAAGATCCGTCTGCCTCTGCCTCCCGAGTGCTGGGATTAAAGGCGTGTGCCACCACCGCCCGGCAAGGAACTGTCTTAAAGTCAGTCATTTCCCTGGAACCAATATCTAACAGAAATGGTAGGTAGCGCCTTCTTCTCTCCTATTCTTGTCATGGGCGACTTTGCTCACAGGATCAAAGGCCTCAGCATCTGTGATCTCCAGGCTCTTCCTCTTCTTCCCTGTACCTCTTGCTGAGGCGGCTCCTACAGGAGTCCTCATAGAGTGCTGTGTTGAACTGAGTTATGGGGACTCCATGATAGGATTGGGGTGATGCTCTTTCCCTTAGTCTGTGGGATTTATTGCCTGCATCTTGCATTTAAAACGTTTGTTTTTCCAAATATAGATGGTTCTTCCTGCCGCCTAGGAGCTGGTTCCCAGTTCAGTCTCTGAATTTAGGCTACCACCTTCCCCTTCATTGTGTTCATTTGTTTGTTTGTTTTTTGAGACAGAGTCTCTTATTGCCCAGTCTGGCCTCCAACTTGTTGTATAGCTGAGACTGCCCTTGGACTCTTGATCTTCCTGCTTCCACCTTCCAAGCACTGGGATTACAAGTGTCCTAGTTTGCTTTTATTGCTGTGATAAACACCATGACCAAAAGCAACCTGGGGAGGGAAGAGTTTATTTGACTTACCTGTCCTGATCACAGCCCATCACTGAGGGAAGTCAGGGAGGGACTCAAGCAGCAGCAGAGGAAGGAACCATGTGACAAATAGCACTCACTGCCTTGTTCCTGGTGGCTTGCTCAGCTTGCTTTCATATACAACCCAGGACCATTTGCCCTGGGGTGGGAACACCCACAGTAGGCTGTGCCCTCCCACATCAATCATTAATTAAGAAAATGCCCCATAGACATGCCCACAAGACAGTTTGTTTGATGGAGGTAATCCCTTGAAATTCCTTTTTCCTAGATCTGTCTAGGCTTGTGTCATGTTGACAAACACTAATAAGTACAGCAGGTGTACGCTACCACGTTTGACTCTGTCCAGATTGTGACTCTCTCCTCACAGGAGTGGGTTTTTCCTGCTAACACCTAGCACTCTGCCTTTGTCAGTCACGCTTTTTCTAAGGAAGATTATTTCTTTCTGAAATCATGAGTTAAATGAAAAAAAAATCCTCCTGTAATGTGATCAGAAAAAAATGACTCCAAATAGTTATAATTTATTGAGGAACTTTCCATGGTCAGTGATTGAAGTAGAAATTGAAAACTGCCTTTTGTTGATGGTGGTTCAGTCAAATAGACAGCGTGGCGCCTTTCCCTGCCCAGGCCACTTTCTTTGGGAAAAGCATGGTGATTACAGTCACAGACAAACATGAGTTCTAGTGGCCTTGGCCAAGTTGCCTTATTTATCCTCAGAGCTAAGAAGCCATGGTATATATGAAGTTATAGAATAACAATTATCTGATTATTTGTGAGGAAATAAATTTGAAAAGATAGTACTGTAGTTAACTTTAAGGTTTAAATACAAAGAATCAGATGATTATCATTATATAACTTCATGTATACCATTTTACTGGACATTGTGAAACAATTACTACAAAGCCGGTTTCATTTCACCAAGAGTTCGTGGCCTCCTCTGAATGCCACACCTTTTATATGAATGCCAGGATGAGAGGAACTTTCTTAATTGACTGGCTGGATCTTCACATTACCTCCGGGGTCAGAGGACAGGGTTCCCACAGCAATCCATCCAATAGAAACACAGTTATGACCAGAAATGTGGAGAAAAGGCTGTCTTGTACATTTTATGCAGCATTTTAAATATTTTGTTCATCACCTTACATTGATGATTTTAATTTTTAAATTATACCTATTTATTTTGGAGGGACGGGTGCACATGCCATAGTGCATGTGTGGGGGTCAGACAGCAAACTGTAGGAGTCAATCCTCTCCTATGGTTTGTCAAGCGTGGGCAGTCTTTACTCACTGGGCCACCTCGCTGGCCCTATCTATACATTCATGATTTAAAATAATTTTATCCGAGAACTCCTGCTGTTAGCTTTGATCTTCTGTGCAGGAACCAACACATACTTTTTGGATGAAAGAATTCATGACTAAATGAAATTTGGTGATTTGTAGATGGAAAAATATAGAAAAAATTTTTAGGAAGACTTTAACAGCAATATCCAGGAAAAGGAAACATTGATGTTGGGAAGAATCTAGATATATAGTGAGAGATCAGTTAACAGGACAGAGAGAGTGGAGGTGCTGGCCTGTTTGAGGGTCTACAAAGATGGTTCCTACCACGTGGGGTTTTCACAGCTCTGTGCTTCCTACCCTGAAGAAAGAATACTTTCTCTACTAACTGGAATATTTCAATATTTATAAATTTAAAAAGAAAGAAGTTATTCATAAATATTGTCATTTTCTGTAACAAAATACAACCTCTGATTTGATGGATTCCATTCCCAGATGACATTGACCTCCATTGGGGAGGTGGGGTGAGACCATGGCATTGGAGCCACAGGCAGTGAGTGTCTGGGAGCTCTTCAAGATTGTCCTCAGCTACATAGTGAGTTTGAGGACAGCCTGGGCTGTGTGGAGACTCTACCCCCAAGCCAAAGTGCAAAGTCAATTAAAGCTTTCAGGAAAACGTTATGACAAACTTGTATTTGGTATAGGGAACACTGGTATTGTCTACTTGTTTTCACATAGGAACCATCCAGACTTCCTAACTGAAATACCTTAACTGTAAATTCTTCCTGAATTTCACACCATCAGGGAAGTTACTGACCCATCACTCCTTCAAAATGTGAAGCCTTTCTTCATGTAAGTGAAAGACCCCCCGAAGGCAGCCTTCCCTCAGGAGAGACCCTTGCCCAAGGAACACACCGAAACCACGAATCAGATGCAAACAGCAAGAGGCTTTATTCCGGAACACGGGTACCCGGGGCGACACAGTCTCTCAAGAAGCTCAAGGGACTGGCGCGCCCACGGGCTGGAGCAGAGGGTTTTTATAGGGTCGGGCACGGGTACAGAAGCAAGAAGCCTGGTTACAGGGTTTTGATTGGATGATGCAAATGAGGCCAGTTCTGATTGGATGATGCAAATGAGGCCAGGTTCAAACCCAGGTCAGCTCGTGGTTTCTCCCCGAGCTCGCCCACGCCTAGCTTCTGTCTAGGGTACAGGGTGTTTTCCCGACCTTTTTCTGACCTTTTAGTTCCTCACTCTGGGGCCAGGTGGCTAACTGAGCTCCTCAGGCTTTATTCAAAAACAGCCGAGCTAAGCTATGTTAGGCGGGGAGGCTGGGGGTCTTTCATTCCCCCATTTTCTTATCTCGGGAATGGAATCCTCCATTCATGGGGAAGATTGGTGACGTGACTCGAGTTCCATCTGGTTGAGCCTTTGGTATTGCTGGGTTAATACCAAAGTCTGAACAATAGAGACGCGTTCCCTGATAAATTGGACAAGTCTACTTAGGATACAGGGCCCAAACGTCAGGAGGAGTAATAGAATCAGAAGGGGTCCCAGAAGGGTGGAAATGAGGGTGGTGAGCCAGGGGGACCTTCTGAACCATCCTTCAAACCATCCCTGTTGCTCTTCAAGGAATTTTTGTCTCTGTTCTAATCGTTTTCTCAATTTAGCCATGCTATCTCTTACCACCCCAGTATGATCCGCATAGAAGCAACATTCCTCTTTAAGGGCGGCACATAACCCTCCCTCCTGTAAGAATAGAATGTCGAGTCCCCTTCTGTTCTGGAGCACTACTTCAGAGAGGGAGGTCAGGGATTTTTCTAAGGCGCTTACTGATTCCTCTAGGTCCCGAATGTCCTGATTCATGGCCGCTTGGAGCTGTCTGAATTGTTGGGTTTCCATTAGGGCAGTGGTGCCTGTCCCTACCCCGGCTGCTATTCCTCCCATAGTCAGCCCCCCCCCCAATATTAGGGCCAGAGTGAGAGACGCCGGCCCTCTCTTATACCGATAGGGTCTCATCTCAAAGTGTGGGTAAATCTCCTCTGGTGTATGGTATACAACTCGATGAGCACATAAAAATCAGAGGTAGCATTGAGGGCTGAGGCTGAAACGCAGGGGGTAAGCCCAGTATTACATGCCCAATAGGTACCATTAGGGCCGGTGACATAACCAGAGACAGCACTTATGGATAGGGTGCGGTTACACAGGTGTTGGTGGGTGCGGGGGACGCTCCCTAGACATAGTCCTTGTCCTGACACCTCTAAGATTGTGAGCTTATGTTGGGCTGTCCCTAGACATTGGCTCGGAGGGGGACTGTGAATCGAACCGGGTCGAGGGGTAATCTTCGGGGGTGCTGGAACAGGTAAGGAGGGGCGCTTCTGGTCAGAGAGAACCTGATTGGGGCCTATAGGGGCGGAGGCCTCCTCAATCTTAAGTTTGATAGTGAATCTTACGCCCCGATCATATCCGGTTTCATATAACCTGAACCCCCAAGTGCGCCCCCGTAGCCAGTTTCTATCAGCCTTCCCCGGGCCAGTGAAAGTTATGTTTAGGGGGAGTGAGAGCCCGGGCTCGAATCGGCTGACCTCGGTGGACCCAGCTGAGCAAGACCCCCCCCCCCCCCCCGTAGCCTTCCTGAAACCTCTATTGGGCTGGAGCTAGGACTCCAATATGCTGCGCCAGTGGTCTCGCAGCCCCATTGGGCGCAGAAGAAATTTCCTCCCCCCCCCCCCCCCCCCGCATTTCTTGGCGAGGGCCCAGCCCCTCCCATCCCCCCGGACAGACATAAAAGTCCGACTGGGCGAATCTACATCTTGCTTGAGGGTGACGGCATCCCGGATCCGGCCAATGCACCCCCCCGGGTGGGTGGAGGAGTTTGAGGCATCTGCCAAACCTTTTCCCCAGTTTGTGAGATGACCTTATGCTGGGTCGGTCTCCCCGGCAGCCTTCACATGAGAGGCGTGGATCCATGCAGCAATCGACCTTGAGTGCAGTGGGGGTGGTCAGCAAGACAGTGTAGGGCCCCTTCCACCGTGACTCTAGATTTTTAGTCTGGTGGCGCCAGACCCAAACGGAGTCCCCAATCTGGAAAGGGTGGGGGACCACCAGCTTGTCCAGCTGCTCTCGGTAGGCTTTAGCCAAGGGTTTCCAGATCTCCTTCTGCACCAGCTGGAGGGCCTGTAGATGTGCCTCTAAAGTGGGGCTGGTGGCAAAAGATGAGATATCAGGATGGAGAAATTTCACGACTGGGGGTGGGGTCCCATATAGAATTTCAAAAGGGGTTAGGCCGTGCGGCCCAGGAGTATTCCGGGCTTGGTAAAGAGCCAAGGGAAGTAGGAGCACCCAATCTCTAGTGCCAGTTGCAAGCATTAATTTGGTTAAAGTCTCCTTAATTGTCCTATTAGCTCGCTCTACCTGTCCTGAACTCTGGGGGCGGTTTCCAATTAACCCCCAATAATTTGGCCACTTTCTGACTTATCAGAGAGACGAAGGCAGGCCCGTTGTCCGACCCCAATATATGAGGCATCCCATACCTGGGGAAGATCTCTTCCAACAGTTTCTTTGTTACCATATTAGCCGCCTCATTCTTGGTTGGAAACGCCCCAATCCATCCTGAAAAGGTGTCCACGAAGACCAGGAGGTACCGGTACCCATAGAGTCCGGGTTTAATTTCTGTGAAGTCTATTTCCCAATGTACACCTGGGCGATGCCCTCGTTGACGAGCCCCTTTGTTTAAATGAATCTTTCCTGCATTGACCTGAGCACAGGCTGGGCAGGTGGAAGATACCTGCTGAAGCACCCGGTCCTGGTTTAATAGCACAGTCCCAGTATTTTCATTGTTCAGTAGGGTCTTCATTTTATTCTTGCTCAAATGGGTCAGCACATGAAGGAACCTCAGCATATATTGGGTATGGGAGGTTAGCATGACCACCCGATCCCCTAATATATAGGCTTGCCTCCGTTGTTCCCAGCCCGCCTCCATTTTCTTTGCTAGCTCATGGTCTTCTGGGCTATAGGGCATATGGGGTTTGATTCCCTCATGAGCTTCCCGTGACATTGGGTATTGTCTGATGGAAACGGGAGTCGCGGAGGCCTTTAATGAGATCATCAGCGGTGGCTGATCGCGTGCCAACCCCAGGCCCCCAGTCTCTGCCCATGCGCGAGGAAACTCTCTCAACCAGTTCTGTAGCTCCTCAGGTGATTTCTCCGGGGGTTCTGACTCAAACAAGCGGTACTCTTCCTCTAAATTGAAGGCCAGGATTTGCAGAGGGCCCCCTCTGGGGCCCGTGACCCTCGGTCCCTTCTCATCAAAATAGATTTGCACCTTTAATTTGGTTGGTAGGTCCCGTCCTAACAGCGGATGGGGCATTCAGGTATGTGCAGAAAGGAATGAGTTACTTGCCCTGAAGCCAGTTGAACTTTTCTCTCGATAGTCCAATAATATCTCGTTTCCAGTTGCCCCCTGCACCAGTGCAGAATGCCGGCTAAGAGGCACTCCGGCATGAGTTAGGACTGAATGTTCGGCACCAGTATCAACCAGGAAGGTCACGGGCTGCCCCCCGATCTCGAGGGTTATCCTAGGCTCGGGGGGGGGGCTCCTGGCCTCGACCCCCCTAGTCCTTCAGACTAAGGAGGTCCACGGTCTTGGGCTTGGGCCGGCGGGGTCCTTGTGGCTTCTTGGGGCATTCTCGGGCCCAGTGTCCCTTCTCCTTGCAGTAAGCACATTGATCTTTATCTAGGGGTGGCCTCCTTCGTTCTCCCGACCTGTCTCCCTCTCTCCGCTGTCTCTGAGATACAACAGCGGCCAGAACTTTCTTTATCTCCCTATGCTGCTTCCTATCCCTTTCCTCTTGTTTCTGCCATCTCTTTTCCTCACGCTCTTCAGGAGTTTCTCTCTTATCGAATACTTTCTCTGCTTCCTTCATTAGGTCTGGCAACCCTAACACCTGTAAACCCTCCAACCGCTGCAATTTGGCTCTGAAATGATAGGATAATACCTGGAGCCTGACCTGGATCTTCCGGATCATACAGAGTATATCCTTCAATCTTTCTAGAAATGCAGCGGGTGTCTCTTCCTTTCCCTGTATCACATTCCCTTCCTTTCCCTGTATCACATTCCCTTCCTTTCCCTGTATCACATTCCCTTCCTTTTCCTGTATCACATTCCTTACCTGAGCCGAATTGGTAGGCCTTCTAGCGGCCGCTCGGAGACCCTCTAAGAGCAACTGGCGATAGAGACGTAGATGCTCCCTACCTTCAGGCGTATTGAAATCCCAGTTAGGGCGAGTCAAGGGAAAAGCTGCATCGATGACACTCGGGAGTTGGGATGGCCTCCCATCATCGCCCGGAACCTGCTTCCGGGCCTCCAGGAAAACTCTCTGCTTTTCCTCTACTGTTAAGAGGGTCTGCAGGAGCTGCTGACAATCGTCCCAAGTCAGCCTCATCTTCCTTGTCTTCATCTGAGGTCCTGTTGGTTGAGGAAACCTTAGCATCTGCCAACGGCCGGATCGCGGCCGCTAATGCAGCCGCCGCCGCCGCCGCCTCCTCCTCCGCAGCGGCCGGAGCCGCTTCTGCGGCGGCGGGAGCCGCCCCCGCTCCGCTCCGCCGGGTCGCCGAGCGGGTCCAACCTGCTAGGGAGGGGGCTCCTCTACCAGGAGATCTATGAGAGGGGAGTTAGGGTCCGGGTTGAGGGGTGCAGAGGGCCCAGAGACTGGAGGGGGCTGTGGAAGGAAAGGCTTGACCCATGGAAATGGATTTTCGACCAGAGATCTCCAGATGGCGATGTATGGGACCTGGTCGGGGTGTCCATAAGGATTAGGGGCCAAAAACCTTGCCCTCCACCTGTGAAAGAAGAGAGAGAGGTTAAAGGATCCTTCTCGCGGCCAGCCAACATTCATCATGACCCATTCGGCCTCGCAGAGGGTGAGCCATTCTTTTCTTTTTGACAATGACACCTTCATTGTCTCCTCGGGCCTTAACATCGGACCAGTGGTCCGTGGTTAGGCTCAGTGGGGTGGTGACGGTCTGCCCCATGGTGGTCTCTAGATAAAGAAGTGTTAGACAAGTAACGATAAACAAAAAGACAAGACAGACGACAGAAATTTGCGCTGCGCGGCTTCGGCGTCCCGAAATACAGGGAAGCGGAGGAACCTCCGTCCCCTACCCAAAATACGGGGAAGCGGAGGAACCTCCGTCCCCTACCCGAAATACGGGGAAGCGGAGGAACCTCCGTCCCCTACCCGAAATACGGGGAAGCGGAGGAACCTCCGTCCCCTACCCGAAATAGGGCACCCGACGAAAACAGAAGACGAATAGACAGACTGAGACAAGACAGATAGTGGCCGGCCAATTTACCTCCTGACAGTGGGTCGGTGGTCCCGAGGCAGGGGGTCTCTATTCCCGGCCAACGCACCAAATGAAAGACCCCCCGAAGGCAGCCTTCCCTCAGGAGAGACCCTTGCCCAAGGAACACACCGAAACCACGAATCAGATGCAAACAGCAAGAGGCTTTATTCCGGAACACGGGTACCCGGGGCGACACAGTCTCTCAAGAAGCTCAAGGGACTGGCGCGCCCACGGGCTGGAGCAGAGGGTTTTTATAGGGTCGGGCACGGGTACAGAAGCAAGAAGCCTGGTTACAGGGTTTTGATTGGATGATGCAAATGAGGCCAGTTCTGATTGGATGATGCAAATGAGGCCAGGTTCAAACCCAGGTCAGCTCGTGGTTTCTCCCCGAGCTCGCCCACGCCTAGCTTCTGTCTAGGGTACAGGGTGTTTTCCCGACCTTTTTCTGACCTTTTAGTTCCTCGCTCTGGGGCCAGGTGGCTAACTGAGCTCCTCAGTACCTCTCAGGCTTTATTCAAAAACAGCCGAGCTAAGCTATGTTAGGCGGGGAGGCTGGGGGTCTTTCATAAGTAACTCCTGTCTTTCAAATCAGCATCAGAACTTTGAACTAAAATCCATGGATTGATTCTGTCTCACACATGAAAACTGTCACATCACTAGTGCTTGTTCATCAAACAGCATCCACAGAGCAAATCCCTAAGCTCAACATCTTTTGAAAAATACCTTTGAGTCAGGACATGTTTGGCATATCTAGCTTTCTCAAAAAGATTAATTATTTTGTTTCTTGTTGTATAAAGGCTCATTGTTTAAAAGAAAATCACTTGTTTGGACTAGAAAGATATAATAAAAATTAAAATTGTATCATTTAGTAACAGTAGCAGGTGCTTGGGAGGACATGGAACAACCAGAAACTCCTGTGGAATACAGGTGGGCATGGATATAGGAACAGCTATCTCATAAAAAGGCTTTCCATTATCTACCAGTGATACAGCAAGGGGAACACACACACACACACACACACACACACACACACACACACACAAGCATGCTCATAAAGATGTATTAGAATATTCATAAGAGTCAGAAACTGGAACTCACTCAAATGCCTGTCAACATTAGAAGGGATGACTAGATCCTATCCCACTCATTTTATTGAATCCTGCATAGCAGTGAGACCACATAGACCTATGCAGCATACAACAGTGTAAGTGAATCCTGAACAGCAATGAGACCATGTAGACCTCTGTAGCGCACAACAGTGTAAGTGAATCCTGAACAGCAGTGAGACCACGTAGACCTCTGTAGCACACAACAGTGTAAGTGAATCCTGAACAGCAGTGAGACCACGTAGACCTCTGTAGCACACAACAGTGTAAGTGAATCCTGAACAGCAGTGAGAGCACATAGACCTGTGCAGTGCACAACAGTGTAAGTTGTAATGCCTAGCATGAGCACAAAGGGGCTTTCCCAGGTGCTAGAGATGGTCTTGGTCTGCTTCTGGCTCTGAGTGTTGTATACACAAGCCATGTACCTTGTGAGGACTCGGCTGCTACTGCACACTTGTGAAATGTACACTGACCTGTGTGTATTGCATGTCAATTAAATCTGATGACATGATCCAGGGTCAGAGGTAAGACACAAAACAGGTAGAAGCCAAGTGGTGTTCCCTAAATAAAAAAACAAATTTGTCATAACATTTTCCAGGAATTTTTTCATTGATTTTGCACTTTGGTTTTGGAGACAGTGTCTCCATGTAGGTCAGGAAGTCTTCAAACTTACTGTGTAGCTGAGGATGACTTTGACCTTCTGATTCTCTAGCCTCTAGCTTCTAGATGCTGGAGTTGTAGGCATGTACCACCACATCTGGTTTTATGTGGTGCTATTTGAGCCCAGGGCTTTGTACATGCTAAGCAAGCACTCCGTCAGCTGAGTGACATTCCCAGCCTCCCACTGCAGCTTCATAGTGAAAGTTCCATGAGCTTTGTTGCATACACTGAAACCATCCTGATGATTTGAGGCCTGTGCCCTCTTCTCTGTATGTGTCTGAGACATGTTTGTTTGGCGTCCATACTACAAGGCCAGAATGTTCTGCTCAGTGTTACCCCAGAGATGACGGTATATATGCATCTCTTAACAGCTTTGCTATAATTAGATTAAATGAGATGATGTATGCAGGGAGTATATTATAGGGGGTGGAGAGAGGCCCACTGGTTAAGAGTACTTACTGTGTAGCTAGAGTTTTCCTGCCTGGCCCACAGTCAGGGCAAATCTCTTTCACCTGCCAGTCCCACAGCCTCTCAGACCTGACCAAGTAAACACAGAGACTTACGTTGCTTTCAAACTGTATGGCCGTGGCAGGCTTCTTGCTAACTGTTCTTACAGCTTAAATTAATCCATTTCCTTTAATCTATACCTTGCCACATGACTCGTGGCTTACCGGCATCTTCACAAGCTGTTTCTCATCGTGGTGGCTGGCAGTGTCTCTCTGACTCAGCCTTCCACTTCCCAGCTTTATTCTCCTCCTTGCCCCGCCTATACTTCCTGCCTAGCCAACGGCCAATCAGTGTTTTATTGATTAATTAGCAACACATTTGCCATACATCCCACAGCACTTCCCCCTTTTTTTTTTCAAAAAGGAAGGTTTTAACCTTAACAAAGTAAAATTACATATAATTTGGGAATTTGGGCGTAGCTTCTCTTACTACTTCCTGCTGGAAGGGGGCGCTGTATCTTATGGGGAAACAAAGAAAATTTTAGGATTATGGAATAGTCCATGAGGGTGTATCGTCTGAGTCAGTTGCCTTCAAATCGTTCTGGATGTTGGATCATCTGGGCCATGGTGTCATCGGAGACCTTTCAGGGGGTCTTGGCTGGTCAAACCTGATGTATCTTAATCTTGAACAAATCCATAGCCTTTGGCTTTCTGTGGGAACAAAAGCAGAGACTCTTTTCCAAAGCAACATATCCTTATATCCAAATTTTGAAGTCAAGGTACCTTTAAAATATACATTTTGGCATAACTCAACAGCTTTTACAATCAAATGTTTTTCTGCAGTTAAAAATCCCAAAGACAACACAATCCAGATTCTCTGTGTAATATCCATTTTTACGTGGCTTTTTTTTATACTACCTTTACTGTCTCTTTAAAGACTTTACTTTTTAAAACTATGTATTTCTTTATATAACTGTATATACCACCTTTTTTTGTCTCTTTCAAGCCTACGTATTTTTTACACACATTTAAACTATTACATCTGAATCTGTCTTATTGTGAATCTATTGCTTTAAACTGAAGCAGCTGTGGCTGCTGGCTCCACCCACCTCAGCTTCCCAACATGGCTACATTTACCACAAGCTCTGGGAGCTATCGTGGGTCTGTGCTTTTATCCAAGCAGCATGTAGTCCAGAAACCTCTTTTTTTGTTTTGTACTGTCAAAGTCTAAATCCACCATGCAGCTTAATGTGCCACTTGCAGAGGCCTCATTTCTGTCCTACTGCAGATCAAGCACACGCGCTAGGAACCCACCGGTAGCTCAAACCAGCAGCTGCCGCTCATTTGAGAGAGACAATTAGGAACTGTTTTTAGCTCCGTTTTAGAATCTTTGTTCTCAGTTTTTAGGTGGAAACTCTTGCCACCACGTTGGATGCCATTTGTAGATGTAACCAACCTTCTTATTTAAATAAGAAACACAGAACCAATGCAAAGAAGAAAGCCAAGAGGTCAGAGCTAAGAGCTAAAACCTTACCCTTCCTCCTGCAGTGGTCCTACCTCTCAGAACCCACTACCCCTGTGTTAATGTCTTTATATAGTGTTCCTGTTCTGCCTTCTCATTGGTTGTAAACCCAACCACATGACTGCCTCGTCACGGCCTGTCTGTATAGGCCTCCAGGTTTTCCTTGCTTGGTATTGAGATTAAAGGCATGTGTGTCCAATAATGGCTGTATCCCTGAACACACAGAGACTTACCCAGCTCTGCATACCAAGTGCTGGGATTACAAGTATACGCCACCACTGCCCTGCTTTCCTATGGCTTGCTAATAGCTCTGACCCCCGGGCAACTTTATTTATTAACATACAAATAACATTTTAATACAAATAAAATATCACCATATTACTGCTTTGGCAAAGAACCCAAGTTTAGTTCCCAGCACCTAGATGGTGCCTTACAACCACCTGTAACTCCAGTTCTAGGGACTGGACACCTTCTCTTCCACAGGCTTGTACATTGTGCATAGGCATACATGTAGGCAAAACACTCACAAATAAAATGAAAATAACTTCATCTTATAAAGAGTATATTGTAAACTCAGTGAAATATGGGCAATGTGTTTCATAACTTAAAAATGTTTCTCAGTAGGACATGAAACATGGACTTCAGTGAAATGAAAAGCAGTAAGAAGCAGAATTTTCTCGTCATACAAGGGTTGGCTAAAGTATGATGAGTCTGTGGTCAGTGTTTTCAATTTCATACATGTGGAAAATCTTATTTAATTAATTTAATTAATAACTTATTTAAATCAAATTTTAATGTAAGTATAAATTTAAATATAAATAAATATTTAAATAAGTAGAAAATACAGAGTCTCACTAAGAACAAATCACCTACTTTTTCTGAGTTTCCAGTTTCTTGTGTAAAGAGTGAAGATTGACATCACTGAGGTGTGGCTTTCTGATCAGCACTCACTTGCACAAGATGTTTTCTATGCAGTTCACAGTTGGGCATGATGGGAGAGAGAGACTGTCACACTCCAAAGAAGAAGGTCTTTGAGCAGATGGTGTGACTAGAAATGACGGGGAGCCTTGCAAAGGAACTTAGGGAGACACTGGTAGACAAGAAAGAAACCTTAGCCGCAGCCTGCATTTGTGAGGCACCAACCTTAGTAAACACCTGACATGATGGCCACACATATAGTGCCTGCCGATACTGGATCCAGGACTAGAACCCACTTTTCTGAAAAAAACAGACCAAATTTTGAAGAAAATTCTAATTTGAAAAATTTAGACATCAAGGTACCCTCAAAGCCCTGAAACTGACATTAAACTGCATTTCAAAAGTATTCAAATGCATTGTTTTTCCAGCTCTTTTCAACCGACCTTAAGCATATACTGTTCATCTCTGTAGTAGACCGTGGAGGGTCCAGTCACACATGTGTAGACCATGGAGGGTCCAGTCACACATGTATAGGCCATGGAGGGTCCAGTCACATATGTGTAGACTGTGGAGGGTCCAGTCACACATGTATAGACCATGGAGGGTCCAGTTACACGTGTATAGGCCATGGAGGGTCCAGTCACATGTGTATAGGCCATGGAGGGTCCAGTCACATATATGTAGACTGTGGAGGGTCCAGTCACATGTGTATAGGCCATGGAGGGTCCAGTCACACATGTGTAGACCATGGAGGGTCCAGTCATACATGTGTAGACCATGGAGGGTCCAGTCACACGTGTATAGGCCATGGAGGGTCCGGTCACATATGTGTAGACCGTGGAGGGTCCAGTCACATGTGTATAGGCCATGGAGGGTCCAGTCACACGTGTATAGACCATGGAGGGTCCAGTCACATGTGTATAGACCATGGAGGGTCCAGTCACACGTGTATAGGCCATGAAGGGTCCAGTCACATATGTGTAGACCGTGGAGGGTCCAGTCACACGTGTATAGGTCATGGAGGGTCCAGTCACATGTGTATAGGCCATGGAGGGTCCAGTCACATATGTGTAGACTGTGGAGGGTCCAGTTACACATGTATAGACCATGGAGGGTCCAGTCACACATGTATAGACCATGGAGGGTCCAGTCACACATGTATAGACCATGGAGGGTCCAGTCACACGTGTATAGGCCATGGAGGGTCCAGTCACACGTGTATAGGCCATGGAGGGTCCAGTCACACGTGTATAGGCCATGGAGGGTCCAGTCACACGTGTATAGGCCATGGAGGGTCCGGTCACATCGTGGAGGGTCCAGTCACATGTGTATAGGCCATGGAGGGTCTAGTCACACATGTGTAGACCATGGAGGGTCCAGTCACACGTGTATAGGCCATGGAGGGTCCAGTCACACGTGTATAGGCCATGGAGGGTCCAGTCACATGTGTATAGACCGTGGAGGGTCCAGTCACACGTGTTGACAAGCATGACATCTTACGTGCTGGGGAGAAGCACATTTCAGTTTGTGTAGTTGGATTTCCTGTAATTTTGAACAATGATCCGTTCTAGGTTTAGAGTACAGGATGGAGCTGAGGAAGGACAACCAGAAAAACAGTCTTTCTTACAGACTTGAGAACTCTTAATTCCATAGCCTCATTTTTCTGAGAAGTGGAAAGGCAGTCCCTGGTCTATCTCATCTCTCGAGGTGGCCAGTTTTCCTTTCACTACTTTGAAGTTGTAAGATGCTTGTTTGCCAACCAAGCTGTGAAGAGAAAAGCTTTTCTTTTTGTCAGAAGAAATGAGATGCTAGGAAAAAGGTTCAAAATTAGCATTTTCCTCTACCCCTTGATACATAGCTCTTATTTATGAGATGCATATTTTTGTGATAACTAAGTGACTTGAAAGCTCAGACAGTGAAGAGAACAATGGCAGCCAGCTCGAGAGAGTGCCAGCCACTTGTCTGTGCCTTAGGCTGGCAGGTCGCTTTCCTCCACTGCTTGTCATGACTGTTAAGTGCTATTGAATCTGCAGAGATGCCTGGGAAAACAGTGCTGCCCATTTTTAAAATGGTTGTTATTATCACCAGTTCACAGAAGTCTGCTGGAAGACTGGCTCCCCTTTACGATGCTGGGATGCTTTGCTGCTGTGTGCCTGGACCCCTTACAGTGACACTTTTGGGGGATACCTTTGCTGCTGTGGGCCTGTACCCCTTACAGTGACACTTTTGGGGGATGTCTTTTGCTGCTCTGGGCCTGTACCCCTTACAGTTACACTTTTGGGAGATGTCTTTTGCTGCTGTGTGCCTGTACCCCTTATGGTAACACCTTTCGGGGGATACCTTTGCTGCTGTGTACCTGTACCCCTTGCAGTGACACTTTTGGGGGATGTCTTTTGCTGCTGTGTGCATGTATCCCTTGCAGTGACACTTTTGGGGGATGTCTTTTGCTGCTGTGGGCCTGTACCCCTTACAGTGACACTTTTGGGGGATGTCTTTTGCTGCTGTGTGCATGTATCCCTTACAGTGATACCTTTCAGGGGTGCCTTTCCTGCTGTGTGCCTGTACTCCTTGCAGTGACACTAGTTTTTTGCAACAATGTTGGACAACCTTTAATACGCAGCAGGAGAAAAAGTGCACAGCTCTTGATTCCAAACACTCTTGGATAGGAGGATGTGATTTCTGAGTCAGAGCACACACAGGTTCTTTTGCAGTCCATCATGACAGTGGCATCCATCTGTCATTGACAGTTTTATGAGCTGAAGATCATGGGGAAATATATTTTTGCTATGTATTACTAGGCTCAGGGACAAGTATATACTAGTCTAGAAGGAATATTTGTCGTGTTTACTGAAATACAATGGTATACCTGTTACATTAGATGTATCAATCTAAGCACACCCATTCTAGAGACAAGACTGAATCAAAGGAACCCTGTTGGTGTTACAGTGCATAGATGTCTCAGACATCATACTCGTAGGACATTCACTCTGTTGTTGATGTAGTATTGATGAAGTGCTTTGTACAAGATGCTGCAGCCCTGTGTAGATTATTCATTCCACAGTGTTTGCTCATATCCTATCTAATAAAATGATGTTTACTATCCTATGTCTTTAGGTAATTGCAAATGAAAACATTAAGTGATAACTGCCTAAAAATTACCTAAAACCCATAGCAAGTGTGTATTCACTTGGAACTGGAAGAGTAGGATTCTCACTCATTGCTGGTGGGAATGGAAAAAGTGTCACAGATGCTATCTAAGAGAACCTGCAGTTCCTTAACAAAGCTAAAGACATTCTTATGAGATCATTAGCTCTTTGCCATCTACTTAAATGACCTAAAAACTCTGCACAGAAGTGTTTGTAAAAGCAAGATCAATATTGCCTACACTCAGTGAGCACTTACTTCTTCCTCAGTAGATGAGTGGATGGATGTGATACACAACACCGTGGAATTTTTTTCAAGTTAGCAAGGCATGAGTGTATGTAGAGGAAGATAAAGTATATATTGCTAAATGGAAGAAGCTGTTCTTAAAAGGCTACACACTGTCTGATTCCAACTGGATCACATGTTTAAAAAGCAGCGCTACAGAGATTAGTGAGAAAGGGTCAGGTGTTGGCAGGAATGTGGGGAGAGGGGAAGGGCTGTTTAGGGCTGTCAAGTTCATATAGTGGCCATATTGTCTATTTACAATTTTTGTAGTGCTGGGGTTTTGAAACCTAGGATTTCACATGTGCTTGGCCAGCACTCTACTGCTGGACTCAAGCCCCATCACCTAGCACACGTTTTAATGGTTCATGAGAAGAGAGTTCAAAATACTTCTATAGCAATGAGGGCTGGTGACATGGCTCAGCCAGTAAAGGTCTGAGTTTGGTCTTCAGACCCCCACCTGGTACAAGGAAAGAATCATGCCCACAAGTTATCCTCTGATCTCCTCATATGCCCTAGAATACACACACCCATACCAATGCCCTCCCATTCCATATATAAATATAAATATAGTTTTTAAAAATTTCCTACTGTAATCACATTTACTGTTAAATCACTACAGTTTCTTGTGATAACATTTTTCTAAACTGAAATTTCCTACAAAATTGTCTTAGAAGAAACTTATTATCAAATTAAAGCAATTCTGAATACTATTCCTTTTTGGAAATTAACCTACAAAAGTTTCTCAGAAGTCCTTTCAAAAAGAAATTGATTAGGTATGTTAATAACTGTTTCAACTATTAAACCATGGAACCCACTTTTTGACATAGAATTTTTTTCAATTTGTAAGATGTTAGTTCTGAGGGACATACTTAGAGAATGCTGAATTTATTTGTAGCTTTCTTTGTACATGCACACGTGCATGTGTGTGCATGTGCATTATATGCCTGTGTGTATATATGTGTATGAGTGTGCCCACTCAGGGTTACAGGCATGGACCTCCATGCCCAGAGTTTACAGGTGTGCAGGGGGTCAAACTCAGATCCTTCTGCTTGCCAGCCTTACCATCCATCTCCTCTGCCTCCTAATAGTGTTTATATCTATCAAGTTACCGGAAAGTGGTTGTCTCTTTTTCTTTTGTTTTGGTCCAAATTTTATCATTCTGCTTAAAAGATTTCTGCTAACATATTTCCTGTTATTTTGTCTGGCTAATTCCTTCGCTTGTGCCATATCTGGGAAAGTGTTAATCCATCATTGTTTTTAAGAGATGCTCACTGAGTGACAGCTCTTAGGTGGTGTATTGATTCTTTCAGCATTTTAAGGTGTCACTCCACTACCTTTAGCTCGAATCACTCCAATGGGAAATCCATTGTCAGTTTTGTGCTTATTCATCTATAGAGTATATCCACAGTCCCAGATAACTCTTACGACTTTTCTCTATCTTTGGTCTTGTATTATGATGTGTCTTGGTATAGTTTTCTTCTCATTGGTTCTGGTAGGAGTTTGTTATGATTAAATCTTTGTGTTTACAGTTTTTACCAAATTGGGAAACCTCTGGATATGATTCTTCCATTCTTTCCCTTGTTCTGCTGAGACCTCATCCCTCTTAGCCATGACAACTTGAAACTGTCCCTTGTTTGGCAATGCTTTTCTTTGTTCCTGGGGTCTAATTCTGACAGTTTCTATTGTTTTATAGTTTTATCTTGGCTTCACAGATCTTTTCTTCTGAGACGTGTAAGCCATTCTTAATTTCATCCGGTATACGTTCGTTATGCCAGTGTTATAGCTTACTTAGAGACAGTGCATTATATGCCTGTGTTTTAGCATTGGCATCTGTTTGTAATCTATTGGTCTTTCAGTTAGCTTTATGAATGATTATAATAACTGACTTATGCTGTTATCTACTGTCTCTTGCACCCTGTATTTCCTGGATAATTTTGATTCTGATTTTCTTCTCACTGTACGTTTTATTTGCCTCTTCCATGACATACTCTATGCTGTTTTACCGGTTCCTAGATACTGTGCATTTGACTGTCAGATGTTGGCTATTTTTGTGTTTCTGTGATGATTCTTGAGGTTTTTTTTTTTTTTCTGGGACATGTTACTCTTGGATTGTAAATAAGCACTAGAGCCATGTTTAAACTGTGGTTAGTTATTTTCCATATGACTGAGGCAAAGCACTCCTCAGGGTACTGACTGCTATTTCAGAAATAGTGAAGCTCCCACTGGGGCAGTAGAGTTGAGCACTGTGCTGCCCTCTGTGAGCTGTGGACTGTAACTAGAGTTTTCCTGCCTGGCCCACGGTCAGGGCAAATCTCTCTCACCTGCCAGTCCCACAGCCACTCAGACCCGACCAAGTAAACACAGAGACTTATATTGGTTACAAACTGTATGGCCATGGCAGGCTTCTTGTTAACTGTTCTTACAGCTTAAATTAATCCATTTCTATAAATCTATACCTTGCCACATGGCTCGTGGCTTACCGGGATCTTCACATGCGGCTTGTCATGGTGGCGGCTGGCAGTGTCTCTCTCTCAGCCTTCCACTTCCCAGAATTCTTCTCCTTGTCCCGCCTATACTTCCTTCCTAGCCAATGGCCAATCAGTGATTTATTTACTGACCAATCAGCAACACACTTGACATACAGACCATCCCACAGCACTTCCCCTTTTCTTTTCTTAAAAAGGAAGGTTTTAACCTTTGCATATCTCCAAAGTCAGCTTGGTATATTTGGGAATTTGGGCGTAGTTTCTCTTACTACTTCCTGCTGGAGGGGGGCGCTGTATCTTATGGGGACACAAAGAATATTTTAGGATTATGGAGTAGTCCATGAGGGTGTATCGTCTGAGCCAGTTGCCTTGAAACGGTTCTGGATGTTGGATCATCTGGTCCATGGTGTCATCGGAGACCTTTCAGGTGGTCTTGGCTGGTCAAACCTGATGTATCTTAATCTGGAACAAATCCATAGCCTCTGGCTTTCTGTGGAAACAAAAGCAGAGTCTCCTTTCCAAAGTAACATATCCTTATATTCAAATTTTGAAGTCAAGATATCTTTAAAATATACATTTTGGCATAACTCAACAGCTTTTGTAATCAAATGTTTTTCTTCGGTTACAAATATCAAAGAGAACATAATCCAGATTCTCTGTGTGGTAGCCATCTTTACATGGCTTATTTTTTATATTACTTTGAACCTACTGCTTTAAACTGCAGCATTTTAAGACTGAAACAGCGCTGTGGCTGCTGGCTCCACCCACTTCAGCTTCCCAAGATGGCCATGGTAAGTTTTCCACGAGCTCTGGGAGCCATCAACTCTCAGAAATAGTGGGTCTATGCTTCTATCAAAGCAGCGTGTAGCCCAGAAACCTCTTCTTTTTTTTTTTTGTTTTTTTGTTTTTTTGTTTTGTACTAGCAAAGGCTAAATCCACCACACAGCTTAATGTGCCACTTGCAGAGGCCTCATTCCCGCCATACTGCAGGTCGAGCACACACGCCAGGAACCCGCCATAGTAGCTCAAACACGCAGGCTGCTGCTAGCTTAAAAGAGACAACTAGGAGCTGTTTTTAGCTCCATTTTAGAATCTTTTTACTCAGGTTTTAGGTGGAAACTCTTGCCAACACGTTGGGCGCCATTTGTAGCTAGAGTTTTCCTGCCTGGCCCACGGTCAGGGCAAATCTCTCTCACCTGCCAGTCCCACAGCCACTCAGACCCGACCAAGTAAACACAGAGACTTATATTGGTTACAAACTGTATGGCCATGGCAGGCTTCTTGTTAACTGTTCTTACGGCTTAAATTAATCCATTTCTATAAATCTATACCTTGCCACATGGCTTGTGGCTTACCGGGATCTTCACATGCGGCTTGTCATGGTGGCGGCTGGCAGTGTCTCTCTCTCAGCCTTCCACTTCCCAGAATTCTTCTCCTTGTCCCGCCTATACTTCCTGCCTAGCCAATGGCCAATCAGTGATTTATTTACTGACCAATCAGCAACACACTTGACATACAGACCATCCCACAGCAGTGGACAATGTTCTTGTGCTTTCTACAGGACTGTTACCAGGTCTTAGAAGGTTTCCCCCAAGTCAGCCAGCTGAAGACTTGAAAGACTTCTTCCATTGTCCAGAGTTCCACCTCTGCACCACACCCTTCTCTGCTGTGTCTTAAAGACCTTGACACCTCGGTTTTCCCAGTGCCCCAGGTCTATCTCTTTCTGAAGCTGACTGCCACACTGGGCAACAGGAAGTGTTAGGCTTGGTACCTGAAAGACTGTCCAGGCTGGTGCTTTGAATGGCTGGTCTCCAGCTTCTGGTCCTATTTGAAGAGCTGGGTCTGGCTAGGCCGCTACAGGCAGGCCTCTGTCCCTGATCCGAGCACAGAGGACACAGAGGTGTCACCTGGCCCACGGTGCTGTGAAGAGCTGTGTTCACACTCCCACCACTGAAGGAGCAGCTCTTGCCCATTACAGTCCCTGCTGTGATGGACTGAAGTCCGCGTCACCTTCTACAAGGCAGACACGGGTTGGACTTTCTGCAGTGATTGGTGAGTGAGACTGCGCCATGGTAGCTGTCCGCTATCAGAGGTCTTTCTGCTTCACTTCAGTCTCTTGGAAGCACCTGGAATTCTCCAGAAGTGGGTTGTTCCCTGCTCTCATGCTGTGAATCACTGCAAATGAGACAAAAGCCGGAAAGCACTTCCTCTTACTGTTCACTGGAATAAGAAAGTTTCCTTTGAACATTGTCCTTATCTGAAGATGAGAAACACAAGATGAGTTGTTGATGACTTTTGTTTATGTCAAACAAGTTCTACCAACTTCCTTCTGTATGAACAAAGTCTGTTGGAGTATTTAAATTAAGGGACAAAAGCATCCTCTAGTTTTTCAGTTAAACACCAATGGTCACATTCTCTTATACCTGAATGCATCTACATCTGTCGGTTAAAAAGATGACCCTAGGGAAGAAAACTGTCAAATACAGAATTTAGGTCAGGTGCAGAGGGAAGTGTTCTACATTCAAGAAGAAGGTTGAGGGTCCTGTCAAGGGCCAGTTGTCTCACATGGACAGCTCAGATTTAGAAATGCTATTCGGTCAGTACATGTGCACTGCATGCACACTGTAGAATCTGATGTGTGAACGAGCTCTGTGGAGGGACCATAGCAGCATCCAGAGAGCACAGGATTAAATATTTCATCTTTAAAAAACACAAACCATTCAGGGAGTGTGTGGCTTCCAGGGGATGCTCCTGCTTATTCAGATGAAGGATTTTCTGATTGGACCTGTTTCCTCTCGTTCTGATCAGAGACCTCTGATTGGATCTGTCTGCAGTGTTAGGCATGGAGCAGTCACGTCTTATTTGCCAGCAAGGCAGTAATTAGCAATAATCAGAATCTCTCTGAAGATGACTCTCAAAGCATCCACAAAATACAGTATAACTGCTTTTAAGTAAATGAATTATTATATGCCATTTATAAGTGAGATTGATGTTTTGATTATATGAAATTGAGCATTTCAGAGTGAATGGTGTTTGTTTTGTTTCTGAACTTGAAGTAACCAAGATTCTTTTTTGTAGCTAGAGTTTTCCTGCCTGGCCCACAGTCAGGACAAATCTCTTTTACCTGCCAGTCCCACAGCCGTTCAGACCCAACCAAGTAAACACAGAGACTTATATTGGTTACAAACTGTATGGCCGTGGCAGGCTTCTTGCTAACTGTTCTTACAGCTTAAATTAATCCATTTCTATAAGTCCGTACCTTGCCTCGTAGCTTGTGGCTTACCGGCATCTTCACATGCTGTTTCTCATCGTGGCGGCTGGCAATGTCTCTCTGACTCAGCCTTCTACTTTGCAGCTTTATTCTCCTCCTTGTCCTGCCTACACTTCCTGCCTAGCCAATGGCCAATCAGTGTTTTATTTATTGACTAATTAGCAACACATTTGCCATACAGAACATCCCACAGCACTTTTTTTTTTTAATGACTTAAAAGTGACCACAAAGTCATGGAGCCTCTTCAGCCCTCAGCCAGGGCAGGAGAAAATGGCACACAGGTAACTTACGAGGAACAAAAGGAGTGGAGGAAGAAAAAGACCAGGTGAAAGAAAGTTGCTCTGTATTTATGAAATGGTTTTGTAAAAACAGCCTCGGATAGGAACTCATACGAATAATATGTTCTGTGAATCACTGATGGAGACACAAATTAGAACTATTTGAACACTGTTGCTTTAAAGGAAAGTAAGAAGTAAAATTGAGAATTGATGGAAAAATGTTAAAAAAAATTATTCTCTTAAAGTAGTTTTGAATTGTATAGACATCCCACCATAGCAGCTTGGAACAATCTAAGTTCTGGTGGAAGCCCCAAACTTTTCAATTATATATAATAATACAGGAGCCTCCTTAGATATAAGAAATGGGAACTGGGAATAAAGATGGCCTGGAAGTTAAGAATACTTGCAAAGCATCCATGTTCAGTTCCCAGCACCCATTTTGGGCAGCACATCCAATACCTATAGCATCAACTCCAGGGCATCTAACCCTTCTGGGCTCCAAGGGTACCTACACTCGTGTACACATGCACATATACATAATTAAAAATAAATAAAAATTTAAAAAGAAGTGATAAATCTCTGTTCATTGACCTTTTAGTAAAATGACTAACAAGCAGAGAAAGAAATGTATTCACTAATAAAAATTGAAAATGGTGGTGCACGCCTTTAATCCCAGCACTCGGGAAGCTGAGGCAGGTGGATCTCTGTGAGTTTGAGGCCAATGTGATCTACAAAGAGAGTTCCAGGTCATCCAGAGCTGTTACAAAGATAAATCTTGTCTTGAAAAATTAAAAAAAAATTTAAATGATTAATTCTGGTGATATTGCTTATCAGGTGTTAAGCCAGTGGCTGTCCCTAAGTTAGCAGCAGATGACAGTGTCCTGGGCAATCCATCTCTAGGTATTTTTCAGAGGGAAAGCTTAGACTTGCTGCTTTCCAGCACGTGGAGTTGAAGGCATTGGGGTCAGAAAAGTAAAGTTATCCATTGACCATGTCACATGGTTTCACACTATTACTCCCTAATGTTTCCAGGCCTCAGGCTTAGGTGAGACTCCAATAGAGCCGTAGAAGGGACTTTCTGATCTCTCTCCCTTCCTCCCTCCCTTTCCCCTTTATCCCACTCTGTTTCCCTACAATCACTAACACCACCTAATAAAATATTTACATTGACCTATTTTTCATGTGTTATGCCAATTTCTGTCACTGTGACAAGTATCTGGGCTAAACCAACTTAGAAAGAGGGAAGGTTTGTTTGGACTCAGTCTCTGGTTGCCTGTCCCAGGGCTGCTAGTTTGTGGTAGCAAATGCTTTGTGGAGGGAGAAATCATGTTCAATCTCACGGTGGTCGGGAAGCAAAGAGAGAAGAAAGGGAGAGCTGGGATCGCATTTTCTTATGAAGGGTTCCCTACTTCCCAATATATCCAGAGATATTGGGAAGCCTTTGGGGGCAGGCATTCAAGACCCACACTACACATTCATGTGAGTAGGGACTTTGCTACATTCAATCGTTTATTTTCGGGAATTAGAACAACAGTGCGTAGCAGATGGTCTGTCAGCCAGTCCATCAATACTGACAGAATTGTTTGTACAGTGCCTGCTGTCGAGAGACAGTGGAAAGCAAACCAGTTCTAGGTGCTGGTACCTCCTTACCTGGAGTTTGTGGGCATCAGGACATGGCTTAAGAGGTTCCATATTCTCAGCAACCCCCACCCCCACACCCTTTGAACCCCTCGCAGTGCCTTTCACAGGGTCCCCTCCCCCACCCTTTGAACTCCTCACAGTGTCTTTCACAGGGTCACAGCCCTTGAGGCTGTTTTGAGTCTTTGAACTTGAAAGGTGCCTTTGATGTTCACTGGACTATGCGGAACCCCACATCCACTGGCTAACTGTACTGTTCTGTGTCCTCTCGAGTTGGAGAGGACATAAAGCAGGAGGCAGTGTGTGTTACACATGCTGGCTTCCCCTCCACAGCACTCCATCCTGCCTCACTGAACTGGATTGGGTCTGGGTTTGGACAGTTCCTAAGCACTCTCTTAGAGGCAGAGCTGTTCTTTCCCCAGTACTGCTCTTCTTTCCCAGCAAACATGGAGTACAAGTTACTCCTTTCTGAAGACAAGAAAACCTCAGCCACTGAAAACAAGGTGGAATCCTAGCTGTCACTGTAGAAGGTTGGTGCTGTGTGGTGCAGAGCAATGCATTCTGGGGAAGAGCGTCAACTGGAGCCAGAAGGACATGTATTTAAATCTGGTCTCACCCCCTCACCAGCACAGTGACTTTGGGCACTGACCCTGAAGTTCAGACTCTATTGCAGAATAAATGAGAGAGTGATAAAGAGCAGTATTCGTTTCCTGGGAAGGCTGTAAGCACCCAGTAAGGTAATTGCTTGTGTAGATGCCGACAAATATTTGCCATTTAACCTTCGTGTGAGACCTCAGCCCTCTATGTCAGACATGTAAAGTGCAGCATGATGTGTGCCCTTGGCTCCTGGCTTCCTCGGGCGGCATCTTCATTCAGCCTGCCCTGAACTTACACTGCTCATGCCAGTTCATCTGCAGCCACTCTCTGCTCGTAGATATTTGCACATCTGTGTAACAACATTCATGGCGGTTAACGGATCAATTGACATGTGGGGATTTATATGCTGTGACACCTTCAAGCAATGACAATTTTTTACAAGTTTCTGCGTCTCCTAACTCATGTTTCCGTATTTCAGATTCCACAAGATGCCCTTCTTGGCTCCTAGAGCTGTAATGACAGGAACTGTTAAGTACTAACACACACACACACACACACACACACACACACACATATCAAAAGAGAACCTGGTGTGTGTGTGTGTGTGTGTGTGTGTGTGTGTGTGTGTGTGTGTGTGTAACAGCAATTAAAGAAAAGGAGGTCATAAATTTGAGAGAGCAAGGGAGGGTGTACATGGGAAGGAAGTCTTGGAAGGGGGAAAGGGATGAGGAGAAATGATGTAATTATAATTTCAAAAATGAGAAAACTTATTAAAAAGAACCTGAGATCCAAATATGCCACATTTGAAATTTCATCATTACCAGCTCAAAAGACCAAGCTGCTGTTTTATTTCTTGATTTGAAGTGACCAGTGTCCCAGAGAGTAAAAAATAGCAATCCAGGATTGTAACCACCTCCACTCCAGGATGGAGTTCATTTATTTTTTAACATGATTTTTTGTTTTAAAAATAAATCATCAAAGAGTAAGTGGCACAGCAGTCACAACCTGTGCGGCATCTCACTGCCTAAGTGGAACTAAAATAACATTCCAGAGTAGAGGTGTAAAGAGAACTGTGTCCTTGACTCTCTGACCTTGAGGGATCAGTGGTTTAAGAATGACAGAATAAAGTACCCAGGAGCCACATGGGAGAAAGAAAATAAGCAAAAGGTTGAAATGGATAAGAAGAAACAAGTGGGATTTACCTTCTTGAGCAAAGTCAGTTTGGACAATAAGGGACAACTCGTGTGCTAAAGTATGAACCTGTCACAAGGTGTCCCTGATTCTGAGCAGCAGGAGATAACAACCTGGGAACCAGGAAAATTGGTCAGCACATTTGGTGCTACCAGAGTGGAAAAAGCATTCTTTGTAAATGCCATTTTGATTATTTATATAGGGGGTAGGGTGCGTAAAAAGAGGAATAAGGTTTTTATAAGGTCTCTGGTGAGTCTATCCCCTCTATCACATGGTAATTCTATGATGTTTCGTGGGGACAATGGTGATGCAGTTGGTTGATAAGCTAGTGAATTTAGGAGTTAGAAGACTTGGATGTAAGTTCTTGTGTGCCATGACCTTGGAAAAACATTGACCCCTGCAGAGTTTCCGTCTTAGGAAGCTGTGAGCCAGGATCAGTCCTGGGATCTCACCACCTAGAAGAGTGAGGCTGGGAGATTTCTGCCAGCTAGAGATCAGTCTGGGCTCCATAGTGAGTTTTAGGTTAGCTTGGTCTACAGTTGAGACCTTACCCCCACTCCCCACCCAACAAAAACCCACAGATGAATAAGATCATGAAGCTATGCCCTCTCTGAGTTACTGGAGCTTAAATGAAGTAATTTGTGTGAGAACATTGATGAGGCATGAAGAGGCCACTCTCAGGAACCAGTTTTGAATTCTCACCCCATTTCTACTCAGTCAGAGAATGCTGGGACAGATCCCTGTTTACACTGTGTGAACCTGCTTACTCACCCCGTAGCTGGGGACAAAGTATTCACCTTAGAAGTGAGGCAAGAATGATGTCTTCACACTCCTCAGAGATCCCCCCTCCAGCGAAAAGAGTCAATCCTAGAGTTCTAATGGTACAGACAGCCTCAGAAGACAACAAACTCTTTACGTTTTTAAAAATGAAATACTTGAGGATGGCTGGCTGGCTCAGAGTTAAGAGTTCTTGCGCTATTCCAGAGGACCAGAGTTTAGTTCCCAGCACATCAGGTGGCTCACACCACCTGTCACTCCAGCTCTGGGGGATCTGATGCCTTCCTCTGGCTTTGCAAGCACCAGCTAACAGGTGACACAGACAGACACAAAAATAAATCATTAAAACAAATACTTAACAAAAAGAACATTTTACACTTTTTAATATTAAGGGGAAAAGTTGAGTATGTTCAAACTACATGTCTGAAAATTTCAAAGAATTAATAAAAATATTTTTAAAAAGTAATAATAAAAATTGACATCTGTGTATTTTCCAGGAAGTTAAGATATAAATTGTATTCTAGATGCTTTTGAGATCCTGGGGACCTCAACCCAGCCCCACTCAGCCATTGTCCCCTAAAGTGAGCATAGTCCTGAACCTGGGGTGTCTTTTTTTGTTACATATGCAAACATGCTCAGAGATATATTTTTGTTTGGGGGATGTTTATGTTAATGGATTTGTAATTGTTTGGATATTTGTGAGGTTCTTCCGTATTATTTAGTATCAGTTAGCTATTCTTCTCTACCTAGGCTGTTTGATCACGTGACTGTACCTGGTTCCATTCATTCTGCCATGTGCTCCTGGTTGGCCTCCATTGTTCTCCGTGTTCCCATGCATGTTTTCTGTTCTTGTTTTCTATCCCCAGGGGTAAAAATTCTGATTTGTGTCAGAAAGAGGGGGAGGGGGCAGAGATTTTTGCCACTACTAAACACAGTAAATTGTTTCTGAGACTGGCACCAGGTTACGCACTCCCAGGCAGGGCTAGCTCTCCTAGTGTCCTCTGCTGTCAAGTCTTGCTAAGATGGGCTCTGTCCCATGCACTGTTTTTCCGCACCATTAGGAGGGTAATGCTATCTTGTTTTGATTTTAAGGTATGTTACTCTGTTGAGTCATGAGGTTGAACATATTTTCATAATCATTGCCCGTCACTGATTTAGCATTCGATGTTTTAAAACTTGACTTTGTACTTAGTATGACTGACTTGATATGAAGCTATCCCCAGTGTGTTGTCTTGGAGTACCTGAAGTGTTTTTATGAAGGAGTTTATAACATTTTGCTAGTGACCAATATGACTGATACTACTTTAAAATGTTGTATTCAGTTATCTACAGCATCAGAGCAATCACTGTCAACCCGATAATAAACTTCCAGGTCAAGATTTTGGGCACAAGGAGGTCTATGACTATTTGAGAGGAAAAGATAGATGGCTACATATACTTCATGTGTAGTGGTGCACATGTGTGTGCATGCATGGAGAGGTCAGAGGTTGATGCTGGGTGTCTTCTTTACCCCTCTTTACCATCTATATTGAGGCAGAATTTGTCTCACTTGAACCCAGAGCATGCCTACTTGGCTAATATAGCTAGCCAGCTTACCCTGGAATCCCGTCTCTGCCTGCCGTATGCAGGACAGGTGGGTACCCATGTGCACCCAGTAATTGCACAGGCTCTGGGATCTGAACTCGGGTCCTTGTGCTTACGTGCCAAACTTTGACCCACTGAGCCATCTCATTAGCCTCAGGATTTACATTTTTTTTTTCAGATTTCTAAATGAAGAACTCAGAATCATCACTTCAAAAATATTTAAGACCACTGGTGTGACTAGTAGTTGTGCCTCCTGACTAGTTTTGTGGATTATCTTCCTGGGTGAAGTTGAAAGATGCCACTGAAATTTTTACCTGCTGAAATTAGGAGAGGGATGAAGCCAATTTCTCCTACTTCAGAATGAACCTAAATTATTCTACTTCAGAATGAATTGACTTAGAACTTCTAATGATTTTTCATTAAGCCCACAAATAAAAGAGAATTGCACTGTTTGATATAACTATAACTTTTTTCTCTTTCTGAACAGTCTGTTCCAAATTTCATTTAATTGGGTTGGGTAAGGAGGGAGGGTCAAGAATTAGGATAGGCTAAAATGGCTGTAGCATGATCTTGCCACTTGACAAAAATGTGGAGGGAGTCTCCCAGCTTGGATTTGGATTGAGGGGAATGTCTGCCTGTACAAGAAGGGAAGTGGCAATAAAGGCTGTTGTCAGATGAGGCGTTGCCCAAGTAAATACTTGTAGTGAAGGTAAGTAGGGGACCAGCGTCCTTACTGTTGAGGACAAGGGCTACAGACTGGATGAACATTACTAGAAGGAATCTATCTACACTGCAGGACTGTGTTGGAGGTTACCTGTTTGAACTCAAGGTTTTCAGTTTACAAAGTAAGATATAGCAATAAATGAGCATATGTATTCACAAGACTTGCTTTGTATCAAAGGTTCCATTTTGGAAAACAGCTTTCCACTGAAAGGGAAGAAGAGGGTCTTAGAAACACGTCTTATCCCAGGTTAAAGGCAAGAAGAGTACACAGTGACTCCGGGACGTGGGTTTGTGCCAGGAAGACGTGTTTTTAAAGCTTGATGGCTGTATGCCAAGAGTACAGAAGGGCCAGGTTGGAGAAGCTCCCAGGGCCCAAATCTGGGACAGTTTGAACATCTAGATGAGTAATCACAGACATGGGTGAAAGCCCATACTGCTATAAGTAAATGATTATTTAATGAGGATCTTTACATAGTCTTGGCATAATTTCTCAAATACTCATTGGAAGGGAGGAGAAGGGGCTTCGCAGTAGGGAGGCCTGGAAGACACCCCAATCAAGTGACTGCACCAACAGAAGCAGGGCAGCTGAAGAGGTGATGGGCTGCAGTGAGAACCTGGTAGCTGTTAGTTTTTCAGCTGCGTTGTGTTCTTACCCTGCAAGGAAATGCCACGAAACACGACAGAATCCGCTAACAAGAGTTTTATTAAAGGTAAAGGGACAGAGAGTGAACAGGCCTGCGGGAAACACGTGTGTGGAGAAGAAGGAACCGGGAACATGGCGCCAGATTTTAAAGGCTGGGCGTGGACAGATCAGCGTCATTACTACATGCAAGCACGTAGATCACATGGCCACGTTGCGTGCTTACGTGGCTAGTGGAACGTCACAGATCTTGGTCACGCGAGATGCCCTGACTCGGAAATGGCTATCCTGACCTGGGCCTGGCTAGGCAGAAGTGTCCGCCAGGCATATGCGAACACGCCTGACCGTGGGGGCGTGTTGTAAACCTTTCAGTACCACTCCAGGGATGCTCTTGCTGAGGATCTGTGTATGGAAGTCCCAGGGATCCCAGGGTTTAGCTACATCCAGTGAGGGATATCTGAGGGAGGAAAAAAAAAATCTATGTACACTATGTTCTATGTCTGCTAACTTTATTCCTCTAAGACAAAATTCTATCAATTCAGCTATAGCTCCACCAGGCATTCAAGGCAGGAATAATTCTAGACATACCAAGCTCTTTATCTGTCTACTTTATTTCTCTGGGATGAAATCCTGTCTCCATAGCTTCAGTTCCATCCAGTTCCCCAGCTCATAGTCCTGCTAACAACTAAACTTCTATGCTTCCAGCCTCATCTTTGTCCTCTGTGTCCTCTTTCTCCATCTCTGCTACTCTCTACTCCTGACACTCAGAAAACTCAAACGGAGATCTGCTTACCCTCTGCGGAACCTCTGTCATCCTGTCTTCTCTCTGGCCATGCTGTTGTTCCTCTCTACAGAAAATTCCTGCCCTTTCTTTCCCTGGGCACACTGTTCTCTGCCTCCTCAGGAATGTTGTTTTACTTCCCACCTTGATATGTAAAAACCTGTTTTGTTCTCAGTCAATTGCTCTGGAGAACCACTAGGCCTCCTCAAGCCTAGGGGATGATCTAAGCTTCATTAGCACAAGAAACAAAGCTATTGGGCTCCCTCCAGCTTGTCTTCTTCCAGCTTGTTTCCTAAGCTCAGCAGGAGAGTAAGTAATTTAGTAGTTCAGCAGGTCTGGGGAGCTGAACTGTTTACCAATTGGTCTGGGCATGCAAGAATTTCATAGCAGAAGACAGTTGAAATATTAAAAGCTGGATATCACCAAATATTCATAAGAAATGGCTTGCCTCTTGACAGACCCTTGGTCTGGTCATTGATAACTATAATACACAGCTGAATCTCTATGATATATTCTTGCAGCCCGCAAGATCTGTGGACAATCACAGTGACTCTGAAGAGCCCAACTGAGGAGCCCTCTGAAACTCCTCATTCCCTCCTGTCCACACAAGTGTCAGAGAGACTGAGGCCATTCTAGGTGACATCACCACTCACTTGTGATTCTGGATTGGACCTGTATTGTCATCTCTAAAGGAAAAGAATATGGATAAATAGAGAGATAGATAGGGAACAGAATATGTACATATACATATATATATGCAGAATATACATGAGTATATATACATATGCTGTTCCTTTAGGGAATATATATGTGTGTAATATATGTATGTATAGTGTGTGTGTGTGTGTGTGTGTAAAGGAGATTTATTAGAGTGGCTTGCAGGCTGTGGTCCAAGTAGTCCATGGATGTCTCCCAGTTGGAAGGCCAAGGAACCAGTAGTTGTACAGTCCTTAAGGCTAAGAGTTCCAGAGGATTCCTGGAGATTTGCTAGTCTTCTGGAAATTTTGGAATCCCAAAGAAGTAGGTTTTAACACCAGCATGTTAAAGGAATGTCTCAGCCACAGGATGATGAACTTGCCAGTGAGAGTGACGGAAAGCAGGCAAAAAATGAACAGTTCATTCTTACATGGCTCATGGCCCAGACTTAGGTGGGTCTTCCTGCCTCAAATCATCCACTCAAGAAAACTCCTCACAGGTGTGCCCAGCTGCTTAGGCTTTAGATGGTTTCAGATGTGGTCAAGTTGCCACTCAAGATTAGCTGTCACAGGATCTGTCTATGGAAAGCACAGTTAGGACAATTTGAAGAACCCCAGTGATGCCTCAGAATGAGTTTTTCAATAATGAGTTTTGTACAGTATGAACTTCCTGGCTGGTATGGTTTGTCATGCTCTTATAGAAGAACATGTCCTTACTTGGGGAAACAGACAAGAAAATATTTGGGAGTGAGCAGATCTCATGTCAACAACAAGTTGTCAAATTGGATGAAGAAAATTTTAGATCTTTAAAAAATTTCCTTCTAACCAGGCAGTGGTGGTACATGCCTTTATCCCAGCTCTTGGGAGGTAGAGACAGGTGGATCTCTGTGTTTCCAGGCCAGCCAGAATGAGTTCCAAGCAATGAGTTTTCAATACAGCCAGGAACTACACCGAGAACCCCTGTCTCAAAAACAAACAAACAAACAAACAACAAAAAAAAACTTATAAGTTTTGTGTGGCTTAAAAATAACCAATAAAGGCTATCTATGCAAAGAGGTGTAAACCGAAGTTCCTTGAGAAAGCCACATCTGTATTGAAGAAGCTGCAGACTGACTGATGAGAACTTCATGATTGTGCAGAGTGCAAATTATGAGCCACAATTATCGTGGGCTGTTTTATCATCAGTCTGTGCATCTGACCCAGTGTCACTGTGGCTGTTAAGTGCATTTTGGAATGTATTAACTTAGTGGACCACTAGCTTCTGCCAGTCCAAAAGCTAAGAATGTTACCAGCATAGATTTCCTGCTTTGCTGCAGCTGCCTGTCTGGTCAATGCTTCAATCTGTGACTTTTGTTCTGTTACTGCAAAAGTCCACACAACCACATCCATGGTGGACTGTGCCATTTTGGGTGAGGTGACAAGAGACCTGCAAGAATCAACTAAAGGAGAAGTGGTTTATCTCCACTCATTGTCCAGAAGGATGCTGTCCATCATGGCGAGGACGGCGTGTGGCAGGAATGCTGCTAACCAGCATCTGCATGGGCAGTCCTGAGCAGAGAGCAGGACCCAGAGCCAGGCTTTATAACCTCAAGATCTCCCCACAGGGACCTACTTCCTCTAGCAAGGCTCCACTCCTAATGGCCCTAAAATCCCCTGAAATAGCACCACCAGCTGGCTACCAAGTGTTCAAACACAGGAGCCTGAGGGGAAACTTCACATTCGTGCCACCATAAATGTCCCCTTTGCAAAGTTTGTGGGTGCTGAAGACGACAGTGTTGAACAGCATGCATAGTGTCAGAGGTTCACGTTCTCAGGAGTAGACCCTGCTTGCACTGCCGGAGCTTCATTTACTGTTTTATGACTACTTGGTTGGCTGCGTCTTTTCTCTCCCCCAGCTTTGACTCTTTGGACATAAAAACTTGAGGTTACTACCAAGTGTTTCAGAATGTAGAAGATGGTATAATGATAAAAACAAGATCAGCATGACAGATGCATCTTTCATTTAATCACTTACTCAGCAAGGTTAAGATTTCTTGCATAAATGAGGAAATATATAATAATCAGTAATTTAATATATATATTTACCTATGTATGCGTGAATCACACTGTGTTCATTTAGTAGAATTGTACTTTCAGGGTCTTAGTTCACTGGTTGATGAAAAAGACAGGAAACAGAATTGGTCAAAGGAAACGGATTTATTTATAGTTTTGGCTGGAACTGGGGAAAGGAAAAGTGCCTCAGTTTCTCTCTAGGTTTTGAGGTAGAGAATGTGAAACAAGAGCCAGGAAACAGGCATGTGTAGATTTCGTCAGGGCTGGATCGACAGCTGAGCAGTCAAGAGTACTTGCTGCCCTTGCAGAGGACCAGGGTTTGGTTTCTAGAACCCACATGGCTTACAATGTTCTTTAACTCTAGTTCCAGGGAATCTGAAGCCTCTACTGGTCTTGGACAAAAGTAAATCAGGTGATATTTAAGACCCATAAAATTCAAGAAAATTGGGTGTTGGTATTAAATATAATAAATAATGAGATGTTTCCTTTACATGTGACATGGGTATAAGGGTAGACGGCGGTGCAGGTGGCTGGCCACAGTGGCCACAGTTTGGCTGGCAACGGAAGAGAGCAGAGGAATCACGAGCCATGGTACCTTTTAGAGCTTTATTAGGAGAAGGAGAGAGACAGAGACACAGAGACAGAGACAGAGACAGAGACAGAGAGACCGCGCGGAGGGAGAGTGTAGAGCGAGAGCGTGGGAGTGCATGCCCGGCCTTTTAGGCTGGGATTCAGTCGCTTGCTGATGACATAATAAGGTGCTGAGCTGCGCATATACAGAATCCTTACAATGGGGATTGCTTATTTAATCATTAGGCATCTCCTTTACATGTTATAATAGGAATTAGTGAGATTTAGAATGCTATATTAAGTTATTGGAAAACAGGAAAATTAAAGCAATGCTTATAAAGTTGATTTACTAGTCTTTTCTGTTTCCTGGTCTACACAAGGAAAACATGTTATCACTGTAGATAGGAGATTTAAACCAAAATAACTACAGTTATCAACTACAATAACAACTTCCTAAATAGGAAAAAAACATAGTATTTTGTAGGTTAGATTTTCCTCTTTGGAGCTGCTAACAGCTTAGGAATGACAATGTGTTCCATTTAGTGTTCAAAGAACTGTTTGGTCATTGCTATTATAATGTCATACAAGGAGGAGCAGGAAGAGGAAGAAATCATTTTAACCCACGTCACCCAACATGAACATCCAAGAGAGCACAGCTGCCGTCTTAAGCTCACAGCTCTGCAGAGACGACGTTCTGGTTTCTGAAGCTTGAGTACAGAGCAGGAGTGTGTCCACAGTAAGGCTGTCAGCACGCTTGCCAGGAAGACCAGGCCTGGGTCTGCCTCTCAGTGACACTTTGGGTAGAGATCATAGGTGGTAAATTTTTTGCCTAACCCATTTGTGAAAATAATGAGCTATATAATGATCATAATAAGTGGTGGGAAAATAAAATAATCCTTTTTCTTTCTTTCTTTTTCAAAATCAGCATAAGTGGCCTGTGGCCTCCTCTACATGGGGAGGCATATTTAGTTCAGATGCTCATTTGTGAAGCATTTAACATAAAAGTCAAAGCAAAATTATTTCTAGTAATTGTTTACGAGAGCAGGTTTTAGTGTGAAGTGTGTGTGTGTGTGTGTGTGTGTGTGTGTGTGTGTGTGTGTGTGTGTGATATTTGAGAATGTTTTTCTGGGCAAATACAGAAGACAGATTGTTGACAGTAAATGTTTCATCTAGGGTGAGAAAACTTTTATTTTGGTTACATAACGTTTTTTACAAGCCAGATGACTCTTCCTCCTCAGAATTAGTCCCCAGAAGCCTTTGCACATGGTGGAAGTGTAGCTGAATGTGACAGATCAGCTATGTCTGTTAGTTCCAACAGATGAACAGGCCATTATTCTCTCATTAGGTGAAAGAAGAGGACTTGTGATGTTACCTCAGCTGTGTGCAGCCCCGGAGAGCTGGCTTGCCAGAAACACGGGCTGTCTCCATCCCCACAAAGCACTGCTTTTGGCCTTGAACACTCTGGAAATGAATCTGTGCAGGCCATATGTGTATAGTTTAGGGTGGCATTTCACTGTTACTATGCTTCACAGGTGGGACAGGGCAAAAGCAGTGGCAGACAGTGTTTTGGCTTGTCCAGCCCGGTGTCCCATTCTTGGATACAGCAGAAAGCACCACCCTTTCTGGGCAATTTTGTGATGCAAAAATTAGAAAGAGGATTTAGTAGAGTAAAAGGCAAAGGAGACGGATTGTTGATGGACAGTATAGAGCCCTGAGGAAGCGCTGTGTGCACAGAGCTGTAGGTGAGCCTCGACCCTTGCTGGGTGGACATGAAGAACGTCATAAGGACAGAAAGCAGCTGCAGGATGAAAGCAAACACAGCTCAAGGGAAGAAGGTGGGCCTTGCTAGGGCTCAGCCTGTGAACAGGAGGAAGAGGCTCCCAGCGTGTTGTTAGTTACACACTTGCATCCTCTTCAGATGTTGAGATGTATGCATAAACTCTGGACGTCCTGTCTGGGTAGCTATGGGATGGGCACTTCCTTGGCCTTTCATCTGCACAGTGGTTATGATCTGTTACCATGGGCATTGCTTCCTGTCTGTCTGTGCTCTGGTGAATTGCACCGACAAGCGGTTTCTGTGAGCACGCTCATGTCTTTGAGCCTGTGTATCTATTGCACTCTGTTTTTTACACTAAGATTGTCATGCTCTGAAGATAAACAAGATGCTCAGGAAGGGTGGAATGCCACATCTTAAAAGCCTGGAATTGAACCAAAAATATATAAAAATCAGGCTTTAAGAGGTTCATTTGCCAACCTAAGCCTGGAGAAACCTTGGTAAGCTGTATAGATATATGTAGATAGACAAATTAGTTAGCAAGGGGCTTAGATTTCCTTTTGGTTCAAAATACCACCATTGGACAGTAGTCTCCACATTTACTGAGCTCATTCTGCTCTAAAGGTGTTGTTTTTTATTGTTTGTTTTGGCTTTCACTTTACAACCATAATAAAGATAAATTTCCAGGCATCTCTCAGGAAATGCCATTTCCATTTCTAGACGTGCATCCTGGATTCTGTATGGTGGAGTCCATTTTCTAGGCCGTGAAGTCCTTACTCACATGCTGCACTTTATGTGTAAGGAACAGAGTTCTCCAGATGAAGCAGAATTGCCAAGAAGGGAGATTTTGTCTTGTAATAAAGCCCTTGACTAAAATCTTCTGCAAGGCTGTCCGTTCCTCCTGGGAAGACCAGCCATACTGATCCCACACTCCTGCCTGTGCCTGTCATGGAGACTCCAGGTGGGGCCAGAGAAGCTCCTGGAGCACAGTTGAATGCGTCCTCCTCCAATTTGTTTTGTTGGTGCCTTCACCAAGGCGATATTGAGATGGAATTTTAGGAAGTGATTAGGTCACCAGGAAGAATCCTTCTAAAAGGATTAGCCACTCTGTGAAAGGGCTGTGGGAATTCACTCTCCTTCCCTCCCCTTAAGCCAGGACCCAATATCTTGTCCCCTGAAGAGGAATAAGCAGCTTGCCATCTTGGGAGCAGAGGGCAAGTCCCTTGATCTGAGCTTCCAGCCTTCATGATGGCGCAGAAGCCATCAAGCAGCATGCTTCTGCTGTTTCTAAATGGACATCTCCAGGCAGTTAGCACGAAAGATAACACACCAGCCTCTCACGCTCTTCTGGGTCCTGGCACCGTGCTTTCCATAGTGCCCATGTTAGACAGTCTGTTCACAGCTGGTTTTGTATCTGAAGAGGCAATGCTATTAATCGTAGTAAGATACCTTACCTGATAATGGTGATTGCAGGTGAGTCCACACTATTCCCTAGCTGTAACAAAGAGAAGTGTGGAGATGGCTTTTCTTGATGTTCCTAAAGCATGTTTACCTGGATACTATTTTATAGATGGTTTAATAATGCCTTTTTAATATAAAAAAGCGATAGTTATTTTTTTCTGTCTGTGACCAACTACCTGATACAAAGAACTTGTGGGAGGCAACACTGATTCTGACTCAGTTTCAGGGCTGCAATTCATCATGGTGGGGAAGGAACAGCAGAGTTCATGGCAGTGGGAGCATATGACTGGACCCCTGACATTCTAGCACACCAGAAAACCCAGGGAAGCAGAACTTTCCCTCTGTTTTCCCTTAGTCCATGGGATTGCACCACCCACACCCAGAGTAGATTTCCACCTTCAGTTTAACCTCTGAGAAACGTCACGGACACAGCCAGTCCGTGGGAGGTCCAGTCCAGTCAAGGGGACCATGAAGACAAACCTCTGAAGGTAGAGACTGACACCAGCGGGATTGCTGATGAAATCTCCCTGCTAAGCAAGCCCCCAGCTCTGAATTTCATGACAGACACTTGCCACTGGCTCACACAGAAGGAGGCCATCTACCTGTGCACACAAATCAGCCAGGCTACTTACATCTGTGGCTCTGCTGACCCCAGGGCCTTTGAGTCCTCCCCTGGAGCCTCTGAACTGATTTATAGGAGAGGAAGAAGAGTGAGGAGTGCCATCTGCATGATGCCTGTGGGCCAGATCTGAAGGCAGCGCCCATGGCCTCTGCTCTTATCCCAGTGGCCAGAGCCATCTGGCCACGATAAACTGGTAGAAACTGGAGGGTACAGTTGAACTTTGTGGCTAGAAGGAAATTGAGTTTGGTGAAAAGCTTGCCAGCCTCTGGTGCAGTGTCACTGTGTCCCCTTCACTGATGAGGAGACAGTTATAAAGAGGCTGAATAACTCCGAAGTCATCCTGGCAACAAGTGGTAAGAAAGAATTTGAAGCCAGGATGATGCCAGAGCAAGGCTTTTCACCATGGCAAGAGACTCCTCCCAGATACTTCCCATGACTTCAAACGAAGGCAGGCCCGTCTTCCTCATTCATAAAGTATGGCATACAGAAACTAATGCTCACTTAGGATGAAGGTGTAACCCTCTGATGTCTGATTCTTCCTCAGCATCTTGGCACGTGTTCTAATCTCAGTGTGTGTTCCAGGTTGAGCCTATTCATACTCTCCCACTTGAGTACCTTGTTCCCAACACCATTCACTTATGTGTGGAAGGAAGTAGAACCAGGCCATGGACTAGGGCCACAGAGTCAAACTAATTCACAAGCAGTGTGGCTTGGCATGAAGAGGCAACTCTGGAGCCACTACACTTGAATTAATAAAAGCTGACCCCAGTTCTTCAACTTGCTGACTGAACCTTGGCAACTTAATCTCTTTGCCCTGTAGCCTGCTTGCTTGTATAAACTGCTGAAAATGGTAATTCCTACTGCATAGGGCTGTTAGGAACATTAGATTAATGTATACAGGTGTGAAGACTAGTACTGGATACACCAGAAGCAATCAAAAGATACTGGTTTTTATTCATTATTGTTTAATGACACTATATTTCTGCTGACACATAAGGAATGTTTTCATCTCAGTGAACAGCAGCTTCATCTGCACAGTAGCCCATGTGGGTGGACTTTCTTCTTCCTTTCCCAATACTGTCAGCTATTGGTCAGTCCTGCTGGTTCTACCCACTCCTTGTCTGTTGACTGGATCCTTCTGGATCTTCTTTGCTCCTCTTGAGTTCAAACATTTCTTATATCTTACTTTAGTCTTTAAGAAGACCTTTTGAATGTTTCTTGCCTTTTCCTGTGGCCCCTACAATCCCATCTCCACACAAAAGCCAGAATGATCTTTTCATTTCATGTCTGAGTATACATTTTACTGAAGGGTAAGTACACTCATTACTGATCAAAATCCTTACCTGGCAAGGTACTTGTGTTTTGTGCAAGACATTTAAAATGTGAACTCATAGCAAATTTTAAGTGAACAGTACAGTGTCTTTGACTCTATTGATCATGTTCATATCAGACCCACAAACTTCCACCTAAGAAGGCTTGCTAGTGATCACTCCATCTAATGGGAGTGACTCTTACAGATGCTGTACTCAGCTGAGCTCACACAGTACCTGTCTTCTGCCTTACTTCACTTGGCGCAATGTCTTCATGCTTTATTCATCTTGTCCTATGGTGAACTGCTTCTTTTCCATGGCTGAATTCTATTTCATTTTCTTTATTCATCCAGTCATCACAGAATACTTGTTCTTATATCTTGGCTGTTGTGAACAACACTGCAAAGCACATGAGGTCAGACACCTCATTTCCTTTACTGAAATTTATAGTCCAGTTTTCTAGAGATACTTCTGTGCTGCTTTTCATTATGACTGTACCAGTGTATATACATTTTGAAAAATATAAATCAGATCAGGAATTTACTTGATTAAACTTAGTAACATCTTCAAGCCTCATTTAGCTAAACTCTCAAGCCCTTCCCTTAATAGGTTCCTATGTATCCAGGACAGTTATGACTTATTATTTTGCACTTATTATAAATAGCCCATGTTACACTTTCAAGTGTACTAGGAGATAATAAATTATATGCTCATTCTAGAGTGGTTGTGTCGTAATTCAATTACAATCTAGAGCCTTTAACATGAAGTTTGAACCAATTTGGTTATAACTTGGTTCATATTTGGTCTGGTTGGCTTTGAGCTATATTTAGAAATAGCCTGAGTGCCTTGTGTGGGGCAGTCTTTCAAAGTCCATAGTAATGGCCTTTACTGGGCCCAGCATTCTTCCAGGTGTGGTAGCCTGCCAGAGGTGGAGCCAAAGTACCAGCCCTGATGCTGTGGCTCAGTGTCTGTCTCTTGTTTGCACATAGCCACCTCTGCACATAATCCTTCCAAGTGAGATCTTGCCTGAGTGCTGCTGTGTCTACCTCTAGGGCTATACAAGGGATGGCCCGGTGAATATTTGCTAAGTCTGGTGAATAAACCTCGTAATGTAATAGTCACAACCCCATTTGTATTCTGTAAAAGACAACTCCCATGTACCCACTCACTGGACAGACAAAATCTCATGATGATGCCTAACTGTAATGCCAACTCTCACTTTGAAGCCAGCCTGGGCTGTATAATAGCAAGACCTTGTCTCAAAGCCAAACAAAGCAAAATAAAGCAAAACACAAAAACACAAAAGAAAATAAATGAAAAGAATGACAAGACTAAGCCTGGAACCTGGTTTCCAGAGTTTCAGGGGGTCCCACTGTGGCTACCCCAAAGGTCTGGGTTGGGTGTATGCCTGAAGCCCCATGGTGAATCCTACACGAGATTCTGGGGCTGTTTCTTGGACTGTCTTCCTATAGGTTAGTCAGAATGTAGGCAGTTCTATACAATGGGGGGTGGAGGTGGCGTGGCAGGTGTAGATCAAAGCTCCCCCCCGACCCCGGCTGCCTCACTATCAGGGATGCACACAGATAATATGGCTGTCTTCAATTATGTGACTTGAACTAAGAAAGTATCCGCTTTATTCCTTGTCTCATCTTCTCTGGACTCCCACAGCCTTCAGTACAAATGTGTATCTTACATTATAGAACACTTGCCTAGTTATTCATTCCTCTTTGTAATGTGTCTCCCAAATAATGACACGGAGACTTACTCTGAAAGCTTGGCCTTAACTTAGGCTTGTTTTTGACTAGCTCTTATAACTTAAATTAACCTATTTCTATTAATCTGTGTTCTGTCGCGTACCACCTGTCATGCTTCTGTGTTTTCTCATGTCTCCCACATGCCTAGATTTCTCCTCCTCTTTTTTTCCTCTCCCCAGAATTCCTGCCTAGCTATTGACTGTTGAGCTTTTTATTATACCCATCACAGAAATACACCTTCACACTGTACAAATATCCCACAGTACCTTTCACTAAGTGTGAAGTCCCTCAGCGAGCCTTGATGGTTGTCCCTAACAGAGCAGAGCAGAGCGGCTGAGCCAGTCTGACCTCTGTTCCTTCCTGTGTTGCGTTCCCTCCCAATTGAAACAAACCCTCCTGGAGGAAGGGGTGCAGCATGTGCCAGGCTCATAGAGCCACAAGAAACCCAGAAGCCTCACTAGCCCCCACCCCCAAGTTATGTAACAGGGGAGGGGAGATTGTGCGGGGGACCCCAGGGAGGCACTTCCGTGACTTGTCACTTATTCTGATGTGTGGGTCTTTTAGGTGCCACAGCTGCCTTTGAGTCACGTGTGCTCTTGTACAAAACCCATGAACTGATTGGTTCACCAACTGGACTGGATGGGATTGTTTCTTTGGCCTGTCATTGCCCTCACTATCGGGCGTAAATAGAAATAGGCTCCCCAGGAAAAGTCGCACAGCGCCTGCTGTGGTTGTAAGAGAATGAGGGAGCGAAGTACACTGGAGGACAATAGCTCTTGAGGATGCCTGGGCTGTGCTGCTCAGGCAGGGTCTGTGTGCACTGAACTTGTTTTGAAAGATAGTTCTTTGTCTGAACATTACTAGAGATGGGCCACATTCCAGTTAGTTTTAACTGGATTAATGCCATGTTTTCATTCCCCCTATCTCTTCCTGCACTGCTTGTTATTTATATATTTATTATGCAAATATAGACATTCAGCTCGTGTATCTCAGCTACTCTGGCATCCTCATGACCTATTGAAAGCAAATCTGTGGGTCTTGATTAGAGGAAGCCCCTCCACAGCTAGTCATTCATCTGCCTAGAATGTACTTAGAATCTGCTTTGTTCCTTTTCTCTCTTTGTATCACTGATGTCTGAGTCACCATTGTTGGTTCCCTCCCTCTCCAGACATCTGTTATGAAGCAGTCCTTAATGAAAACCCAAACCAAATGGACAGACAGTAATAGACCCTTTGCTCTGAATTTCAGACCTGTGTATACAGAGGACAGAGTTCTGTGTTAGATACACCACTGCAAAGTCAGCTGCTAATGTGTCATGAGCTGGAGGTAAGTTAGGATTCCTCACTTCCCCTCACAATCAACAATCAAAGAACATTAAAAGCAAGCAGGAGAAATTGAGCCACAGTGATCTGCACAGTAGCAATCCATCAAGTCTTCACTCCTTGAAAATTTATTCAGTAGCTATTCATGTTGAAGGAGAGAAGAAAAGAGCAGAGGAAGAAGGTGAGTGAAAGGGAGAGATGGGGAGGATGAGATGGAGGGAGAGAGGAAGAAGGGGAAAGAGATCAGTCAGAGCAGAACACAAAAGGCTTGGTTCTTCAGATATTAATTCCATTTGTTTAGCAGCCCTTCAGCATACACACAGCTATCGAAATGTTTTCAGTACATTCTGTGTTGTGAGGGGAAACGTTAGTTCCTTCTTTCTTGTTTGTTTCTTTTTGACATAGGGTCTCCGGTAGCTCCTGCTAGCCTTGGCTGGCTGTGTAGATAAGGATGGCTGTGAATGTCCAGTCCTCCTGCTTCTTCTCTTAATGCTGGAGTGCTGTGGGATGGTCTGTATGTCAAGTGTGTTGCTGATTGGTCAGTAAATAAATCACTGATTGGCCATTGGCTAGGCAGGAAGTATAGGCGGGACAAGGAGAAGAATTCTGGGAAGTGGAAGGCTGAGTGAGAGAGACACTGCCAGCCGCCATCAGGACAAGGAAGATGTAAAGTACTGGTAAGCCACAAGCCATGTGGCAAGGTGTAGATTAATGGAAATGGATTAATTTAAGATGTAAGAACAGTTAGCAAGAAGCCTGCCACGGCCATACAGTTTGTAACCAATATAAGTCTCTGTGTTTACTTGGTCGGGTTTGAGCGGCTGTGGGACTGGCGGGTGACAGAGATTTGTCCTGACTGTGGGCCAGGCAGGAAAACTCTAGCTACACTGGAGTCATGTGTGTACTACCACATCAGAACCTCATTCTTCTGTGTCCGGAAGAGAGCATAGAAAAAGGGCTTAAGAGGCCTGGCATGTTGGTGCATGGCTATAATTCCAGCACTTTGGGAGTGGAAGGCAGGAAGATCAGGATTTTAAGGTTATCCTCTGCTACATGGAGAGTTTGAGGCCAATTTAGGCTATGTGAGACCCTTTCTCAAAGAACAGAGTACATAAGAAGATACTCAGTGATGTTTAAGAAATCGTGGTGAAAGACAAAAACCACATGATCACCTCATTAGATTCAGTAAAGACCTTTGACAAAATCCCAATACCCCTTCATAATAAAAGTACTGGAGAGATTAGGGATACAAGGAGCATAACTCAACATAATAAAGTCAGTTTGCAGCAAGCCCATAGCCAACATCAACTTAAATGGAGAGAAACTCAAAAAAATTTCATGAAAATCAGAAACAAGATAAGGTTGTCCACTCTTCATATCTATTCAATATAGTACTTGAAATCTTAACTAGAGCAGTACAACAACTAAAGGAGATCAAAGGGATACAAATTTGAAAGTTAGAAGTCAAAATACCTTTTTTTGCAGATGATATGATAGTGTACCTAAGTGACCCAAAAAATTCCACGGGGAAGCTCCTGCAGCTGATAAACACTTAGAGCAAAGTAGCTGGATGAAAGAAAATTAACTCACAAAAATCAGTAGTCTTCCTTTATACAAATGACAAATGGTCTGAGAAAAAATCATGGAAATAGCACTTTTCACAATAGCCTCAAACAATATAAAGTATCTTGGCTAAAGTAACTATAGCCAAGAAAGTGAAAGACTTCTATGATAAAATCTTCAAGTATTTGGAGAAAAAAAATAAAGAAGATATCAGAAGATGGAAAGATCTCCCATGCTCATGGATTGGTAGGATTAAGATAGTAAAAATGGCCATTCTACCAAAAACAATCTACAGATTTAATACAACCCCCATCAAAATTCTAACACAATTCATTACAGGTTTTGAAGGGACAATTTTCAGCTTCATGTGGAAAAACAAAAAAGCTAGGATAGCTAAAACAATCCTGAATACTAGAAGAACTGCAGGAGGCATCACTGTCCTGATTTCAAGTTGTACTACATAGCTATAGTTTAAAACAAAACACAGCGTGGTATTGGTACAAGAATAGACATGTTGATCAGTGGAGTCAAATTGAAGACCTAGACAAAAATCCACACACCTACTGACACCTGATGTTTTATAAAGAAGCCAGAAATATACCCTGGTGAAAAGACAGCATCTTCAACAAATGGTGTTGATGAAACTGGACAGCTGCATGTAGAAGAATGCAAATAGATCTCTGCTTACCACCCTGCACAAAACTCATCTCCAAGTGGGTCAAAGACCTCAACATAAAACCAGATACACTGAATCTGATAGAAGAGAAAGTGAAGAATACTTTTGAACTCATTGGCACAGGAAAATACTTCACAACAGAACACTGTTAGCACTAAGATCAACAATTAATAAATGGGACCTCATGAAACTGAAAAGCTTCTGCATGACAAAGGACACCATCATTTGGACAAAGTGACATTCTATAGAATAGCGAAAGATTCTTATCATCTCCACATCTGATAGAGGGCTAATATATAAGAACTCAAAAAAAGTGAACATCAAGAAAACAAATAACCCAATTAAAAAATGGGGTACAGATATAAACAGAATTCTCAGAAGAGGAAACTTAAATGGCTGAGAAACACTTAAAAAGATGTTTAACACCCTTACTCATCAGGGAAATGCAAATCAAAACTACTTCGAGAGTCCATTTTACACCAGTCAGAAGGCTAAGATCAGTTACACAAATGACAGCTCCTGCTGGTGAGGATGTGGAGTAAGGGGAGCGTTCATCCATTGCTGGCGGGAGTGCAAACTTGCAACCACTATGGAAATCAGTCTTGTGGTTCCTCGGGAAGATGGGAATCTATTTAACCCAAGAGTCAGCTATACCACTCTTGGGCATAGACCCAAAGGACACTCCATCCTACCACAGAGACACTTGCTCAACCATGTTCACTGCTGCTCTATTCATAACAGCCAGAAATTGGAAATAGCTTATATATTTTTCAACAGAAGAATGGATAAAGAAAATGTAGTACCTTTACATAACAGAGTATTACTAGGCATTAAAAAAATGAAATCATGAAATTCCCAGGTAAATGGATGGAACTAGGAAAAAAATGATCCCAAGTGAGGTATCCCAGACCCAGAAAGGCAAATATGGTATGTATTCACTTATATGTTGATATTAGTTGTTAAGTCAATGATAACCCAGCTATAATCTGTAGAACCACAGAGGCTAGGTATAGAATAAGGAACTTGGAGGGCCAGATAGCTCTCATTAGGAAAGGGAAATAGATAGTCATGGGTGAATGGGGGAGCTGGAATGGGAGGATCAAATGGCAAGCAGAGGGGAGGCAGAAATGAAGGAATATGGGGAAAGGGCACAGAAATTAGGGAGCATTTGAGGGGTAGTATGGAAACTTAGTATAGCAGAAGTTTCATCTAAATGAAATCAAATAATGGGGTAGACGGAGTCCCAACTGGCCCTCTCTTATCACTAAATGAAGCTTCCAGTATGAGATTGGGTTACATTTAATTGAGCTGTTGGCCAAAGGAGCCCCATGGAAATCTCCAAACCACATTAAAACTTGATAAAACCTGCAAGAGACTGTGATACTTGAGTCAAGACACATGTCTTCCTTAGTGTCTTCCTTAGACACATATCCTCTGAGTGCATGAGGTGGAAATGACATGGCAGAATGGAATAGTCAAGACTAGAAGAAGCCTGTGCTGTCTGGTGCAAAGTTGGGAACTGTCATCTCAGGAGAGGCAGATATAAGTCTGTCTTATCCTTCCTCTAGTTCCCTGTGATTAGGCCTATTTCAATGTGTGAATGAAATGGCATTTCTTTGCCTCCCATTTCCCACCCATGGGATGGAAGCTACATGATGGGTATTATGCCATTTGGAATACTAGGACCTCAATTTCTCATCCTTTGGCTCATGGAGTTGGAGTAGCATGCTAAGAAGACTCGAGATATCTTTGCACTCACCCTCTGAATTCCACACTCCTCAACTGGAGATGTCACTGTCATCCTTGCTATTAGCATTAGTGCTGTGGCCAGTAGATTTATTTACCCAGGGGTGTTACTAAAGTCTGTGCTGTTCTCTGCTTCACTAAAAGCCAGAAGTTCTTGGAAGGACTAGGTTTATTCAAGGATGGCTTCAAGAATAATGGAGATTTAGATCTCCATCTGCAAAGGCTCAAGGGTGCAGAGAGCTTTGAGTGGGCAGGAGAGGGTTGCACTGAGGTGAGGGCTGGGGATGGACAAGGACTTTCTCTGCAGAGTCCTTCCTTTTTGGATGTCAGCCTCCTGGGGCAGCAGCTGCATTTTAGGCAAAGACTGTGGGAAGGATAGATTTCTAGGGAACAGTAAAAGATGAGGGGAAAGATTTGGAAGGAGAAATGAAGCCAAAGCTCTGGATTCATCCTTCATATCTAAATGTTCCTCTGAAATAACCAGTGTCATGACTTTGAGACTCTGGACATGTTTCTGCCTTTGTACTCACATGTACTCCATGCACAGTATCTCTGTACTGTCAGTTCTTCGTTCCATTTCCATAGGGTAAGGAGGTGGAGGTGGGAAACTTTGGTCTTGACAGGATGAGATAGTGTAGATGTAATTCTAAACAGTCTTATTAAATAAGAAACACAGAGATTGAGCAGCAGCCAAGAGCTAAGACCACCTTATCTTACCACTCTCTGCTGTCCTTCCCCTGAGCGAGAGACCTTCTTCCTGTGTCCCGTCTTTTCATTGCCTTTCTGTTCTGCCTTCTCATTGGCTGTAAACCCAACCACATAACTTCCTTGTCACTGCCTGTCTATACAGACCTCCAGGTCTCTATGGTTGGTACTGAGATTAAAGGCGTGTGTCAGCATGCTGGCTGTGTCCTTGAACACACAGAGATTCTGCCTGCCATGTGATTGGATTGAGGGCATGTGTGAGGAATTGGCAAGACCTTTTAAGATTTGTGCTACAAGATAGGGAGAGCTTATGGCCCCCTGCAGTTAGTTAGCAGAGACCAGGAGGAGGGCTTCTCTCCAGCAGAGTGTACTAGGGAGGGACAGGAAGCTAAAGGAAGGGAAGGGAGCGGTCGGTTTCCAGTGAAGTGCTGTTAGAGGGAGAAGCAGTCGTAAAGCCACCAAGTCCTTTTCCAAAGGAATTGGCCTGTTTGTGAGCACATAGAGAATGTCAAGCGTAGGGCCACTCTCAAATACACTTACACTGAAAAGCACTTGAGCAGATAGTGAGGGGCTGCGGAAATACAGGCTCAACTGCAAGCTAGTTGTCCTTACCAAGGAAAATGGGAAAATAGGTAGCTGGATAGAATGTTATCCAGACTTGACCTTGAAAACTACCCTTCAGTGAACCAGAAGTTGACAGGACTCAGCCATAAAACAATTTATGTCTCTGAGAGCCATTGAGAGCAACTGAGCAATCAGTCCTGAATTGGTTGAGATTGATACCTGGATGTTATATGAAAAAGAGGCCGGCAAGGAACACCCAGCCTAAAACAGTGTCTCCCCAGAGAAATGTCTCTGTGGTTCTCAGAGAAATGTGGAATACTATCAGCTGCACCAATGGCTTGTATTGGGCCTTCAGGGAGGAGAATAGAGAAAGAGAAAAGGTACTTAAAGAAATTACAACTGAAATGGAAATGTATTTTAAAACATTAATTTACATATCCAGCAGGCTGAGAGCAAGGCAGGTCACATTCTGGTAAGAAACCATGTGAAAAAATCAAAGATGGGCCAGAGAAGATGGGTACCGAGAAAGTGTTTGCTGTGCCATTGTGAGGACCTGAGTTTGGATCCCTAGCAACCAAGTAAAAGCCTGGGCATAATTCATGCACCTGTAACTCCAGTGCCCAGAACAGAGACAAGCATATCCCAGGGGCTCGCTGGACAACCAGACTAGCCAAAATAGTAAGTTCCAGGTTCAGTGAGAGACCATGTCTCAGAAAATGAAGTGGAGAGCACCTGAGGAAGGCACATCAATCTCTGGCCCTCCACATGTACCTGCAAGGGTCTATATACTCATGTATACTTACATTACACACACACACACACACACACACACACACACGCAACACTAAACACATATACTCATATCAGTAGAAAAATTATGTATTAAAAATATTTCTTCTTTCTTAACTGGTTTAATATATAATTGTATAAAACAATATATTTTGCAGTCTAGAGCATAGTATGTGATATATTTACCAATTTATTACAGATATGTAACTCATGCTCTGGCTAAAAGGAGATCAGTGGCAACAAAACTGGGTTAAGGGAATGGTTTCATGCAGTAACTCAAATCAGCAGGAATAAACAGAGGGCTAAATAATAAAATGAGTAATGCAGACTTGGCTTTTTCTTAATCTCTCAGCTTCTTTAAAGCCAGTGATATATAAATTAATAACCATATCAGTTTGTGAACTATATATATATATGTATGTGTATGTGTGTGTATATGTGTAATACATGTGTGTTTGTGTAGTACCACAAAGAGCAGGGAAGGAAATGGCACTATGTAGGATTATTTTTTTCTATCATTCAATAGTTCTTAGGGGCATAACATGACTAAAGAATCTGCAATAAAAGAACTTTAAATCTTTGTAGGTAACTATCCGTCTTGGCATCTTCCTGACCCAGGGACTGCTGCTTGACTGTAGAATGAGTGTCAACAGCTCCTTCTAGCTTCACAGTATAGCTAGAAAGCATGCAGAAGATACCTGCCTAGTCTGAAAGATGCTCAGCATGTCAGTCAGCTTCCAACAGACAGTCCCAGGCTAGCCCACCTGAAGGGATTGTTATCGATGACATTGGGTTTGCTAGTCTGAAAGACAGTTAATGGCTTCTTACAGCGTAAATCACTGTGAATACTTGACCCGTGACTAGTAAAACACATATATCCAAAAATTTGGCAATAAATTAACAATTCCCAGTATGGGAGGGGTGTTTCCCTGATTAATTCAGAACGGGTCTGTTGGTGTGGTCGCTCTGACCTATGGATTGCTGACCTCAGCGCTCGATGCCAGTTTCATTGGCTTGTTCTCAAGGCTCAGCACATGCATACATTTTGTCCCTCCTCTGTGCCAAAGCTGTGAACCACATCTCCAGCTTTCTCCACTTCTCACTTTTTCTATTACTTTTGTCCACGCCCCCTAACGAGGTCTGAGGACCACTTGCCTGGGTTCAGTAGTGATGGTTATGGTCTTATTCTGACTCTTATCCTTCCAGGAGTGCCCCTGGTCCTTTGCTTAGTGTCTGTGTTTTTAGTGTGTATACACAGACATTTGTAAATTGAGTATGTTTTTCAACCTGTGTCTGTCCCTGGGGAGATCTATGAAGAGCTTGAAAGACTTTATAACCGTAACAGTGAGACAGAGCAGAGCAAGAGCCACATGACTAAAAAAGCCAGGACTGGGCTGCAGTGCTTTAACTTCTGAGCTGTCTTTCTAGCCCCTTATACATTATTTTTTGGAGATGGAGTCTTTCACTGAATGTGGAGTTGCTGTTGGGATGAGACTGACTAGCCAGCAAGCTGCAGGTATCCTTCTGTCTCAGCATCTGGGGTTATAAGCTTGTATCATCATGTCCAGCTGAAGCACTTCATTGTTTTTTCAATTGTAAATTTTGTGTGTATGAGTGTTCTGTCTGTATATTTGTATGTGTACCACATGCATGCCTGGTGTCTGCAGACACCTGTATATTTGTATGTGTACCACATGCATGCCTGGTGTCTGCAGACACTGGAAGAGGGCATCAAATACCCTGGAACTGGAGTTGCAGATGGTCATGAGCTGACACATGGGTGTTGAAAACCAAACATGGGTCTTTGGCAAGAGCAGTAAGTGCCCTTAACTGCTGAGCCATCTCACAGCTGCTGAAACTCTGTGTTCTTACAGCTACAAAGGCAGATTGAATCTTTCCAGACTCGGGGTGATGCTGTCAGTTTGTCTGTCCAGGAGAGTGGCTGTGCCATTGTGGAGCCTCACCAGGAGCTAAAGCCTGATGAGAGGTTGGTGGTGGGAAGTCAGGCCAGAAGGAGTTGAGCTTGAGTCCAGTCTACAGAAGGTTCAGTCTGGTTTGATTGCACAAGAAAAAAAAATCAGATTTGTTTTGTTAATATACAGTGACATATGTTTGGCATATAGGAAAATATATTTTAGTCTTCTAAGTGCCAAATTCCTAGGATGTTACCTTGATTTTAAAATCACCTATGCCTTCTGTTTGAAGGTGAGGGTTGTACTTCCTCACCTGAGACCAAGCCTTCTAACCAAGGCTCTATTGTATAAATATTCCATGTCAGCTGAAGTGAGGAATGGTCTGCTTTTCAAATAACTGATGAAGGTAGAGAAGATTTAATGTCTGTGGAATTCATTATTATTTCAGCATGTTCTGAAGAGGGATTTTCATGGCTCTTTGTTTCTATTAATCATGCTGTGGTTTTCCAGGAAGAACTCAAGGAAAGTGGGGGGGAAAAAAAAGAGAGACAGAGATATAATGTGGGGATTTAACAAGACAACTCCATGTCGTTAAACGGAGGTTTATTTGGGGGTAACTTACAGCCAGTAAAGGGGTTGGTTACAGGATCCGGGAGAGGTGAGGTGCAGTCCAGCGGGGTTCTCTGGAGAACTCTGACTCGGTCTGCCATCCAGCATCCAGGATCACAAGGAACCAAGAGAGCCAGTGTGTCCGGATCTTGGGTCTTAAGGGTTCCCGTCCCAGACACACCCCAGGGGCAGGTCCTAGGTAGGTGTGGCAGTTACTGGCTGCCTCACTGGGGCAGTGCTTCCAGGTCAAAGCTGGAACAACTACCCACTACAGAGATAGCTTTTTAAAAAGGATTATTATTGAACTTTCCAAATATATTTAAACAGTAGAGTAATGCTATTATGTTACAAGCCAGCCTCGACAGTTACCAGCACAGGCAGTCTTGCTTCCTCTCCAGCTCTCCCCACATCTTCCCTCCTTCCTCGGAACAGTTTTGGAGTCAGTCTCCAAACGTCTACAGACTCTCTCACCTGTACAGGCAGCCACTTCCAGTCTCCACGAAGACAGGCCCTGGGTCTCTATGGATACCAAACTGCACAGATGCTCAAGCCGTTTGCATTAGATGATGTCTTCAGAATACCTGTGCAGTCTCCTCTCATGAACTGTAAATTACAATTTGATTCCTAATAAGCCTAATTCATGTAACTACTTGTTACACCATATCATCTGGGGAGTGTCATCAGGGAAACATCTGAATGTTTCCACTCTATGGTTGGTTGATCCACAGATATGTAAATCCTAAGACCACACAGACTACAGATGCACTCTTGTTTTAAGGATTGTATTCCCAAGCACAGTCAGTACAAAGCCAGGGACAGCATTGCCGCTGAGTGTGGCTTTATTCCCTTTTCTTTTTAAATGTTAGGGTGTGTCAGTCAGGACCCAGCAGGCTCAGCTGTTCCCTCTCCAGTGCATACAATGTCCGTTAAATATATAGGTTCATTTTTGTTGCTTGTTTTGCTACTTGAAAAACATACTCATGTGGGATTCACATCATGAGCCTAGATGCTTCCCATTTCTGACATAACATTTATCATACTTCCCAATCTTCTGTGTGAATTAGTCAGACTCAGGTCTGGTTTTTTTCCTTCATTTTATTTTAATTATTAATAGAGAGTATGTTTGTATCTATGTACAGTTGTGTGTGCGTGCGTGTGTGCACCTGCCTATGCCTGTATTGCGTGCCTGTGTATGCACTTTGGTGTGCAGGTGAGCACTTGCCATGGCATGCGTATGGAGGGAACTTTTGGGAGTCAGTTTTCTTTTCACCATGGATTCCAGGGATCAGACTCGGGTCCTTGGGGATATACTGAGAACACTTTTCCTTCTGAGCTGTCTCTCTGGCCTTGAGTTTTTCTTTTTACAAGAATACCTTACACATGGTGCCATGAGCTTCCCGTAGTGTCGCATCAGGAGGAAGAGATGCAAAGTTGTTACTATTGATCTGTTTTTGTTAGATAATGGCATCCACATTCTTTCCTTAGACATTTCTTAGTCAGTTTGTCACCTGACATTCTCAGCCACTCATGATCATCACCTAAGTCAACTATTTGAACCACCATTAAATCAACAAATTGAGCTACTTCAATTTTGCAAAATGGAGATATTTCTCTTCTATAATTTCTTCTACTTTTACTGGCTAGAATAATTTGCCAAATGTTATTTTCTTAAGAGTTCACAATTTGAGTTGAAGGCTAGAGAATCAGCACCACCCTACTATATTTTCTTAGACTTAAATGATGCAGACATTGATCGCTGCTTTTAATGTCAAATCAGTCCCTCAGAACCTCCAGCTTGACGATCCCATTGCCACAGCCTGGTCTAGGCCCATATAATTTTGTGCCTGGACCATTGCTGAACAGTTACAACTCACTTCTCTGACTACTTTTTATCACTTGATTCATCATGTACAACACACTCGTTGACTTTGGAAAGACCACCGGCTGCCGCAGAACCACCCTGGCTAAAACCCAAGCGCCTTGCCCCAGTTCCACCAACCTCCATGGCTTGATCCCCATTCTCCACTCCTCTACAAGAGCTCCATTTATTCAGTCACACAGTCAGCAAGAGTTCATGGGAGTTACCTGCAGCAAGCTGCACTAAATAACTCAGGTGTAAACACTGTGGTGGCTCCAGGGTTAACTCTTGGTTGCAGTGGCCAACAGGAACAGAAGGTGCAGTGGGGTGAGGGTACCGTAGGAAAGAGCACAGCTACAGGGACCCAAGAAGGAACTCATCTGATGCTGGACGTCCTAACAAGGCTTCCTTGAGAAGATTTTGGCATCTCACTTGAGCCATAAAAGGCAAATAGACTCCTTGCCTCATTGCCCTGTAGATAAGAGATGCTCTGCAAAGGCCAGCTCAAGTCTAGCCCGGGGAAAGCTCCACTGATCCCCTTCAGCTTCTGAACTACTCTACCATTCCTTTTCATTCCTTCAACACATCTAGGTTTCCCATTAAATGAACCAGGAGCTGTCCCAGCACTGAGACCCGACAGAGAAGAACTGGTTCCCTGCTATCTGGAGCTTACATTCAAATGGAAAGAGGCAGACAAAATAAAGCAAGCAAAAATATGTATATGATGTGCTAGACGGTGGTGAGCTTTATATGAAATAAAAAAAAGAGAGATCAGGTGATGGGTAGAGAGAAGGCTCCCATACTAAGGTGACACTGAACGTGTAGGTGCTAAAGCAGAGAAGACCAAGGACTGTGACTGTCAAGGTCATGAAACCAGGAGTGTGTTTGCATTAGCCTTTGCACTGTCTCCTTGTGAAGGTGGAACCTCACTACCATCCTGACAGAGCTTAGGACCTCCTGGACACAGCTCTGGGCAGATCTGGGCGGGTGCTTCCAGGGGAGTTTCCCAGAGGAGTGGAGACGCATCCTACATGTAGATGACACCATCCTACGGGCTGAGTCCTGGGCTGAACTAAAAGGAGAAAGTGAGCTGAGCACCAGCCTTCCTCCCTCTGCTTTCCGACTATGGATGCAGTGTGAGCATCTACCTCCTGCAGCCACATCCTCCCCACCATGATGGACTGTATCCTCCAACTCTGAGCCCAGAAAAATCCCTTTACCCATTAGAGGAATAGTGACTAAGACTCTCAGTGTCGCTCACTCAGCCTCTCACTGTATATTACCGTCATTGCCACTGACATGGTCTGGAAGGCTGTCTTCCTCTCACCGTTTTGTGGGGTTCCTGGAGGCCAAGCACTCTGCCTGTGTTCTCTTGGATGTTGCTGCTGTTACCCTCACTCTCAAGTTCCCCACTTACCTATGAGGCAATCAAGTGGCAGCCCTTGTTGACTGAGGAGGGCTCATCTGAGCTCTGGATGAACCACATATGCTATAGGACACTCATATACTTTCCCCCACCAAATACGGAAAGATCATTTGGGGGAAAGATAATGCTGGGATTACAGGTGTATGCCACCGTACCTGGCTGGCAGAATTCACTTTTATTTGGCACTAAGGAAGTGCCCAAATCAGATGTCACTAGTACTTATAATGTATTTTGATTATATTCTTAACCTTCCCACAGTTTCTCTCAGATGACCTCACCCACCAACTTCATGTTTTTTCTCTCACTCTCAACAAAACAGAATAACAACAAAAAAACAAGAAATCACTATACTTAAATATCAAGAGAAAGCATACAAAACAAAACAAAAAAAACTTGGAGTCTGCTTTGTTTTTGAATTGGCTAACTACTCTTGGGCATGGGGCCTACCCTGGAGTGTGGTAGATGTCCCCAGGGACACTCTGTTGGAGAAGGCTGATTTTCTTTTTCCCAGCATAGTATCAATTGCAAATGGCTTCTTGGGTAGGGGTGGGGCTTATTTCTACACCTCCTTCTTGGTGCTGGATTGTGTCTGGTTTGAACTTGTGCAGGTCTGGTTGTACATGCTGTCACCATCTCTGTAAGGTACCATGTGCCTCAGTCCTGTTGTGTTTGGAAAATTCTATTTTCTGGGGTCATCTGCACCTCTAGTTCTTACAATCTTCCACATGCTTGGGGAGTCTGTGTGACACCTTTGGCCACTGAATCAAAAGGACATTAACCCTAGTTCTAGTGATTTTCCTTGGTAGCATATACTGTGTAATTGGGGCATTATCTCCCCAGCACATAACTCTGTTTAAATTCATTGTGTGTGTGTGTGTGTGTGTGTGTGTGTGTGTGTGTGTGTATGTGTATGTGTGTGTGTGTGTATTTTAGGAAGCTTCCTCGACAGTAGATTTCCATGTGGTTTTGTACTTTCTAAGGATGAGTTTAGTATGTAAAAGTTACAGATAACAAATTTGTATAGATACTGTGTGGTAGAGCAGCAGTGTCTAGGGGGTCACTGGGGATCCTGTGCCATCAAACTATGCTGTGACATGATTCTGTTTGTTCCAGTGATATCTGCACTGATGGAGTGAAGTGTGGTGGGTGAGCATGATGGGGTATTTTTCACTGGTACAGACTCACTGTTAACAATGTTCTGATTATTAACACCATTGATGAAAGTGAGAATTTATTGGCTCAGCCCTGAGCACACATCAAACTACAATAGTTTTCTATAGAAAGTCATTGTTTGAGTTGAAATCTGAGCATTTCTCTTTAAAGAAGGGCTACAAACTATCATTTTATTAGAAAATGAATTAAGTTTGTCACAGGAAGGAAAATAATTCATTGCTAGCTAACAATAAAATTAAGCTTTCAAATGAAACTGAATTTTGGAAATTTTGCGTCTTAACTGTGAACCAAAAGCTTCCTAAAACTTGCAAGGACTTTCATTATGAGATCCGTGTTGACTGGGAAGATGTTAACAAGAGTGGTACTGCTTTAGTGAGATGTGTCAGCTCTAGGAAGGTCCACTAACTTGATGGACTAATGTTTTTCAAATGACTAGGACCTCAAGTTATAGACCCATGAATGGATACAGGAGTGTCTGAAGGTCCAGCATAGACCAGTAGATTTTATGACATCTAGTATGAAAAGTTGATATGGTTTCAGTGTCCACATTATAATAACCATTAAGAAAACAGCACTTGTCACTAGTCAAGTTCTGATATAGTCTTAGTGGAGAATACCTACACAGTTGTCTAAAAGGCCAGGAAAATATTCCATCCCTCATTTTGCAGTTGTATGTTTGGGAGACCAGACTGTCTGTGAGTCAAGGAGAGCAACAAGGTGTAGCAGGTGGGTGTGGAAAGTGAAGCCTTGCTGCTAACCCAAACTGTAAGGAATTTGCACCAAAAATATTATAATTGTTTTATAAAGTATGACTATTTTTCCATTAAAAATAAATTGTTTAGGTCTGGACATATGACTCAGCTTTCTCTTTCAGAGGATCTGAGTTAGAGTCTTAGCACTCATATGCTATAACCCCTATTCCAGGGGCTTCAGCAGGTACACATGTGGTGCATTTATATACACGCAGGCAAAACATTCATACACATGAATCTAAAACAAAACTTGTTTGTATTAACATGCAACTCATTTGCCACTATTAATTTTAAATATTTGAATATTCTGAGTCTCAATTGTAAAATAGTAAATGTTAGAAGTTTACTTATGTCAACATAAGTTGACATTGACATATCTGCTTAGATATAAACTAAACTCTGGGATCTGCAATAAGTTTTTAATATAAAATGTCCTGAGATTTAAACACATGAGAGTGCTGATGTAGAGTTAATTATCATATAATGAAACAACCAGTGAGCAGCAGGTCATCAGTCTGGATGCTCCAGAGAAGCAGAACTAGTGGTTTCTCTCTATGTTAACATGTGTAAATTACATGTAACACATAAAAACAAACATATAATAATCTTCACAACAACTGTTTACATGTATACTGTGAACATGCGATAAGAAACTGGCCTCTGTAGATATGGAGTCTAAAAGTCCCACAATCTGCAGTCAGCAAGAGATAGCACAGTGAATTACCAGGGTAGTTCTGGTGTGAGTCTCAGGACCACGAGAGTAAATATCAGTTTCAGTCCAAGGCTGAAGACGTGAGACAGGTGCCCCGGCAAGGAGTCAGTCAGAGAGGGGGTCCCCCTCTTAGTCTCCGGTTCTCCTCAGGTCTTTAAGGATCTGGGTTAGGCTGTGGGACAATGTGGGCAGTAACCAGCTTTCCCAGTCTCCCGATTCTACTGTTGATCCCTTCACCAGCACTACTGTAGACAGACCCAGAAGAGCGTCGAGTGTTAGGTTATGTGCCTGGGCCTCAGAGCCCATTCACACAGACACATAAAATTAATCACAGCAATCAGCAGTGAAGATGGTTTCACTTTCCCTTGTCACATGAATGAATACCTAGACAGTATGAACCTATATACACTCAGATAAATAGATGGATACTTTTCCATGCTTCAAACATGGAGGTCAGAGGGTAAGTGGGCCTCAAGCCCCATTTGAGATCAAAGAGCCCTGTGAGGTTCTGTTCTTGTTTTGTTAGTTTCCTATAGCCTGTTCTTCCCCCCTCTTCCTGGAGTCTTGCATTTCTGTGTCTGTGTTTTCTCGTCTCAGATATGTACTTATAAAATGCGTATTTTGCTTTGTGCAGTATCTTCATACACAGTAGCAAGATGTTTAGATTTGTATTGTTTTTCATCTTAGCACCATTTACAAACTCTATACATGTTACCTCATGCTCGTAAGAAAGGCCACACAGATAGGTCGTTTGACAGACAGACACTTTCATTCTTTGATCACATACAGGCAGTTGGAGATTTGAAGGCAACATTAAAACATTTTACATTTTCATATAAAATCCATGAAAAGACATCTTGAAGCTATAAAATTTACACAGTTTACTCCAGAATTGTTTTGCCTTTTGTCCCCAAGCTCTGAATTCTGTCAGTGTGAGAAGCCAGATATGGTAAAGCATACCTGTCATCCCAGCGTTCAGGAGTCTGGGGTAGGAAGATAAAGAGTTAAGGCCAAACTGGGCTGTAAAGTAAGACCCTGTTTAAGAAGAAAGGAAGGGAAGGAGGGAGGGAGGGAGGAAGGGAGATGGAGGAAAATAAGGAAGGAAGAAAAAGAAAGCTCAGTGGGAAGTCAAGAGCAGAGATTCATAGGTCCGAAAGAATCATAGACTGCATAGACAAAGAAATTAAAGTTATAATTTCTTTCATAGTAAACATAGTGAGCTACCTGGCCTTTTGGGGCTGCAGAGTCGCCTTCATTTTCATTCCGTCAAGGTATTTCCAGTGAGAGCGGCACAGTCAGTAGTGCGTATTGTGAACACGTGAAGATCTGATTTTTGTCCCCAGCACTTACATAAAAAGCTAGCACAGTTGCCTCCATGCCTCTACTCCCAGCACTGGGGAGGCAAAGGGAAGATTGCTAGCCAGCCAGTCCAGCTAATTTAGTGAGCTCTAGGAGCAGCATGAGAGCCTGTCTCAACAAATGAATTGGAGATCGATTAAGAAAAACATTCTCTGTAGTCCTCTGGTCTCCAGAACACGTGTACCCTTGAATGCACACGCATGCATGGGGAGGGAGGGCTATTTGTACCTGGACATGTTGGTACATGCCTGTAATCCCAGAACTCAGGCAATAAAGTTGGAGGGTCAGGAATCAAGGCCAACTTCAGCTCTGTAGTGATTTGAGACCACCTAGGTAACAGGAGACCATGTCTCAAAGAACCAAAACAAAACAAAACAGCAGTGACAGAAAAGAGGAATTGGAGTCCCCTGTTCTCTCCAGCCACAGGAGACAGAGATTGACAGTGCCAGTAGCAATGGGTCAGAGGGGCCCCGTAGCCTCTTGGTGCTTTCCGTGACTAAATAATTACGGGCACAAGGCATAGTGTTTACTCTGCTTTACCTCACCTCTGGCAAGATTTCATTCTAGAAATGCTAACTAAACGTTGGGAAAAGAGTATGACAGATGGAAGAGCATCGTAGATGTCCTCTCACTTAGAAATGACTGAGCAGAATTGTTCAGTGTTTCCCTCATACAAGCCACTGGCTCCTTTCTGAGGAGAGAATGCTGTTGAAATTATTTCTCAGATGGGTGCTCTAGGGTGTAGCCAGGTTAACTCTGAGCTGTGAATTCACAAATACTTTTGTTTAACATATAATCGATTTAAATAGAACCATTCAACAAAATGCAAACATGGTAATTGGTGTAATTTTATTTTTTTGTGAGAAACGGCATAGAAGAATATGCTGATTTTCTTTTCTTTTTTTCTCTTAACTATCAGCACAGCCAGAAGTCTGGCAGAATAATCATTGAAGTACACAGTAAAGTCCCAGATGGAACACAAACGGGGCTGCCACTGTGTCTTCCTCGTGCTTTGAAGCTCAGCCCCAGACAGAAATGTGTCCCTAGTGTAGATGTAATCATTTCCAATACCTTCTAATCACTGGATTGTATTTAAAAGAAACTGCTGGGGGGAATAGAGGTGCTTTTAATTATTTCTGAATATTGATTAAAATGATCATTTAATATATATTTTATTTTTTGTAGCACAAACATAAATGAAATAAAGATATGGCCTCTTAGTATTTTAATATATATTTTGAGAAAGGTATTTTTATTTTGAGCTACAGATTTTAGAATTAATTTTCCTGCTTTTCTTACTATGTAATGAAGAAAGATCAAGGCCAGATAAATGTCCTTGTTTTTGGTTTTTTTTTGAGTTTTTATTTGTTTGTTTTATTATATTTTGTTTTGTAAGGTTCAAGGAGGTCAGTGTGCTCCTCTTATTAGGGATTTAGGATGAAGACAAGTCTGTTCTAACCCCATATGTAGTCAGACTTTCTTTGAACCACCAGCTCCCTACTAGCTCTTAATTCGTAAAATAACCTGTTTTTATTAATCTATATTCTGCCACGTTTCTCCTTACCTCTCCTGTATGTCAAAATTACTCTGAGTCACACTGACAAATCACCACCTCTCTGATTCTTCCCCCAGAGTTCCTCTTTCTCCCTGGAAGTCCTGTCTGTCCTCTTCTGTCTAGCTATTGGCTGTTCAGCTCTTTACTAAACCAATCAGAAGGTGCTTTAGGCAAATGAGGTAAAATAGATACATCTTCACAGTATACAAAAAGATTATCCCACAACATTTCCCCCTTTTATCCAAATAAAAAGGAAAGATTTTAACTCTAACACAGTAAAACTATATACAATAAGAACAATTATCAGATAAGAATTACATTCACAGTGTCCAGACCATTTGTATCTGGCAAATTCAGAGAAATTATTATCTATTCTATCTTGATGAATCCTAAGTTTTATACCTAGACCATTTTCTATCATAACTTATATTACCAACCTAAAAGTGTCTTTTTATTTCTTAAAACATTTTCTTTGATAAACAACTTAAGCTTTTATGTCTGTCTCTCAATCTTTTTAAACTTTATATCTTCTTTGTGAGTTTTTTTCCCCTGAATTTGGTAACAGAAAACAATATAAATATCTAGTCTTCAACCCCCATCAGAGACCTGAGAAGGATAGAATATTACCTGTGTAAACAGGAAGTGCAGAGCAAACAACTTCTACAACTATAGAAATGACAAAGACAGCTGGCTGCCTGGACAGTCACCCAAGGTTCCTCTGCAATGTTGGGGCATCCATATTCGGCCTACAGGCCTAGAATATCTGACAGACTTTTTTGTGAAACGGGAATTTTGAAGGACTAGTGAACCTTGTCTAGGCAAAGGTTGGCAGTTATCCTTTTTTGTGTTGTGTCCTACTTGCTCAATTTGCATAGTATACTGTCAGCAGTTGAGGCAAGGGCAGTTTCTTACCCACATGGCTAGCTTTGTTACATTGAATGCAAACTCCATACAGAGGTTTTTGATGCCCATCATCTTCTCTGAAGTAGATTGGTGCTGCCAGGAGCAGACTATCTCACTGTCTGAAAAGCTTTATGTAATTAGAACATCTTAAATGCCATATTTTATAGAACTCTGAAGTGTTGGAAGATGACCTATTTATCTAAAATATATCTCTGTTTAATATTGAAAACATACCTAACATGACTATAAGTTTGATTGTTATAGATGACTAACTACTAAACTGCATTTAATTATCTGAAACAGTTTGTAATAATACCTTTCAAGGACTAGAACTTTACATTACATTCTTAAATGAACTACATAGGTAAAATACCTTATACAAAGTAGAAACATGTTTTCAGTATCATGGCTTCTTGGTAGCAGCTTTTCTCAGTTGGGCTTTGTTTGCTGGTGGTGAGCAGAGGTGTGGCTCCTTTAAGAGATGGTTTCCTGGTTCAGTGCTAGTGGCAAAAACCACGCTGCACTTTTCAGAGGCCCTGCCATCAAACACTTAAAAAGAGTTTATGAGCAGCAGGTGGCACACTACTCGGTGTTGGTGTTGGTGGTGTGGACTCAGAAACTTCCCAGAGTTGGGGCAGTAACAAGGGCTCCCAGAGCTGGCAGTAAATGTACCTCTGCCATGAGACTAGACTCTCAGGGAACCAAGGGGGGAGAGCCAGCCATCAGCACACCATGATGTAAGTTACACTACAGTTTAAATTTTGCTCATGCAGAAAAAAAGTGTTACACATATGCAATAGAGATTCAATCGAAAAAAATCTCTAAATGGGTTATAGTGTATTTAAAAATATACATAGGCCTAGGAGAGAAAGGAGAAGGTATAGACAGTCATAAAAAAAGAAATACATAATTTTAAAACAACAAAGTCCTTAAAAAGGAAGTAAAGTAATATAAAGAAAAAAGCCACATAAAGATAGGAAATTCACAGAGAGTCTGGATACTGTATGTTATTGTGTGGTCTTTGAATTGCTTGACTGCTGAGAAAGGAGCAACAGCTGCTAAGAGTCATTTGATTATAAATGTTGCTGGATTAATCCAACCTATATATTTAAAAAATGTCTTGACTTCAAAATGGAAGTCAAAAGATTGGTTACTTTGGGAAAGAGGTTCTGCTTTTATTTCCATAGAAAATATAAGGCTATGGATTTGTTCAAAGTTAAAATCAAGTTTGATCGAGGAAGACTTCCTGAAAATCGTGGCTATAAACATAAATAAATAAACCTAAAAGAACTACAGTACACATGATGTGTATTTTACTTGCTCAAACACATAACAAAAAATCATTTTTGGCTGACTTATGTACAATGTACAGTCTATATTTGTATTAATGCAGATATGTATGTTGCCTTTAAAAGTATATGTATTTTCAGAACAGGGGGACCAAACACCAGTGAAAACAGATGGCCCAGGTGATCCGGCATTTCAAAATGCCTCTATTACACTCTCCTCAGAATTCTGCATCTAGAACAGCTTCAAGGCTGCTGGCTGAGATGAGCCAGCCTCACAGAAAACTCTGGACAGTACTTGACTATAATCCTAAATTTTCTCAGGGTCCCCCAAAGATAACAGCACCCACAAACAACAGGAAGAAGTCTAGAGAACTATACTCACATTCCCAAAAGATGAGTTATGGATATTTATTACCATTCAAGGGAGGTTGGTTACAAGTTGTTATTGGTCATAGTCAGAAAAAAGCTAAACAAAGGATTTAAATTCAAAGATCTCTTTCTAAAGGAAAAAGAGGAGGATAGGATATAGAAATGATAAAAGGGTAGATTATTGAATCTACTTGAATCCCCCGTTAAAGCTATTAATCTCAAAATTATTTTACATTGTATGGATTTTAGTTTATTGATACAAATTTAAAGTTTTTTCTGTTATACTTTATGTATATTTTTACTCTTGTTTGGGGTATTTTGCTTATGCAACTCATTTAAAATATAATATATAATTAAGAAATACAGGTTAATAGTCATCTATAATAATCAAACTTATAGTCATTAGGTATGTTTTCAAGGTGAAATAGATATATTTAGAGAGATAGATGGTCTTCAAACACTTCAAAGACCTATAGAGTCTGACATTTAATATGCTTAATAACCTAAGGCTTTTCATGACAATGAGTCACATCTGTTCCTGGCAATACCAATCTACCTTAGAGAAGATGATAATGTAGCTGAAGTTTTCTCTGGTCCTGCCCAGCCCCACAGACCCCAGAGATGCTTATAAAATTAAGCTTATATTAATTAAAACTGCTTGGCCATTAGCTCAAGCCTACCACTGACTAGCTCTTACACTTAAACTAACCCACAATTCTTATCTATGTTTAGCCACGTGGCTAGGTTCCTTTTCTCAGTTCTGCCTTCACATCTTGCTTCCTCTGTGTCTGGCTGGCGACTCCTGACTCAGCCTTCCTCTTCACAGAATTCTCTTCTCTGTTTGTCCCACCTATACTTCCTGCTTGGCTACTGGCCAATGAGCACTTTATTTATTAACCAATCAGAGCAACACATTCACAGTATACAGGGTGATATCCACAGCAGGTGAACATTAAAGAAACTCTGTATGGAGTTTGTTTTCTTTATGGCAAAAGCTAGCCATTTGGGCAAAGAAACTCCCCTTGCCTCAATTGCTGACAGAATACTGTTCAAACTGGACTAGCAGGATGCAAAAGAAAGTGACTGCCAGACTTTTCCAAGACAAGGTAGGACAGTCCTTCAAAATTTCCTGCTTCTCAAAAATATCTGTCAGATATGCTAGGCCTGTGAGCCAGAGTTGGATGCTCCAACATTACAGAAGAACTTTGGGTGACTATCCAGGCAGCAAGATGTCCCGGTTGTTAGGTAACATTTCACCCTTCTGGGGTCGTTTATGGAATTGAAGACTAGATAGTCATAGTTAAAGTTTTCCTTAGTTATGATAAAAGGCAAATTGGTTATAAAATTTTGAGTCATAACAATAAGATAAATAATAGTATTTTCTCTAAAATTGCCAAATACAAATGGACTAGATATTGTAACTGTAATTCTTATTTAAAAACTGTTTTGTTATATATAGTTTTACTATGTTAAGGTTAAAACCTTCCTTTTTAATTAGACAAAAAGGGGGAAATGCTGTGGAATAATCCTTCTATACACTGTGAATATATATTACTCTCACCAGTTAATAAAGAACTGACTGGCTGGTAGCCAGTCAGGAAATATAGGCAGGACAGACAAACCGAGAATGCTAGGAGGAAGAAGGGCAGAGTCAGGGGAGTCGCCAGGAGACACAGAGGGACCAAGACATGGTGGAGGACAGGTAAAACCACAAGCCACGTGACAATACATAGAGTAATAGAAATGGGTTAATTTAAGTTGTAAGAGCTAGTTAGTAATAAGCCTGAGCTATCGGCCAAGCATTTATAATTAATATTGAGTCTTCATGTCAGTTATTTAGGACTGGCAGCTGGGAAAACATGTCCCACAGTACCCACACACTCTTGCCCTGAGACATTTTACAGAAAGAGTGTGCTGAGATCAGTGTGGAGACTGACGGCTGCTGTGGATATCAGATAAAAGGGTAAATTGCTGAACCTATTTTAAAGAACAACAACTTGTTTAAAATGTTTTACATTGGTATAGATTTTAGTTTATTGATACAAACTTAAAGTTAATTTTGTTATACTGTGTGTATATTCCTACTCTTTTTTAAGGTGTTATGTTTGTACAGCTCATTTAAAATTGTAATGGATAATTAAAAATAGATTAATAATTAGTCATCTATGATAATCATATTTGTAGCCATGTTAGTTAAGTCTTCTAGGTATACATAGATATATTTCAGATAGATAAGTAATTTTCAAACACTTCAAAGACTTACAGAATATGAAATTTAAAATGTTTTAAAAATTTAGACTTTCTAGATAGTGAGACGTGTCTGCTCCTGACAGCACTGATTTACTTGGGAGAGGAGGATGGACATCAAAGACACTCCATATGGAATTTATCTTCACATTGATAAAAATAGCCGTTTGGACAAGAAACTGTTCTTGTCTGGACTGCTTAATTGACTAGACATACAAAACCCATAAAAAGGTGACAACTAAACTTTGCTTGACAAAATGGTCCTTCAGGTTCCTGCTTCCCAGAGGAAACTGCCAGACATTCTACAAGACACTAAAAAAAGTGACTGAAAGACTCTAGCCCTGTGGGCTGAAGACAGATGCCCCAACTTTACAAGAAAACTTTAGATGACTATCCAGGCTGCCAGCTGTCTCTGTCTACCCTGCAAAACTCCCGAAAGTTGCTTGCATCCTTCTCCCATTTTTCAGGTAGTATTATCCTTTTGAGGTCTTTGATGTGGTTAAAAACTAGATAGTTATAATTTCCTCAGTTATGATAAAAGATGGGTTAGATATAAAACCTTAGACTCACAAATATAAAATAAATAAGATACCTTCTTTAATGTTATAACTATAATTCTTACTTGATAATTGTTTTGTTATATGTAATTTTACTATATTAAAGTTAAAACCTTCCTTTTTAAAAAAGAAGAAAAGGGAAGTGCTGTGGATATCACTCTGTATAAATAAAACACTGATTGGCCAGTAGCCAGACAGGAAGTATAGGCGGGACTAACAGAGAGGAGAATTGAGGGAACAGGAAGGGAAGGGGGAGACTGCTGGAGCCGCCGCCAGGACAAGGAAGATGTAAGGTACCGGTAAACCACGAGCCACGTGGCAAAGTATAGATTAATAAAAATGGGCTAAATATAAAAGTAAGAGCTAGACAATTATAGGCCTGAGCTGATGGCCAAACAGTTTAAATAATATAAGTGTCTATATGTTTATTTTATAAGTGGGCTAAGGGACCGCCGGGGCTTAGCAGGACCTGGAGAAAAAACTCTCCAACAACAGACAACAACTCTGCTTCACTGAACCTCATGGGAAATCTGGAAAACTTTAGCATCTTCATATGCTATTGGAGTGAAACAAGCCATTCCTGTCCTTAGGTGGGTCCTAAGTCATGCAGCATAAAACCAACAGCAGAGGGGACACTTAAATCCCACTCCAAGCAGGAGTGGGTAGGACTGTCCCGATGCCATGTGGCCCTATGTGATTTCTCCTGGTCTTAGTTCTGCATGGCCATGTGACTAAGTACATGTGCTCTTGGATGTCTTCCTAGTTATTTCAGTATTTCTATCACGAATTAGAGGAAAATGCCTAAGATATTGCTTCTATTATAGAAGTATGTGATTTCTAAAATGAGTACTATATCCTGATTTCCCTGGGAGCCTTTGGCAGTAGTGTGCACATCATGAAGCTGTGTTTAACCAGTTCACAAGATGTTAACTCAGCATAAGCTACACAGATGGTTGTGCTTGAGTTTGAATAACTTAGTTAAGACATGTAAAAGCAACTTCTGTTTATATTTCTCTTACCTGATAAGTAGCCAGTTACAGTTCCTCCTTCAAGAGTTCTGGGAAGAATTGATTATGATAACTTAAAGTGTTGGCAAAGCACCAGAAGCTCAGTCCTGAATAACAGTTGTTGTTTTTGTTCTGGCCTGGGTGGCAATCTTAGACAATAATTAGTGTGGGCTCTGCTTTCAGGAACAGCATCCTTCCTGAGGTGGGACACATATCCATGAGAAGTTAAACACACCAAAATTAAGAGTGAGATTCAGTGAGTCGGTCAAAGCTTCAGACCTAGGGAAGAGTGAGAGCATTCCCCATGAGTGAGCTGGGACGGGTGAGAGCATTCCCCACAAATGAGCTGAGATTCCCCTCTCTGAGAAAGGCATGTGCTATATTCCAGGAATGAACAGTGTCAGGGGAAAGGTGGTAAGTGTCTCTAGAACAGTGAGTTTGTTTCTGGTTCCTCTTTTGTTCTTTATAGTTAGTTTTTCAGATGCATGGCTGATTAACAGAACTGAAAGACTCAAAGTGAAATGTAGATTTCTGCACCATTTTCTGCCCATCTCCTTGTCCCCTCTCCCGAGCATTCTCTCTCTGTTCTGCTCTGTAAATGCACCTCACCTTGAGCTCTGGTCTTCCCACACTCCCCATGGTGAGGATTCCAGGCTGTGCCATCCCATTCTGCTTGGCTGCTCTGGTCCTGGGCACTGTCATCGTACAATTCTCTGGGGAAGTTTTAGGACTCCTTGTTTGTGTCCTTTTGTCTTGGGATCACAGTCTTTTGGTGTATGTCACACAGTGTCTTGCCTTTCTCTTATACTTGTCTAGAGTAAAGGTGGTCTATTTCCCACCAGTTCATCTTGGCCTAAAGCCAAGGTCCTCATTGATTTCTATGAGAAGGCACCATGCCTTGTGCACCTCAGGGGCCCTGAGAGTTTCAGAGCTCAAGGGACGTCTAGAGCTCATCTGATCTAAGTTGTTACAGGGTCTGGCAGGTGATAGTCAAGGGTAGAAAAAACATACAGTATAATTTTTTTTCCCAGTCAGGGAGACGTCATAGTTCAGTCATGTTGATGAGAGATACCACAAATAATAAAATAGAACTAATCAGCAATGACAGAAAAGTGTGATGGTAATAATTTACTAGGCATTGTAACCAGTTAAATTGCATTTGGGTAGGCCAGGCTATTATCTGCATAGCACAAGGGATCATTCATATGTATGTGTGTGTGTGTGTGTGTGTGTGTGTGTGTGCGCGCGCGTGTGCGTGTGCGTGTGTGTGTGTGTGTGTGTGTGTGTGTGTGTGTGTATGCATGCAGAGTTTTGTCCTGTTGGCCATGAGTTTCTATTCCCATAGGACTTCTTTCCTCTCACAGATGTCCCCAGGTTTTAGTGGCATTTTTGCTACTTTGTTCCTTTCTGGAAGTTGCTGATATTCTACTGATGTCTGCCTGCCTACTGTCTTTGATTCAGTACCCTCAGTTTTCTTTTTAAAAGCATCTAAATCAAAAACCCCTTTCCTCTGGGCTGCAGAGATGGCTTGGTAGTTAATAAGCATACTTGTTGCATACAGAACACCCGAGTTTGATTGCCAGCACTCACATGATGGTTCACAACAGTTCGTAAGTCCAGTTCCAGAGCATCTGATGCCTTCTGGCCTCCATGAATACTAGGCACACAGCATGGTGTGTATGTGAGTGAGTGTGTGTGTGTGTGTGTGTGTGTGTGTGTGTTTGTGTGTACAAGTAAATGCTCAAACACAGAAAATAAAAATATATCAATCTTTATTTGACAAAAATTTTATAAACTTTTCATGTCCTAGAAATATTTCTTCTAGATCTGGAGACTTGAAATAGTTTAAACAAGGCAAGTAGTATTCAAAGAACATCGTACAGACCATGTGACCTCATGGGATAGGTTCTGCTGTGATCTCTGCTGCACCCAATGGGGAGAGAAATTGATTCACAAAATCTCCCAGTGGTAGAGAACCTTTGAACCTAAAGGTGTTTCTGTTTGGTGCCTGTCTTAGCTTCTTTTCCTAGTGCATGGTAAAAGCAACTTTAAAGTGTTTGTTTTCACTCATAGTTCACAGTGCAGTTTGTCATGGTAGAGAAGTCAAACCAGTAGGCACTTGAAACAGCTGATCGCATCCAAGTTGTGGTGGTTTCAGTAAGAATGGCCCCCATAGGTGCATAGATTGAATGCTTAGTCAGGGAGTGGCACTGCTTGAGAAGGATTAGGAGGTGCATCCTTGTTGGAGGAAGTCTGTAACTGGGGGTGAGCTTTGAGGTTTCAAAAGCCCAAGCCAGACCTAGTGTCTCTCTCTACCTACTGCTTGAGGATCCAAATGTAGAACTCTCAGCTACTTCTCCAGCATCATGTCTGCCTGATGCTGCCATGCTCCTTGCCATGAGGATAATGGACTAAACTGAAACTATAAGCCAGCCTCAATTAAATGCTTTCTTTTATAAGAATTGTCATGGTCATGGTGTCTCTTCACTACAATAGAACAGTGATTAAGGCACCATCATAATTATGAACAGAACGACCAGTGCATGCTGTTCAGTTTCCTTTCTCCATTTATGTAGTCCAGGTTTCCAGCCAGAGAGCGGTGCCTCCCCCAGTGGGCAGGGTTTTCCACCTCAGTTAACCAGTCAAGAGACTCCTGCCCCTGCAAGCTCAGAGCCCATCTCCCGGGCGATTCTAGGTTTTGTCAGGTCAACCCTAACACTGTCACGGAGCCAGAGTTCTAATTCCTCTTAATAAGGCCTAGACTTGGTTTCCTATTTCTCTGCCAGCTAGGACTTTAATGACCTGTTAGCAACATCTGCTACAACCTTCCATTAAGTGATCCCTCACCAGCCTGCCAAAATTGCTGTACAGTAAGATGGAGCAGTTAGCCTTCCCTCACAAGCCGATAGCATTAACCATGTCCTAACTAAAGTGCTGCTATTTCTGACTGCTCTTCAGATGACATGTAATAATACACGTATGCTAGCAATTTTGCCACTGGGAAACTACTTAAAAATGAAATAATATCAAGTAAAAATAGTTTTAAACAACTAAATAGTAATCATGGAGAAGTCATAAAAATGCAGCTCTTTAAATGCCACTAATTCTTTGCAGGAATTTAGACAGCCTCTGCTTTTGCTTTTTTTTGTCCTCACTGTTTGGAAAAATGATGTAGGCTTTCTCCTTCACTGGAATGTTGGCAAAAGACATTTAGGCATTTGGGCCTCTAAATCCTCTGAAAACTGATTTGGACTAGAAGAACCCTGAGGTTTCAGCTCTTAAACTCTGACATCAGAATATATATTCAATTAATTGTGTGATAAACAATTCAACAGAAGTCTGCCTATTAGTGCAAGGGACTTTGGTTTTCAGAGAAGCTTGTCAGCTGTGACTCAGGGCAATACAGAACATAGTGTAAATTGTAACACAATCAGCCATTTTGTCACTGATCTTGTAAGCTGCTTCTGAAATGTGCCTTCCTGAGTGGTCCTCAGTAGATAGTCCTCAGTGTGTGGTCCTTAGTGAGTGGTCCCCAGTGAGTGGTCCTCAGTGAGTGGTTCTCAGTGTGTGGTCCTCAGTGTGTGGTCCTCAGTAGGTGATCCTCAGTGAGTGGTCCTCAGTAGGTGGTCCCCAGGGGGTGGTCCCCAGTGGGTGGTCCTCAGTAGGTGGTCCTCAGTGTGTGGTCCTCAGTAGGTGGTCCCCAGGGGGTGGTCCCCAGTGGGTGGTCCTCAGTAGGTGGTCCTCAGTAGGTAGTTTTCAGTGTGTGGTCCTCAGTGAGTGGTCCTCAGTGGGTGGTCCTCAGTGTGTGGTCCTCAGTGGGTGGTCTTCAGTAAGTAGAACCACTTTGTTGTGGTTGCTTGAGGAGTGCATGGACCCCACAAACTTCCCACCTTTTGAGAAAAACTAGAAACTAAGTTCCTGTTTATGGTTTTAACTCAGTTTTCCACTCCAGTTCTTCAAATTTGCCTTTCTTTAGCCACATCAGTTAATGTAGAGCATCCATTAATTACCAGGCTCAAAAAAAGTCAAAACTGGTGCAAAAGAATTTTCATTATAGACATATGTCCTTGGGAACTTTCTTAAGCCATTCAGCACGTACATAAGATTATCTTCCATGTAAGCCTCTTGCTGGGCTTTGTGTTAGTTGGGGTTCTCTAGAGGAGCAGAACACACACACACACACACACACACACACACACAAGGCATTTGTTAGAATGGTTCACAGGCTGTGGTCTAGCTAGACCAACAATGGCTGTCTACCAACAGAAAGTCCAAGAATCTAGTAGTTGTTCACTCCACAAGGCTGGATGTCTCAGCAGGTCTTCAGATACATGGGAATCCTTGAAGAAGTAGGCTCTAATTCCAGTGAAGGGAATGGACTTGCCAGCAAGGATGAGAGCTAGCTAGCAAAGAGCAAGACCTTCCTTCTTCAGTGTCCTTTATACAGGCTGCCCAAAGAAAGTGTGGCCCAGATTATAGGTACATCTTCCCACCTCAAAAGATCTGCATTAAAGGTGGATCTTCCCACTTCAAATGATTTAATTAAGCAAAATCCTCATAGGTGTACCCAGGTGCTTGTGTTTTAGTTAATTCTAGATGTAGTCAAGTTGATAAGCAAGAATAGCTGTCATAGGCATAATAATATTAATAATGCTGCATACTTACGTGGTTTGCTATATGAGTGGGACAGAAGTGTTGACATAATCAAATTATTTCATCTGTAACAATGTACCCCAGCACTGCTCCCACTTTCCCAGATTTTTGCACCAGAAATTCCCTAATTTTCTAATATCCAGGAACCCCTCTGTTCTGGGAAATCAGGATGGTTCTTGAAAGATGCCTCTGAATTGTAAGACTATAGATCAGCAGTGCTAGGCACACTTTTCTGCAGTCATATAAAAGAAATTTGTACTTACACTGTCCAGCACAATAGTCCCACATAACTACTGATACATGAAATGTGGGCGAGGTAATTAATAAAGGGGACCTGAATTTTCAGTGTAATGAACTAGAAATTAAGTAGAAATGTGCCTCTCTGGTGGCTTTCATGGGACAGCATGTTTCTAGACAATGTCACAGAGCTTTGTGTGGCAGTCTGGAGCTTCATGTTCTGCCCATTGTCATATTGACAAGATAATACAATGAAACTGTCAAGGATATCAATGAGACTAATCCTCATCACATGTAGAGATAAGAGACTAGAACCAGTCAGTGGTAACTCAGCTGAGTGTCAGTGGCCACAAACACGTCATACTGAAAACCCCGCAGTAGCTAGCGCATTGTGGTTTTTCCATGGGGCATAAACAGCTGCAGATTTTCAGATGTGTGAATATCAGACCATAGCATGCTGATTCAGTAAATTAAGGTGTTCTACCAAGTCCCAACATACAATGAGAATTCTTTAAAAAGTTTCACCTTTAAGAAAAACTCAAGGAACTGAAGTTTGCTTTATTATATTAAAGCAAGATGTCAGCAGTGAGAAAAACATGGGCTTACATCCTAAAGGAGAAAGAGAATTTTCTGGAATCCAAGCATGTTGAAATGATACATCTGTCCAACATCAAAGCAGTGGGTTATAAATCTTACAGATAGCTGATCATCTCAAATCCACAAAGGCAGGAGTTGAAAGAGGAGTTAGAATATCAAGAAGGCAAAGGAGCCGCGCCCTGAGGGAGCTGGAGCTGGGTAGAGTGGCATCTCCCCTGAGGTTCCCTGGGACTTGCTGTCCTCGTGAGTGCTGACTAAAGAGCTGACGCAGCAGCTGCTCGGGACATTTCAACCTTGTTGAATATTCAGTGTCTCAGTGCTGAACAGCTCAGTAGACTTAAACGTCAGAACAAACCAGAGCTCTCACTTCTGTGTGCCCCACTTATAAATCTTTGGCACTGTCCCACTTTTTAAAGAAAAGATGGAATTTTAAATTTCCAAGTGATTTAAGTGATTGTTTTTTTCTAAATCGACCTGACAGTAAAAACAAGAGATCATCATGTGCAGTGCTTACATAGGGTGTTTATTTAAAGGCCATTCGTAAAGTTCAATGTAGTCATTTCTCTTGGACATTGGTCACCTTCAGTTGCAAGACCCAAACACTGTCAGGCATTTAAGAATGTCAGGATTTGTACCACATTCTTGTGTTTCTGTAGTACACCACAGCCCTAACAGCCCTGAACCAGCAGTGAGCACACACCAAGGGTAGTGCTGCATTAACTTTTCCCAGGCAGACACAAACAATGACAGAGCAAACTTCAGTTCCACCAGCGCCCAGCTTGGTGACGTCAATGAGTTTAGCAGGCTTGCTGTTACAATGCTCAGGTGAGGGTTGACGCCCACCCAGTTGCTTCACTGCTATGCCCCGTCCCACCCCATCAATGAGTCAGACCTCATGAAAGCTGGGTCATGGAGCCCCACTTTCTATATGTGTAGTATTTTCCAAGACCACTTGCTGCTGGTGGAGGCAACATATGGAGCTTCAGGGGAGGGTCTCCTCTTGCATCACTAGGAATATCAGTGGTTCTATTGTTACTGCCACAGACCTGGTTCCACTGCATGGTTTGCTCTAGTTGCCATGGCTACTGGAGCAAAGTCTAAAATAGCACTATGTTATAGAAGAAAACATTGCCATACAACAGGTAGAAATCACTGTTTCTGAAATCGCCTTGAGTAACAGAAGAAGCTTCCAAGTGTACGTTACCAGAAGGTTGTTCTGCAGGAAGTTTTAGCTGCCAGGTAGATAATTACTGCCATCTCCAGAAAGAGGGTCCCAGTAATGATCCAGCACATGTGTAAAGATTATCTTGCACGCGTCAAGTGTTAACCTTGGTGCCAGGGCTGTAATTATGCCCATAGTTAGATGGGGCCCTTAACGCTGTGACTCTAAGGTGCTGTGACCCCTCCCCCAGCAGCTCTCTGGAAATTCTGTAAGCCAGCTGTTGGTGCTGTGGTTTTACACTCCTAATTTATGATCCTGCTCAGTCCCAGACCCCTGTTCCTTCTCATGTAGGCTATCCTGGACTAAACACATGAAAGGATATAGAAGTCGGGATTTTCCTTGGTTTGGGGATTTCTCTGAAGGAACCTGCAGACTTCCGCCATCATCCTGTCTGTAGTAGTGCTCTCCTACTTCTACTACTTTAAGCTATTGCTCTTTTTTTCCTTTTCTTATTTATTTACTTACTTACTTACTTATTTTGCTGGGACAGTGTCTCACTGTATAGCCTAGAACTTGCTGTGTAGACAGGCTGTCCTTGAACTCACAAATGTCTGCCTTCCTTGCTTCACTAGTGCTGGATTAGAGGTATGTGCCAGGGAAGGTGCTCCTCATGTTCCCCCATTTTCTTTTATTAAACATTTCATAAGATGTGTTCTTTCTTCCCCAGTTCTTTCCACCCACCAGCCCTCCTCACCCAAGTGTACCCCCTTTCTTTTCTAAACACCTCAAGACCAGTTTTTGCTCTGCAGATATTCTTGGATGGGCATTCTTCCACTGGAGCACAATTGACTTACCAGTGCCTGCACTCCTAGAGAAAACTCTGTCCCTTTCCTGGAAGCTAATGATTGCCAGTAGCTTCACAGCTAGGGGCAGGATTGTGTGTCCAGCTCCTCCATGCAGGGCTTTGTTCGGGCTTGCTGGCACAGGCTTTGTACAGCTGAGTTGGTTATGTGTAGCTGCCCTGCTGTGTCCACAATATCATATTCTCTTGTAGTCATCGACCACCTCTGGCTCTTACACCTTTATACCCTCCATCCCTCAACGATCTCTGAGCCTTGAGGAGGGCAGTGTGGCATATATGTTCCTCCTCAGCTTTTAAAGGGAGGCCTGTCTTTCCATTTAAGGTCCTATTATGTTGTCTCAGATACATACTATCCATTTTGGTGCTCACTTATCTCAGGGCCTGATAATGGCTCACCTGGTAGTGGTGCCCTTTTTCCTAATAAAGCTAATTCCTGAAGGGTAAATTTGTGTCAGTTCCTTCCAGAACTAGCCCAGCAGCTGCCACCCTTTTCCCTATTGAGAATAGGAACAAGGAACACTCACAAACTAGTGGCTTTCTGAGCAGAGCTGTGTATGCTTCACACACACATAACTCATTTACTCCTGTAAGAATGTATACCAGTGTAATTCTAAACACTCTATGGGGTAAGTGTTAGGAATGAGAAACTGAGGCACAAAGATTAGTTAATTTGGCAAAGTTATCATAGCTCATAATTGTGAAAGTAGGATTTAGACCCTCAAGTGTCTGATACCAAAAGCTGTTCTTGTTTAGGCCACATAGGTAGAACCTCAGGTCCACATTCAGTGACATTTCGGACAGCCCTCCTTTGTTCAGTTTGCTTTGGGTATTTTTTAATGATGAAAGATCTCATTATAGTATAAGTACCTTGAAGTTCTCTGGAGACTTGTTCTCACTTGATAGTTCACAGGCTTAAGAGCAAAAGTTCAGGGCTACTGGAGTGATTGGAAACCCTACCCAGCTGCTTCTCAGACACGCGATCTCAGTTTCTTCCTTTGCAAACTGGGATGAAGAGTTCCACTACCAGGAACAGGATACTTAAACAGCCCAGAACCTGGCAAGTGATAGGCTTAAAGCAAATTCTCAATTATTGTTCACATTGTTTGAAACAATTCTTAGACACTACTTTCTCTTGCAACTATAGGTGAAGTTAGAAATATGGAGCCATTAGTCTAGGCTGAACCCTCAATCTGAGTGTGGTGAGATCTATGGCATTATAGCCATCTGTTATGTCCTCAGGTCTTTGTAGAAGAGCTCCATCCCCCACCCCCTTGCCGGCCTCTGCCACACCCCCTTCAATGGCTTTATTCACTCCTTAGATGTACCTTCTACTCAGTAGGTGCTGTACCCGGGCTCTGTGGTGAAGATAAATGTGGCTTTCCCTTTGGCTCCAGGGTATTGTATAGCAAGTGTTCTCAGAGCTCAGACCCTGCACAATGGCATCCTGACCTTCAGTGTGATGGCTTATTCCATAATCAACTGGACCAGACCATGGGGATCCCATACTCCTGGTCAAGTACTATTCAGTGTGTACTCCGTAGCAGGTGAACATTTGAACCCACAGACTAGATTGAGTTCTCCTCTCCCTAATGTAGGTGGAGATGAAGAACTAACTGGAACAAAAAGGCCAAGTTAATCTTGAGTTGGGACATCAGTCTTGTGCTACTTTGAGACAGATGGAAAAAGCTTCCTCTGGACCTGGTGCCCGCAGCCTACAGCCTGGAACTTACACTGTCTGTGTTCTAGTTCTCAGAACTTGGGAGTTGACTGAACTGCACCATCAGCCCAGGAGTTCTCCTAGGTCTGTGAAATGTAGAGTCTCAGTCTCCATTACCACATAAGCCAATTCCTTCTAACAAATTAATTATAGTTAATTAGAGACAAGGTCTGGCTATGTGGTCCTGACTGACCTTGAGCAAACTACAATCTGCTCTAGTCTTCCAAGTGCTGAGATTATAGGCGTATGCCACCAGAGCTGACTGGACAAATCTCTTTAATACTGTGGCTGTCTAGATATTTGTGTTTCTTTTGGCTTGGCTTCTCTTACCAGTGATGATACTCAGAACTCAGCTTAGCCCTTCCTCCCCTCACATGGAGAGTGTGGCCAGGCAATCTGGGAGTGAGGAGCTCTCCAGGTAACTGAGGCTCTTTGTAGTGGTATTTGTTTCACCTATGACCTTGGGCTATAGGGTTCAAAGGAGGTGGTGTAGCTGGAGAGCTTCTCTCCAGGTCCCACCAAGCCCCCGCAGTCCCACAACCCAAGTATAAAATAATCACTCAGACGCTTATATTATTTATAAACTGTATGGCCGTGGCAGGCTTCTTGTTATCTACTTCTTCTATCTTAAATTAACCCATTTCTATTAATCTATAAGTTGCCACGTGGCTCGTGGCTTACCGGTACCTTACGTCTCACTTGTCATGGTGGTGGCTGGCAGGTCTCTCTGCAGTCTCCCCCTTCCCTTCTTGTTCCCTCAATTCTCCTCTCTGTTAGTCCTGCCTATACTTCCTGCCTGGCTACTGGCCAACCAGTGTTTTATTTATTAACCAATCAGAGCAACATATTTGCCATACAGAACATACCACAGTGTAGCTTAAGTTTTCCTGCCTGGCCCACAGTCAGGATATATCTCTTTCACCTGCCAGTCCCACAGCCTCTCAGACCCGACCAAGTAAACACAGAGACTTATGTTGCTTTCAAACTGTATGGCCGTGGCAGGCTTCTTGCTAACTGTTCTTACAGCTTAAATTAATCCATTTCCTTTAATCTATACCTTGCCACATGGCTCGTGGCTTACCGGTATCTTCCCATGCTGTTTGTCATCGTGGTGGCTGGCAGTCTCTCTGACTCAGCCTTCCACTTCCCAGCTTTATTCTCCTCCTTGCCCCGCCTATACTTCCTGCCTAGCCAACGGCCAATCAGTGTTTTATTGGTTAATCAGCAACACATTTGCCATACATCCCACAGCACCACAGCACTTCCCCTTTTCTTTTTAAAGGAAGGTTTTAACTTTTACATAGTAAAATTACATATAACAAAACAATTATCAACCAAGAATTACAGTTAAAATATCTAGTCTATTTATAATAACTAGTTTATTTGGCAAAATTAAAGAAGATATCCTATCTATCTTATATTTGTGAGTCTAAGGTTTTATATCTAACTTATCATAACTAAGGAAAATTGTAACTATCTAGCTTCAACTACATCGAAGACCTCAGAAGGATATAATATTACCTGAGAAATGGGAGGATGCAAGCAACTTTCGGGAGTCTTTCAGGGTAGACAGAGACAGCTGGCAGCCTGGACAGTCACCTAATGTTCCTTTGTAAAGTTGGGGCATCTGTCTTTAGCCCACAGGCCTAGAGTCTGTCAGTTACTTTTTTAGTGTCCTGTAGAATGTCTGGCAGTTTCCTTTGCGAAGCAGGAACATGAAGGACCATTTTGCCAAGCAAAGTTCAGTGGTCATCTTTCTATGGGTCCTGTATGTCCAGTCGATCAAGCAGTCCAGGCAAGAACAGTTTCTTGCCCAAATGGCTATTTTTGTCAAGGTGAAGATAAACTCCATATGGAGTGTCTTCGATGCCCATCCTCCTCTCTGAAGTAAATCGGTGCTGCCAGGAGGAGACATGTCTCACTGTCTAGAAAGTCTAAATTTTTAAAACATTTTAAATGCCATATTCTGTAGGTCTTTGAAGTATTTGAAGATTACCTATCTATCTGAAATATATCTATTTATACCTAGAAGACTTTACTAACATGGCTACAAGTATGATTATCATAGACGACTAATTATTAATCTATTTTTAATTATCCATTACAATTTTAAATGAGCTGTTCAAACATAACATCTTAAACAAGAGTAGGAATATACACACAGTATAACAAAATTAACTTTAAGTTTGTATCAATAAACTAAAATCTATACCAATGTAAAACATTTTAAACAAGTTGTTGTTCTTTAAAATAGATAGTTTCAGCAATTTACCCTTTTATCCTATCATATCTATATCATATCCCCTTTTCTTCTTTAGAAAGAGATTGTATTTATAATCAACCTGTTTTAAATAAAAATATTGGGTTTTTTTGTCCCACACCAGAGGGCTCTTCTGATTTGGGACACAAGAATCTCTTAACTTTTTTTTTTTTTTTTAATAGCAATATGTCTGGGTTTAGAGAGGGAGTGAGCCGATTCCATCTTCAAGACCAGCTTGGTATATTTGGGAATTTGGGCGTAGCTTTTCTTACTACTTCCTGCTGGAAGGGGGTGCTATATCTTATGGGGACACAAAGAAAATTTTAGGATTATGGAGTAGTCCGTGAGGGTGTATTGTCTGAGCCAGTTGCCTTGAAACAGTTCTGGATGTTGGATCATCTGGGCCTTGGTGTCATCGGAGACCTTTCAGGGGGTCTTGGCTGATTAAACCTGGTGTATCTTAATCTGGAACAAATCCATGGCCTCTGTCTTTCTGTGGAAACAAAAGCAGAGCCTCTTTTCCAAAGCAACGTATCCTTATATCCAAATTTTGAAGTCAAGGTACCTTTAAAATATACATTTTGGCATAACTCAACAGCTTTTGCAATCAAATGTTTTTCTTCAGTTACGAATATCAAAGAGAACATAATCCAGATTCTCTGTGTGATATCCATCTTTACATGGCTTATTTTTTATATTACCTTTACTGTCTCTTTAAAGACTGTTTTTAAAAACTATCTATTTGTTTATATAACTGCATATATTCCTTTTTCTCTCTCTTTCAAGTCTACGTACATCTTTACATACATTGTAAACTATTCCATCTGAATCAGTCTTATTGTGAACCTATTGCTTTAAACTGCAGCATTCTAAGACTGAAACGGTGCTGTGGCTGCTGGCTCTGCCCACTTCAGTTTCCCAACATGGCGGTGGCACATTTTCTGCCAGCTCTGGGAGCCATCAACTCTCAGAAATAGTGGGTCTATGCTTCTATCAAAGCAGCGTGTAGCCCAGAAACCTCTTTTTTTTTTTTGTTTTGTACTAGCAAAGGCTAAATCTACCACACAGCTTAATGTGCCACTTGCAGAGGCCTCATTCCCGCCATACTGCAGGTTGAGCGCACACGCCAGGAACCCGTCATAGTAGCTCAAACACACAAGCTGTGGCTAAATTGAGAGAGACAACTAGGAACTGTTTTTAGCTCAGTTTTAGAATCTTTTTTCTCAGGTTTTAGGTGGAAACTCTTGCCCCACATTGGGCGCCATTTGTAGCTGGAGAGCTTCTCTCCAGGTCCCACCAAGCCCCTGCAGTCTCACTGATAGAAGTAGATAACAAGAAGCCTGCCATGGCCATACAGTTTATAAGTAATATAAGTGTTTGAGTGATTATTTTATATGTGGGTTGTGGGACTGTGGGGGCTTGGTGTGGCCTGGAGAGAAGGAAGTGCTGTGGGATGTTCTGTATGTTACATGTGTTGCTCTGATTGGGTAATAAATAAAACACTGATTGGCCAGTAGCCAGGCAGGAAGTATAGGCGGGACAAAGAGAAGAGAATTGGGGGAGTAGAAGGCTGAGGGAGAGAGACCTGCCAGCCACCACCATGACAAGCAAGATGTAAGGTACTGGTAAGCCACGAGCCACGTGGCAACTTATAGATGAATAGAAATGGGTAAATTTAAGGTAGAAGAAGTAGATAACAAGAAGCCTGCCACGGCCATATAGTTTATAAGTAATATAAGCGTCTGAGTGATTATTTTATACTTGGGTTGTGGGACTGCGGGGGCTTGGTGGGACCTGGAGAGAAGCTCTCTAGCTACAAGGTGGTGCTTCCTGCCATTGTGACCTCTTAAAAAGAGAGGGAGGAAGGTCACATGCCCCTTCTCCCTGCTCCTGCCTGTGAGGTAGATTTGCTCCCAGTCAGATCAGAGGATGACTTCAGTTGTCTACTCCATTCTGTATTTGTGAGTGTATTTCCTCAATTTACCTTAATAAATTTCCCTAATACTTCTTAAACTCCTGTGGATTTATCACTTTATCTGGCACCCAACTTTGGGCACAAATCCACAACCCTGAGATTAAGAGTCTCATGCTCTACTGACTGAGTAAGCCAGGCTTTTTTTTTTTAATTAACAATTCTATGGCCTATTGGCTCAGGCTCCTCGTTAGCTAGCTCTTATAGCTTAACTCAGCCCATTTCTTAATCTATGCATTGCCACGTGGCTTACCGGTGCTTTCACATCTTGTTTCTCCTGGTGGTGGCGGCAGCTCGAAGTGTCTATCTCACTCTCCTTTCTTCTCCTTTCCCTCCAATTGGAATGTCCCGCCTACCCTTATTCTGCCTCATCATTGGCCAAACAGCTTTATTTATCAACCAATCAGAGCAACACGTATTTACAGCATACAGAAAGACATCCCACAGCACTTCCCCTTTTCTGTCTAATCAAAAAGGAAGGTTTTAACTTTAACATAGTAAAACTAAATATAACAAAACAGTTACCAAGCAAGAATTACAGTTACAATATCTAGTCTATTTGTATTTGGCAAAATTAGAAAATATTCTACCATCTATCCTATTTTTGTGAGTCTAAAGTTTTATATCTAATTTATCTTTTATCATGACTAAGGAAAGCTATAATTATAACTATGGGGCCCCACAACGACTCTACTTGGTCTAGAAAGATGTCATTGTACCTAAGAACATTATTCAATGATCAGCTTTGGACTGAAAACAGTTCTAAGATGAGATGGTCTATTATACTGTACTTCTAGCCAGAATCTCAGACAATCTTATCCATTACTCTGAGACTGGCTGCAGACTTTATGGCTAGCCCTATTGAGACCTAACTATCTAAGCTTTCTTACAGGACCCCACAGAGATACTATTGCCCCCTAAACAGCAGGAAGCAATTCTAAGAAAATGAGGCCCCTCTTCCAAAGGTTTCATTTTTCTCAGGGTTATGGATGGATGGTTATAGGGTTGAGGGTGGAACAATAAAATTTAGACTCAGTATTCTCCTTTAGAAAAGAAAAAGGGGAATGGATAGGTATACTATATTAAGGTAGATTATTGTATCTACTAGTAAACTGTTTTAGCAAGCTATCAGCCTTGGATAATTGTAGCTAGAATTTTCCTGCCTGGCCCACAGTCAGGACAAATCTCTGTCACCTGCGAGTCCCACAGCCGCTCAGACTCAACCAAGTAAACACAGAGACTCATATTGCTTACAAACTGTATGGCCGTGGCAGGCCTCTTGCTAACTGTTCTTATATCTTAAATTAATCCATTTCTATAAATCTATACCTTGCCATGTGGCTCGTGGCTTACCGGCATCTTTACATGCTGCTTGTCATGGTGGCGGCTGGCAGTGTCTCCCTGACTCAGCCTTCCACTTCCCAGCTTTATTCTCCTCCTTGTCCCGCCTGTACTTCCTGCCTGGCCACTGGCCAATCAGTGTTTTATTTATACAGAACGATATCCACAGCAGATAATTTGCACTGATATGAATTCTTGTATATTTGATACAAATGTTAACTATTCTTATATTCCTATTTAAGATAATTTGTATATTGATATAAATACAAAACTATATTTGTGTATTGTACATATATTTCTACTCCTGTTTGAAATATTTTGTATATTGATACAAATTTGGGATATTGTCATATTGCATATTGCACTATACATTTCTACCTTTGTATAAGATATTTTGTGTATTGTCACAATTTTGAGGTCATTGTCCTTATATGGTACCATCTGCTTACAGACTGTTTATCTTGTTAATGTGAAGCTTTAGTCCTTAGGTTATTTAGGTAGAGTAGACTTACAGATCTATAGTCACCCATGCTTGTCATTTCTATAGTTATGTTAGTTAGGTTCTCCAGATTTACAGAAACATATGTCATATAGATAGGTAATGTTCAAACATTTTATAGACCCAGAGAATATGACATTTAAATGTTTTGATAACTTAGAATTCTGTTGATGTGAGACGTGATTGCTCCTGGCAGCACCAATCTGATCCTGAGAAAATGTTGGGCTTCTAAGATGTTTCTGTTTGGAAGTTTGTCTTCTTCTTGACACAAATTGGCCTGCTGGGCAAAGAACTGCCCTTGCCTTGATGGCTGACAGTACGAATGCTGTCCTTTCTGGACCAGCGGGACACAAGAAAAAGTGACTACTGAACTTTGCCAAGACAGGGTAAGATGGTCTTTCAAAATTCTGCTTCTGAAAATGGTCTGTCAGATATTCTAGGCCTGTAGCCAAATTGTATTCCCCAATGATGCTGAGAAACTTTAGGTGACTGTCCAAGCTGCCAGCTGTCTCTGTCTAGCCTTGCAAGAATTTAGGAATTTGCTTGCATTTTCCGTTTTCTCAGGTGTTATTATTTTCCTTCTCAGGTCTTTGATGGAGTTGAAGACTAGATAGTTACAGTTACAATCTTCTCGTATCTTAGCTAGAACATATTAGTAATAGACTTAGAATCTTCAGGATAGGACAGCTATTGGAGTAATGTCAGTAATTTGCCATTTACCTATGTTCAGGACATTTAGTATGTCTTTCTTGTTTGATGTTATTTTTGTTGGTTGTAGTTCCATTTTTTGTTTATGTTATTACCCTTTTTTCCTGGACAATACTTAATCATTCTTACTGTATATAGTTTGCATTAAATTTAGAACCTTCTTATTTAGACAAAAAGGGGGGATGTAGTAGTATTTTCTCTGCCTGTGACCTTGGGCTATAGGGCCAAAGGAGGCGGTGCTTCCTGCTGCTGTATATGACCTCTTACAAAGGGAGGGAAAAAGGTCACATACCCCTTCTCCCTGCTCCTGCCTGCAGGGTGGATTCAATCCTGGTCAGATCGGAGGACGACTTCAGCTATCTACTCCGTTCTGTATTCGTGAGTGTATTTCCTCAATTTACCTTAATAAATTTCCCTAATACTCCTTAAACAGACTCCTGTGGATTTATCACTTTAGCTCTCTAAAGCTGAGAGCCACTGAGCTGGAGAAACAGTCCTCTGTGGACCTTGCCAGGAACGAGGATGCCACTTGAACATCAGCGCACTTTTCCTGGTGACAAGCAAGAGGCTCTGACTGCCTGAGTTCTTTGTGATTGTCACAGAAGACACAAATATGAGTGTAACTGCGTTGGATATTTGTTGGGGCTGCTCACTGTGAATAAATTATAAGGACTCCTTTAACAGTTAAGAAGATCCCCTTGAACCCTTCAAGGGCTCAAGTTACTGTACTTTTAGTATGTGATGGGCCTTATCTGGGAAGGCAGGCTTGAAGGATAGACATTTTTACACTAGGATGCATTGAACAGAGTTGCTGCTCCTCAGGCTCTTGTCTGCTTCTCTTGCCCTTAGCTGAAACACACAAGTTTGCATTCCCAGCTCTTCATGGCTCTTCAAGAACACACACATGGGCTGCAGAATTCACATTCTGCTTTTCCACAGTGAAAGCGTCTGTTGTCAGGCTTCTTCATGATTTCTCAATTGATGGGGGGTGGGGGTGGGGGGTATGTATGTGTGCTGGCCATTTTCACTGAAGTCAGGTCAGTAATGAAAACCTTAGCATATATATTATACACACACACACACACACACACACACACACACACACACACACACACACATTGGCCTCAAAGAAAATCACCCCAGAGTGTCACTGACATCCTGTCAGTGGGGGCACTGGAGCAGGTAACAGACCTTGGGTTCCAGACACAGCACCGGAGCTTGTTCCCTGTATGGTGCCTGAGGAGAGACAGGCCATATCAAATAGCCTGTTCTTTGCAGCAGAGCTTTGCTTTGTTTTGTTAGTAAATATAGCAAATGGACCATAACAAACTGTGGAAGTCATCCAAATGAACATTTACCACCAGCCCAAAATATCCCCTGAGGGCTGCTGTGTAAAAGGCAGTGTCTGATGTCATATGTACATGCAAACACACACACACACACACACACACACACACACACACACACACACACACACACGAGAGAGAGAGAGAGAGAAAGAGAGAGAGAGAGAGAGAGTGTTGCCATCATTTTTTGAATGCCTTCATCTACATTATCCATTATATCCTCTCAAATTACTGTGAGGAAGAATCCAATGGACAGAGTTATTAAGAGATACACTTGAAACCACTTTTGAAAATGGAGACCTGCATTCTAAGCCGGCTTCTTTCTAAATGGGCACCACAGGCTTTTCTCTGTGTTTCCAGAACACACACATTTAAAAACTGCCATAGTCATGCAAATCTGGTAACACCTAGTGAGGGAAGGGATTCAGTGAATGGTAAAGAAATGGGGATAGGGCCTTGCTCTATCAAAAGACCCCACTTCCCACTTTCCTCCCTTCTCCACTCCCACTCCCAGCCCCTGCACCGCGAGACACAGAAACCACACTGAAGATGTGACAAAGAATGATCAGAAGGTGATGTGGTTGACTGGAAAAGCAGAAGGGTCCCAGAGGTCATGGCAGCAACTGTGGGGGGAGTTGCTGTAGCTCCTCCAGAGCCCCATTGAGTCTGGACAGGCAGTGAGGGGGTGAGCTGGCCCCCTCGCCAGGGGTCCTGGTCCTTCTCAGATGGCATCCTGGAGCTCGTTCTGGGACTGTCAGGGGAAAGTCTGAAAACTGCAGCCTCTGTGGGTAAGAAGTTGATGGTGAATCACTCTGGGACTGGGAAGCAGCCAGAAGAAGCTAAGAAGCAGAGGCTGGGCACTAACTCCCCTACATCTGCCCTCCAGGGACCTTTCCACCCCTCTTGGCAGACCCCGCAGGGGTCCAGCTTCAGAGCCAAAGTGTCTGTTCCTGAAGCTGGCATTGCTCCAGAATGGGTCTAGCCTTAGAGCAGGGATGAAGCACAGGCTGCCCACCTGTCACTGACTGGCTCAGGAAGTTGAAATTGAGGAACAGCCCCATGCTGTGGAATTCATTGTTGTAGCAAGCTTTTTGTTGGAATATCTTTAGACTTCTAGCCCACAAATAATGACACAGAGACTTACTATTAATTATGAAAGCTTGGACTTAGCTTAGGCTTTTTTCCAACTAGCTCTTACAACTTAATTAACCCATATTTTTAATCTACATTGTACCATGTAGCTTGGTTACCTCTTCTTAGTATGGCACATCAACTTGTTCTGAGTCTGCTGACAAAATACACACACCTAGATTCCCTCTCCCAATTTCTCTCTCTCTGATACCTCCTGCCTAACTATTGGCCATTCAGCTTTTTATAACACCAATCACAGCAATACCTCTTCACACAATGTAAACAAATATTCTGCAACATTTTCCCCTTTTATCTAAATAAAAAGGAAATGGTTTAAGTCTAATACAGTAAAGCTATATATAATAAGAATTATCAGTTTAGAATTATCAGTGTCCACTTCATTTCTATTTGCTAATTTCAGAGAAAGTCCTCTATTATCTATCCTATCTTGATGAGTCCATAGTTTTGTACCTAAACCACTTTCTATCATAACTTGTATTACCATCCTAAAAATATCTTTTTAGACCTTAAAACTTTTTCTTAGATAAACAACCTAAGCTTTTATGTCTCTCAACCTTTATAAACATTACATCTCTTTTGTAAGTTTTTTAAAATTTAGTAACAAAGAATATGGTATAACTAGTCTTCAACCCCCATCAGAGACCCAAGAAGGATAAAATATTACCTGAGTAAATAGGAAGTGCAAAGCAAACAACTTCCAAAACTATAGAAATAACAGAGACAGCTGGCTGCCTGGACAGTCACCCATGGTTCCTTTGTAACATTGGGGCATCCATCTTCAGCCTATGGTCCTAGACTATCTGACAGACTTTTCTGTGAAGCAGGAATTTTGAAAGACTGCCCTACCTTGTCTTGGCAAAGATTGGCAGTCAAGTTCCTTTGTGTTCTGCTTGTCAAGTTTGGACAGCATACTGTCAACAGTTCAGGCAAGGGAAGTTTCTTTCTCAGTGGTTAGCTTTCCCACAAATAAAAGCAAACTCCATATGGAGGTTCTTCAATGCCCATCATCATTTTTGAAGTAAGTAAGTTGGTGCTGCCAGGAACAGACATGTCTCACTGCCATGAAAAGCCTTAGGTTATTAAAACATCTTAAATGCCATATTCTGTAGGTTTCTGAAGTGTTTGAAAACCACCCGTCTATCTAAAATATATCTCTATTTAACCTTGAAAGCATACCTAAGATGACTACAAGTTTTATTGTTAGATAACTACTATCCTGTATTTCTTAATTATCCTAAATAGTTTGTAATAATAACTTTCAAGGATTAGAAATTACATTACATTGTTAAATGAGCTGAATAGGTACAATACCTTAAACAAGAGTAGAAACATACATACAGTATAACAAAAATAACCTTAAATTTGTATCAATATACAAAAATCCATATTAATGGAAAATATTTGAGAGATCAGTGAACCCTGAGATCTTTAAACATATTTTTTTTTACCCAGGCAGAACCTTACATATCAGAACCAGCCACAAGGAGACAAAGAGAGAGGAAGTGACCACTCGTTGCCACTGGGTACTTTGTATCCCTAGGCTTTTAAGTCCTCATAATACTCCTAGAACTAGTCATGTGAGTTCTGAGTGATGAACCAACCCACCCTGCTGTGTCAAATGAACTCAACCTGAGCTAGCATCACATGGATGTGGCAGAGATGCATTGGTAACAACAGGGTTTGCAGATACTGAGTTGTGTGTAAATGGAGGGCCAACAACTGTCCACGTTTGCCTAGGACTCGTCTAGCTTTAGCCTAGAAGTCCCCTAGAATGGATAAGCAGACAAGAGCTCTGAAGTCAAAGACACTCTGCCTTTCCAGTTTTGTGCTGTATGTCTAAGGATAACAGCTGCTTAGAATAGGTGGCATTCTTTATTCTTCATATGACAAGGACCTGAGGACCTACTGACTGTAGAGATCGGACACGAAGCTTCATGTGACTTGACATGATATGCCCAGATGTAAGAAATGGAAGATGGAGTTTTTCATTGCAATGAAGCAGGATTTACATGCACAGGATCCAGGTTGTTCATCTTAGAGTTAGCAAGATCTGCTCTTGAAGATTTAGGGGCTGTGGCTTGCAGCCCTGCACATTCTGAACCAACATAAAAGTGCCTGGAACTAGTCTGGTGTTGAGTTATGAGACTGAAACCATGCCACCATACTCTAAAACTGTGCAAGACAAAAGGCCTCACATAGCCTGTTAAAATACTGTATTTTTTTTTAACAAGGGTACCTTACAGAGTGATTCAAATGGCTAGAGAGGAAATGAAGAAATTAATCACTGTGAAAAGCACCAATTAATGTGACTCTTTATGTTATTGGTATCTTACTGGACTATTAATTTTTAAAAAGTAATAAAAATATTGGGACTTTCATGGCTGTTCTTCAACTGGTGACTGTTGTTCCCCAGTCTGAATGCTTACTGATTTCTAGCCTTAGAGCAAAGTGCTCATGATTGTTGCTTTTATTTGAGAATCATTGCAGGGACTTCTTTCAAAGGGAAGGTCTACAAACAGTAAGATGATAGATTTTTCCAGAAAGGACCCTGAAATGAATTCTTTGGGTACCAACTTCCTACTCTGTTTTATCCCCAGGCTTACCCTATTACTCGGAAGTATACTGGGGACACTTTTTATTCTCAGTGTAGACAGTCTCAGGGCTTTACTGTCTCTTAGGTTCTGTCCATCTGGTTCTGTCTTTCTCTGGACCATCTCCTTGCTAGTCATTAATTCAACTAACATCTCTAAGGGAGGACACCAAACCCATAGTTCTACCTCTGTACTCTGGTTTAGATGCAAAGACTCTACATAAGTTCATGTGTTCCATGTGTATGTGTTCTAGTTTCATTCTGTTGCTGGGACAAACACCATGGCAAAAAACACTTAGAGAGCAAGAGTTTTGTTCACCTTACAGGTCACAGTCTGTCATTGAGGAGAGCTGGGGCAGGAGCTCCAGCAGGGACTTGAAGCAGGAAACTTGGAGGAAGCTTCTTACTGCTCATTCAGGCTCAAGCTTTCTTGTACATCCCAAGAGCACCTGCGTAGAGAATGGTGCCGCCCACAGTAGGCTGGGCCCTCCTTGATGAATTGACAGTCAAGAAAATGCCCCAAAAAACATTCCACAGGCCAATCTGATTTAGGTAATTCCTCATTCAAGGCTTTTCCTTTCAAATGTAGGCTGTGTCATGTAGCTAGAGTTTTTCTCTCCAGGTCCCACCAAGCCCTGGCAATCCCTTAGCCCACTTATAAAATAAACATACAGACGTTTATATTATTTAAACTGCTTGGCCATTAGCTCAGGCCTATCATTGTCTAGCTCTTACTCTTATACTCAGCCCATTTCTGTTAATCTATATGTCGCCATGTATTCCGTGGCTTTACCTGCTGCCTTTACATGATGCTCCCTGGACAGCAGGCTGGCGTCTCCTCCTCTCTGCCTTCCTGTTCTCTCAATTCTCCTCTCTGCTAGTCCTGCCTATACTTCCTGCCTGGCTACTGGCCAATCAGTGTTTTATTTATCAATCAATCATCCACAGCAGTGTCAGGTTGATAATTAAAGCTAACTAGGTCAGTATGTTAATAGTTTTGGATGTGGGAAAAGAGTAATTAAGGTTCAATGAGATCCTGTAGTATCTGTAGTGTCTTAATGATAAGAAAAGAGACCTGAGCTAGCACAGCGGTTCTGTCTTGCTATGTGATGTGTCACTGTGTCATGATGCAATAAGAAGGCTCTCACCAGAAGTTAGGCAAATGTTGGAGCCATGCTCCTGGCCTTCCTAGCCTCCATATCTGTGAGAAAATTTAACCTCTGTTGTACACAAAGTGTTATGTTTTCTACGGCAGTAGAAAATGGAGTAAGACATCAGGTTCTCTGGGGCTCTCAGCTACCTTTGTTGTAGTTTCCCTGAAATGCTTCTTGGGCATCTTGGACAGATGGTGAGCCATTCCCAACTGTGCCCTTTGTCAGCTGACTCTACCACCTAGTAGCCAGGATGGCAGGAAAGATGTGAAGTCTCTTAGATTTTTGTCTTTCCTGTGGAGTGGCCTTCCCAGAACATGATCCTTGAAGTCTACAATGCCTGCCTCAGAAGACAGTCTGTAATACACCTTCCTGCCTCGTGTGGCCTCTCAGTGGGTGATGCCACCTAATGTACTGATGTCCTTGCACTGCTAAAGCATCCACGGAATCATGGTCTTTGGGAGAGGGACCAGAGCGAGCCTCCCATTCCCTTTCTTACCCGGTCACGAGTTCACAAGGCCTAACAGAGAAGATTCTGAAGGCAGCACCATGCCACACTCAGAACACTCTTATGCTTAAGTACAAGTGTGTTCCTCGGTCAAGCTCAATTCCGAGTTCTCTGAAAGGTTTTGAAGCCGTCGTTTTTTCACTCATCCGGACTGGGCTCAGCCCCGAAGGCCAGTCGTCTGTGTAGACAAGTGATGTTGTACCTTGAGGGCCTAGACAGCTTCCGAGTGTCTTTGCTTACCCAGTGGCGTCAGGGGCTGTGGAATGGCAGGGCAGTAGGTGGATGCCCTTACGACATTCTGAGAAGGGCTTTGGAGTTTGCATAGAGGAGGCAGAAGCAGGCTCTTGTCTATGACGATACAAAGTAAGACTCTGCTGGACGGCATACAGGGACCTCTGCCCGCTGGGAAAGAGTCAGCCATGAAGTGGGGAGATGAAAACATGGGTTCAGCATATCATCTGTTGCTGTGGGATGTATGGCAAATGTGTTGCTAATTAATCAATAAAACACTGATTGGCCATTGGCTAGGCAGGAAGTATAGGCGGGGCAAGGAGGAGAATAAAGCTGGGAAGTGGAAGGCTGAGTCAGAGAGACACTGCCAGCCACCACGATGAGGAACAGCTTGTGAAGATGCCGGTAAGCCACAAGCCATGTGGCAAGGCATAGATTAAAGGAAATGGATTAATTTAAGCTATAGGAACAGTTAGCAAGAAGCCTGCCACGGCCATACAGTTTGAAAGCAACATAAGTCTCTGTGTTTACTTGGTCGGGTCTGAGAGGCTGTGGGGCTGGCGGGTGAGAGAGATTTGCCCTGACTGTGGTGTGGGCCAGGCAGGAAAACTCAAGCTACAAATGGCGTCCAATGTGGTGGCAAGAGTTTCCACCTAAACCTGAGAAAAGATTCTAAAATGGAGCTAAAAACAGTTTCTAATTGTCTCTCTCAAGTGAGCGGCAGCTGCTGGTTTGAGCTACTTGTGGGTTCCTAGCTTGAGTGCTCGACCTGCAGTATGGCGGGAATGAGGCCTCTGCAAGTGGCACATTAAGCTGCATGGTGGATTTAGACTTTGCAGGTACTAAACAAAAAATGAGGTTTTTGGGCTACCGGCTGCTTGGATAAAAGCACAGACCCCTGATAGCTCCCAGAGCTGGTGGTAAACGTAGCCATGTTGGGAAGCTAAGGTGGGCGGAGCCAGCAGCCACAGCTGCTGCAGTTTAAGGCAAAAGATTCACAATAAGACAGATTCAGATGTAATAGTTTACAATGTGTGTAAAAGATACGTAGGCTTGAAAGAGACAAAAAAGGTGATATATAGAGTTATAGAAATAAATACATAGTTTTAAAAAATAAAGTCTTTAAAGAGACAGTAAAGGTAATATAAAAAATAAGCCACGTAAAGATGAATATTACACAGAGAATCTGGATTGTGTTGTCTTTGGGATTTTTAACTGCAGAAAAACATTTGATTGTAAAAGCTGTTGAGTTATGCCAAAATGTATACTTTAAAGATACCTTGACTTCAAAATTTGAATGTAAGGATATGTTACTTTGGAAAGGAGACTCTGCTTTTGTTCCCACAGAAAGCCAAAGGCTATGGATTTGTTCCAGATTAAGATACATCAGGTTTGACTAGCCAAGACCCCATGAAAGGTCTCTGATGACACCATGGCCCAGATGATCCAACATCCAGAATGGTTTGAAGGCATCTGGCTCAGACGATACAGCCTCATGGACTATTCCATAATTCTAAAATTTTGTTTTCCCCATAAGATACAGCGCCCCCTTCCAGCAGGAAGTAGTAAGAGAAGCTACGCCCAAATTCCCAAATTATATGTAATTTTACTTTGTTAAGGTTAAAACCTTCCTTTTTGAAAAAAAAAAAAGGGGGGGGAAGTGCTGTGGGATGTATGGCAAATGTGTTGCTAATTAATCAATAAAACACTGATTGGCCATTGGCTAGGCAGGAAGTATAGGCGGGGCAAGGAGGAGAATAAAGCTGGGAAGTGGAAGGCTGAGTCAGAGAGACACTGCCAACCACCACGATGAGGAACAGCTTGTGAAGATGCCGGTAAGCCACGAGCCATGTGGCAAGGCATAGATTAAAGGAAATGGATTAATTTAAGCTATAGGAACAGTTAGCAAGAAGCCTGCCACGGCCATACAGTTTGAAAGCAACATAAGTCTCTGTGTTTACTTGGTCGGGTCTGAGAGGCTGTGGGGCTGGCGGGTGAGAGAGATTTGCCCTGACTGTGGTGTGGGCCAGGCAGGAAAACTCAAGCTACAATCTGTGGTCTCAGTTGGAGTCTTTGCTGAGTTTTAATCCATTTGTTTTCTTTGATGACCACCCAGTTATCCAGCAAACAATAAACAGGGGTCTGATAGGCTCTGCTGGCATTTTACTGTGGAAGTTAAACCTTGCAGACATTCTGACTCGTTTTTGAAAGAGTCCACTCATCTGTACTCACCAGCACATGTATCATCATCAGAAACTGACCCCCACAGCTATGGAAATGGTCTAACTTATGTGGTGTCTCACTCAGCAGATGAGTGGAGGTCACAGCTCCGTGGTTTGGATTCTGTTGAATCACTGTACTTTCCAACACTGCTTGTCTAGCTTTCCTTTGTTATCAAGCTTAGGAAGCATGTCAGAATTTATTTTCATGTCCTCTGCTTCCTCCTTATCTTGGTAATCTTTCCTCCTTTAGCTGCCCCAAATAGCTGACTCTGTGACAAAGTGCTCCTCACCCCAGTCTTCCTCTGTTTGTTTTTGAAGAAGGAGAAGGCATCCATGCCCAAAGAATAGAGTGCAGGGCACACTTGACGTCATCTGGGCATGCACACACTCAGGGAGCACGTGATAACCTGGAGACCTATGGAGGATGGTAGTCTTTAGCCATGAAGTAATAAAAAGCTTCTTAAGGCTCTTCAGAAGGTAAACTGTTTCTTCTTTGTTGGTTTTTAAGTCAATCTAACTAGGGTGCCGTGAATGGAACTGGGTCAGCAGGAACAAGTGTCAGCGAGGATTAGCAGACAAAGTGTCTGGATGGAAGATGTTGGATTTGAAAAAGACACTGAGTGAAACTACAGAGTATCATTTATTTATTTATTTATTTATCCTATTTATTTATTTGGTTTTTCAAGACAGGGTTTCTCCATGTAGTTTTGGTGCCTGTCCTGGATCTCGCTCTATAGACCAGGGTGGCCTCAAACTCACAGAGATCTGCCTCCCCAGTACTGGGATTAAAGGCTTGTGCCACCACTGCCTGGCCCTGAGTATTATTTTAAATGAAATAAGCCAGACTCTGACAAATGAATCTCCCATGTTATCACTCATATGTGGATCATAGATTATACAATATATCCTAGAATAAAATATGACAGACAATTGAGTAGGAGCAGGGCCATCTCTGACAGGAAGGGGACTCGTGAGAGGGGGAGGAAGAGGCTGGAGGATGAAATGGCCAAAGCACATGGTATGCTTTAAAGATAATGTTTTTATGAAAATTAATTTGTTAGTAAAAATCAATAAAACAGAAAAAGATAGTCACACTGAGTATGCTAAGGCCAGGTGTTGAGCACACTTAGCCTGAACGATTTTGTTTATGATCATGGCCTTTGTCACAGTCAGACAAACCGAAAGAGGACACTGCCCCACCGGGCACTTCTGCTAACTGCAGTGAGGTTAATGAGATGATTTGGCTGATGCAGCCCTGGGTAACAGATCTTCCCATAAAGACCTGACCTGTTGAGGCCTCTGTTACAGAAGGCACTCAGTCCTGCTTCTCTTCCAGGCGCCACAAGGGCGTTCCAGGCACTTGCTCTTCTAGGCACCCTTGGGTTTGCCCATGTGTAATAGTGTCCTGCACTTGCCAACCTTCTCTCCCTCCCTCCTTCTCCTCCCTCCTTCCCTTTCTCCCCCTTCCTCTCTCTCTCTTTCTCTCCCTCCCTCCCTCTCTCTTTCTCTCCCTCACTCTCTCCCTCCTTCCCCGCCCTCTCTCCCTCCCCTCCTCTCCATTTTTGGGGCATCATCTTGTCCTTCGTCCACTCAAGTATGTGGCTTCATCACTTCTGCTAATCAAGACTTCTCAATAAAGCCAGAACAACATTTTCAGCTGTTTCTTGAAATCTCAACATGGATCTTATACCAGGAAACATAACACATCAGAAACTAGATTTATTATATTTTTCTCTCAAACCTGTTGTTTTTCTCCTCCTATGTTCCTTAATTTTTTGTGGCATTATCTTTTTTTATCCCCTCAGCCACAAAAAGTCATCTTTCTTCACTTTTTTCTTCAGTTAAAGACCCATTGCTACTTATGTTATATCATATGAGTGTGTCAGGAACACTGCCTTATGGGTGAGGCCTGTGTTCCCAATGAGTCTTTGAACCACAGACTGTGTTACTGGATTCTGCAGCTCAGTAGTTGAAGTTAGCCTTTGAATGCAGCCTTTGGATCAGTATTTCCAAAGCTAGTGCCTTGATACAGTTTTTCTATATCTTTTCTGTTTCTCTACCATTGTTCTCGTAGTTCATGTCTTATAGAAAGTTTTGTCACTCAGTGTTCCATTAGCAAAGTCATCTTGTTAACTGCACCCTCCAGTCAGCTGCCACATTCCTAATTGGAAGCTATTAGACACTCCAGGTAAAGCAGTATCCTGCTTAGGTTTGTATTGTGAAAAACAAAACAAAATGGAACAAAAACAAAAAGAAAACATGGCCAAAAGCAAACAGAGGAGGAAAGGGTTGATTTGATTTCCCTATCCTGATCACAGCCCATTGGGGGAGGCCAAATCAGGAACTCAAGCGAGGCAGGAACCTGGAGGCAGGAACCTGGAGGCAGGAACCTGGAGGCAGGAACCTGGAGGCAGGAACCTGGAGGCAGGAACTGAAGCAAAAGCCGTGGAGGAGCGCTTACTGGCTCAGTCAGCCTGCCAAGGGATGGCTCTGCCCACCATGGTCTGGGCCCTTTGATATCAATCCTCAACCAGCAGGTGGCCCACGGCTGGCTTACCTACAGTCTAATAGAGGTGCTTTCTCAACTGAGGTTTCCTCTTCCCCAGCGACCCTAGCCTGTGTCAAGTTGATGAAACCACAAACACGGAACTCTCTAGGCTGCATAGACTTGTGTGTTTACCATAAAGACTTGTGCATTGTTCAGAGTGTGGTCTCTGCAGGTGTGCTGCTTACTGCCTTGTTACTGTTTCCACACTGTAAGGGCCAAGTTTTGATTCCAAGAAAGAATGCAGCTCACATGTGGTCAGGTCAAAGAGATTAGGAGAGCTGTGGACAGATAAGACATTCTTTATTCACTCTAAGCAAAGACCACCACATGGACCATTAGGCAGGCGATTGGCAGCAGGTACCCAGGCAAACACCAGCATCAATGGGCTGTACATATGTAGAGACCCACAGAGGTTTACTAGTGAGAACTTACTCAGGGTCTGAGACTCTGAGCTTGCTTTACCCAGCAGGGCTGCATAGGAGGATGATTTGACCATGGGTATGGTTACCAGGTGTTTGGAAGGCTCTACAGTTGGCTGTGCAGTATGATTTGATCTAGCAACATGGAGGTCTTTTGCTCTGCCCCTTGACATTGTTATAAAAAGCCCTTTTGAAGAGACAGAAGGGGCCGTTGGATTTTGATTTGGGTCCTCCCGAAGCTATCCTGTGTTTCTGACTTTCTCCTCTCTGCTGTCTTTCTATCTAAAACATTTCTTACCCTCTCTCCTCCTCACAGGAACCCTTTAAAAGGTGGGAGCTGGCCTCCCACATGGAAGTAAAGACAGGTGTAAAGACACGCTGGCAGACTAGCAAAGCTACTCAGCTCTGACTCCAAGGCCATAGTTTTACAAACCCACGAAAGTGGCATTCTGCTAGAAATAGTTGCTTAACAGATTACATCACTGTTTACTTTGGAGTTCCTAGACATCCGGTGTCAGCCATTTTGTATCTCTGTGGATATCCAAGGTCAGTCATCTCGATCCATACTGGATATCCATATCAGCTCCATGTTGTTTAGACATAACTGGCCTTTACCCTTCATTTCCTAAGTATTCTGTCCTCCAATGAGCGTGAGCATGGAAGAGACTTGGACCTGTGAAAATTCAGTTCCAACATTTTGGAGAGATATGTGAGTGAGTGGCTAAAAATATTATAATCCAAATCAATAATGGGAGAAATTAATCAAAAAGGAATTTGGAAAAATTGTTCAATTTTTTTGAAGATTTGCACTGATGTTTCTGTTTTCACTTTAAATGTGTAGAAACAGAACCATAGGTGGAGGTTGTGCAAGAAAAGCAGCACAGAGCTGTAATTAGACACCATCTAAGAGGCCTTGTCACACATATAATGGATGTGTGTGTCACCAGTTGTGCTGCTCGGCTGTTGTCAACTTTATGTACACTAGAGTCACTAAGAAGAGGGAACTGAAGAACTGCCTTCATCAGATTTGCCTATAGGCCAGTCTGTGGGTCATTTTCTTGACTAGTCGATGTGGGAGGGCCCAGCCCATTGTGGGCAGTGCCACCCTGGGCAGGTGGTCCTGAGTTATATATAAAGCAGGCTGAGCAAGCCTCAGGGAGCAAGCCATGAGGAGCAAGCCAGTCAGCAGCACTCCTCCATGGCCTCTGCATCAGTCCCTGCCTCCAGGTTCCTGCCCTGCGTTCTGTAACCTGTGCAGTATCTAAACCCTTTCTTCCCATGTTGGTTTTGGTCTGTTTTTCATCTCTCTCTCTCTCTCTCTCTCTCTCTCTCTCTCTCTCTCTCTCTCTCTCTCTCTCTCTCTCACACACACACACACACACACACACACACACACACACACACACACACACATATCCCTACCTAGTTTGGGGAATTATCCATACCAGAAATCAAACTAGAATGCCATGTGTTTCTCCAGTTAGAACGTAATAACTAAAACAAGTGCTAGCATTTTAGTCATCACTTGAAAAGCTTTTACAAGTGGCTTGACTGACAGATGCAGTTTCTGATTTACAGAGAACTTTGGCTCTAGCTCCTCTTCCCGTCAGATAGTGACAGTGCTTTGATGTGTCCCCCTAGACTCCTGCCATCATTTCCCCACTTAGCGAACTAACTTCTATTAGCCTACTGTCCAGGTACTCACATTAGTCCCAGCCCCTCCCCTGGTCATGACCTTCAGAAGGAAGCCACAGTCTGTAGAGTACTGACGGCCCACTCCACCTGCCCTTTACCTGTACTCTGGGTTCTCTGACCTTCTACTGCCCAGGTGCATGTCATCCAAGAGCTATGCCTTCTAGAACTCTTTGAGAGAACCGTCAGTGAACTCTCCACCTGCACCTTACATCTCTCCCATTCCTGTGCACGCGTCTCACTTCACGGTGAGCAGCTCACTGCTCAGAGAACTTACACCCTACAGAAAATGCTGAGAGCACCGGCATAAATGTACCTGGATAAATTCCAAGCAGTAATGTCAAGGGTATTGCACAATATATTCTCTGGCGTGGTGGGGGATGGAACAATTTTGTCTTTAGTCATCAGAAATTCAGAGTGTTCTGTATACTCAAGATAATTTAGTGAAGGTTTAAATGTTGGCACAGAAATGTGGCTGTGACTGCCCTCATCAACTTGTTCACTCAGAAAGTACCTTGTTCCTGGATGGCAGGTGTCAATGGGATGGTAGGTTGCTGTCTGAATTCCTTTCCTCATTACTGTGGTAAAATGCCTCAAGAAAAGTGACAAGGAGAGGGAAGGTTTGGTCCATGGTGTAAGGAAGTATAGTCCATCTCAATGGAGGGAAGGCTTGGCAGCCGGTGCCTCTCTGCGGGTAGAAGTATGTGGTTGTGACCTTTGGCCCCTTGACACATCAGGAAGCTGAAAGAATTACAAAGCAGGGCTAAGCTGTAAACCTTAAGGCCCACCCCCAGGGACCCACTTCCTAAAGATTACAACCTTCCAAAACAGTTCCACTAGCTAGGGACCTGGTGTCCTAACACATGGTCCTGTGGCGACATTTCCCATCCACCCCAGCAGTGCTCCCACATGGACCTGTGATGACATTTCCATCCACCCCAGCAGTGCTCACACATGGTCCTGTGGCAACATTTCCCATCCACTCCAGCAGTGCTCACACATGGACCCATGGTCACATTTCCCATCCTCCCCAGCAGTGCTCACACATGGACCTGTGATGACATTTCCATCCCCCCCAGCAGTGCTTACACATGGTCCTGTGATGACATTTCTCATCCACCCCAGCAGTGCTCACACGTGGTCCTGTGACGACATTTCCCATCCACCCCAGCAGTGCTCACACACGGACCTGTGATGACATTTCTCATCCACCCCAGCAGTGCTTACACATGGTCCTGTGACGACATTTCCCATCCACCCCAGCAGTGCTCACACATGGACCCATGGCAACATTTCCCATCCACCCCAGCAGTGCTCACACATGGGCCTGTGATGACATTTCCCATCCACCCCAGCAGTGCCTCTGGTCTCCTTATGTCTCATGTTCTTACCCACTGCCTCACAGCCCCCACTGCATCACAGGCCTCACGGAAGGTCCATTTCAGTCAGCGTGCATCCGCCTGCTCCCTTCTTTCCTTTTCAGTTGCTTTCCGTCTGACACACTTTAAAAATGACTTCCCTAGAAGCCTCACGCCATCTACTTTCTCTCTGTGGGTGCATTGTCTCCAAGGAGTGGGGATTATCTACAGTTCTGTGGCCAGCTTTGCTCTTCCTTAGCCGACTACAATATTGCCAATATTTCTTTGGATGAATATTGAATATTTAATGGATCTGGAATCCAAACGTTCAGAAGCATTTGTCTACATGCACTGTATCCACTTTACTTTCTGGTCACTTCTCAGCTTAGCCTCTCCCAGGGCTGTTTTCATTGAGGTTGTGAATGACTTCCTTGGTGCTGTTTTCTTTGATACTAGTGATCTAACCCAGGGCTTTGTGCATTCGAGGCAGGTAACTTACCATTGAGCTACACTCCCAGTCTTGCTTAGTGCCACATTTAATATCCTTATGTCAGTTTGATCCATGAGCTTTTCATGGGCAATGAGCAAACATCTGCTCACTCCAGATACAGCATCAACAAAAGTACAATTCCATGCAAGTACGGTTTGGGGAGCTAATGAGCTTCTAGTTTAATTAGTGTTGATCAGGAATATGGGCAACTTGTGAACAACCACACCTGAAGAAAACGACTCCCTCTCATGACTGAGTCTGTCTCAACCATGAACTGCCTCTAAATCCTCAGAAGTGGCTGGATCCTCTCAAACTCTGTCCCTGAAGTGACGGACCCAACCTTGTACATGTCTCAGGAGGTAACTACAGCTGCTGAGAGGTCAAGAGAACAATGGCCAGGCCAGGCCTGAAGGACAGCACTCTGCAACATAGTTGTTAAGCTCGCTCTGGAGACTGATCTTTGGACCAGCCCTCCACTTCAACATTTCTTCTCTTGTTTCTATGACTCCACTTCACACACTGCCCTTCAGGCTCTTTCTCCAGTCTTCTGAAGTAGATGTCCTGTGTGTGTTGTTATTTTTCTTTCTGTACACTCCCATGGCGATACCATCACCACTTTAGCTCTCAAGATGCACCTAATGCCTCGGGGACACCTCTTTTGTCAGCTGTCAGCAGTCACAGGGCTTCAGTCTTCCAGGAGCTAGCAGTGCTCCCCCGGATGCTTTCTTTATCCTGGTGAGTGGTCCCATCGACCGTCCTTTGTTCATGCCTGAAGCACTGGTGCCAGCTCCCAGACCCCCTAGCCCATCAGCCGGTCATTCTCAAGCTCTGCCAACTCTACTTTTGAAACATTGCCCAATCTACGCCCTTCCTCCATCTCTCTGTGTTACTATAGTTACTACATGGTCTCCTGGAGACCCTGGAGCAGTGTTCCCTGTGGGCTCCGTGCCACCTTTCTGGCTCTGCTCCAGTTCATTTCCCAGGCTGCTTCACGCATACCTCTTTGCTGCATACAGCATGAACTTAGTCATAGCCCTTCCTTCCTCTTCTGTTCCTGTCTCCACTCAACACACTTTCTGTTGCCTTTCACATGCATCAACCCCCCATCCCAGCTTTGCCATTGCTGACAGCTGGTGTTACTTAAGTTTCCACACTGCTCCTGTACCTCATCTGTGGGTGCTGGTCATCTCCATGAGTCTGCTCCTCTCTAGGAGGGCTCCCCCTTGCCGGTGAGTGGTGCCTCCCCAGGAATATATATGTGTTATATATAATACATATATGTGTGTGTATATATATGTAAAATGTTATCCATTCAGCATACTGTATACCATGTTCCACACGTTTTTTCCAGGATCTCATCCACAAGAGGGAGAAGATAAGCCTTGTCCGTGAACTCATGAGGCTCAGAGGCAGCTGTGTAACTGGATCACGCCTGTCTATTCCTTTTATACCCTTCTGCTATGCACCTTTCTCAGCTCTCCATTTTTCTGTCCATATGTTCAGAGTGCGTGTGTGTGTGTGTGTGTGTGTGTGTGTGTGTGTGTGTGTGTGTGTAACTTTGGGGAGCTGTTTTCTCCTTCCACCATGTGCTTCTTGGACTTGAACTCAGATTGTCCAGCGTGGCTGCAGGTGTCTGTGTTCCCTCAGCCACCTCACTGTCCTCTGTTATATCTGAAGTTAAGGAGGGACAGGCACAATGTCCTCTCCTGTGTGAAAGGTACAACATAGACCAAGGTTAAGAAACCTTTCTGTGTTGGCTTGAGGCTCCTATCAGACGCTGGGGTCAGGAGAACAGCACAGTGGGAAGGACTTAGAGTTTGTTAACTTTGTTCTAAGCCATAACAGTGTCTCCCCTAAAAATGAACACCAGTGCCACACTACAACTCTCCATTTTTCTTCTTTTTAAAAATATCTTTCTTTCTTCCCTTCCTCCCTCCCTTCCTCCCTTCCTTCCTTTCTAAGTAAAACATCATGTTTAAAAATTGGTTCCCTTAGGGTTTATTTTGTATATTCTTCTCATTCAAAAAGAAGTCCCCATTGTAAAAGATTTTAAGGAATACTCTCATCCTTTCTAGGCAGCAGCACTGGGACCAGTGTGCAAAAGGAAGCTGGTTACTAGACTGGAGACTAGCTCAGCCCCAGCACTGATGCCTGAGCCTGATGCTATAGTGACTGAGGGCAGGGAATCCTTCCCACAGGTAGCCTTGGCAGCCACAAGACTGCCCGCTCCTTCACCCTAGAGAGCGTGTGAGGTGACATGGCTACAGATTTAGTCTAGGAAACTGAGTGAGGGACAGAACCCAGAGGAGCCCTTGTACCACAGCTTGTCTCAGTGTGGAGACTCAGTTCAGGTGAGGCCAAGGTCACCCGGACCACTACTGTGCGCAAAGCCACACAGCAGGAAACGGTGCAGCTTGGGGACTCTTTGGGGATAGTCTAATCCTCCACATTCTGGTTAGGTGAGGCACCTCTCTCTCTGAGCTTGGTTTCCTTCGCCTGACATAGGGGCTGTGACAGCCTCCCACTGAAACACTTAGTTTCCTTCCTATACCTTTATGTCTTATTTAAAGAACAACATATCGCCCCAGAAAGGTAGTGGGAAGCATAAACTCAACCAGGAATCTGCAGCATCAGATACCAAGACTTGTCTGTGCCGTGGACTAAAGCAACAGACTAATCAGGGCAGTTAATCCTGAGCTAAGATACCCTGATCTTATTAACTCATCTGTCTGCCATGTGTCTGAGGAGCATCGGGCAAACCAAGACAGACAGAGCTAGCTCTCTGTGGGTCAGTAGTCCAGTTGATGAGCTTGGTAGCAGGCGTCACAGATGTGGTAAGGCCTACAAACACCCATTGTCAAAATACATTCAGAAACCCAGGAACAGATACATCATTCCCATTTAGAGGCTCCCAATGAAGAGGGAAATTGTTATCTTAGTCTAGCGTTAAAGAATAATTTAACCCGAAATCTCAGAACTCAGGAGATAGAGGCAGGAGGATCTGGAGCTCAAGGACTTCTAGCTACAGAGTGAGTTGAAGGCTAGCCTGGGCTACATGAGACCCTGTCTCAAAACATATGAAAAGAACAAATAGAAATTAATGAACAATAACAAGAAGAGCATTCTAAGTGAAGGGACTAGATACAGAGAAACATCTTGTTCAAGGAAAAGGAGCAGCTTATAGAGCTGTGGAATAACAAGCAGGCAGGGGAGTGGTCCGTAAGCCCACATGCTGGTCTGGAAATCAAGCCTGCTGAGGTAAGAGGGACTGCAGAGGTGCCGCAGTACCAGGACAGCAGGGCCGAAACGCGCACGTGCTTTCAGACTCCAGCATCTCACAGCACTCTGAGGGAAAGGTTCTGCAAGGACAGAAACAGAAGAGAGGTTCTCAAGTGAGTCTGTAACTAGTTACTTGAGCCATTCATTTCAGGGTGGCCTAAGTGTCCTGAAGAGAGGCGCTTGTCCACATGACCATGCACTTGTCCAAGTAAGTTGTTTTCATGAGGTTCCTGAATCAGTGAGGTTGTTGACTATTACTGTCCTGTCACTTTGAACAAGACTTTCCTTGAAAAGTTAATTTTAACAAAGTTAGATGGACCCGGTGCCTGCTGTTCTTAGTTCTGTATGATGCCTGTGATCTCACATCTCAGCACATTATTATGTTAAAATCAATTTGATGGTTGTGAAGACAAAGAGTTAGAGAATCCAAGGTGGAGAGATTGTTTAGGGTGCTGTTAACCATTATGAACTGCTGAAATGATGCTACAGAGGCAGCGACAGGGAGGAGGGCAGGGGTGGGGGGACAGGGGACAGGGGGGAGGAGGAAACGGGGAGAGGAGGGGTCAGGAAGGAGGAGAGAGTAGGGAGGAGGAGGGGACAGGGGGGAGGAGGGGACAGGGAGAAGGGGACAGAGAAGAGGAGAGAGTAGGGAGGAGGAGGGGACAGGGGGGAGGATGGGGAGGAGGGGACAGGGAGGAGGAGAGAGTAGGGAGGAGGAGGGGACAGGGAGGAGGAGGGGACAGGGAGAAGGGGACAGAGAGGAGGAGAGAGTAGGGAGGAGGAGGGGACAGGGAGGAGGAGAGAGCAGGGAGGAGGAGGGGACAGGGAGGAGGAGGGGACAGGGGACAGGGAGGAGGAAGGGCACTGGGATGAAATGAATGCTAGGTGGCGTGGCATGGGGATTGGAGTAGGGGAAGATGGGCAATGACTCAGATGTCAGGAAATGACGTTTCACATTGAGAAATTTGGAATTTCCAAATGGAGATATCCAGTAGACAGCAGAAAATGTGCATCACTCTGGCTGGCTGACAGAGGTGGGAAGGTCAGCAGGTCACGATGGTGGAGGAGACATAAAGTTCCTGAGGAAAGCTAAGGACGGAGCTCAGAGGAATAGGGCGGGAGGAACTGAAAGGGCAGCTTTTGAGGAAGGAGAATGGGGAAAGACAGTTCCTCAGACTGAAGACAAGATGAAGCACAGCCTGGCTGGAGCCTCTGTAGACTGGTCATCCACGGAGGAAGGGAGATTGCCTCTGAGAACAGCCGGTTAAGATGGCGTGTGGTGCAGGCTGTGTATCCTGTGAGATACAGGATCTGTGAGATGAAGTGGCTTTCACTCAGGTTTAGTAAAATCAAGATGTGCAGATGAGATTGGAATGAGGAAGCAACGTCAGCCAGTGTGAAGATCCTGGTTTCTGTCCAGTCGGGTCCCATCCTACCACCTGTTCTCTGCCCTGACTGGGCCCCAGGAGACTAACCTGAGAGTCAGAGGCCTCAGTATGGGAGTAGCTTGGAATGTGGAGTTCTGGGGAGTGGACCATTGTGCCTGTGTGTGTGGCTTGGGGAATGGAATGGAAGAAGCAGTTTCTCAGAGAAAGCCTGATGTTGTCAGCCCATGCAAATGAAGGAGGCATTATACAAAACAAACCAACAAACAAACCGCCAAGGAGTGTTTACACCTGGAAGGAGGGTGCTCCAGAAGGTTCCAGACTGTTGAGAGCAAGAATGGGTTTATATGAAAATGCATGGCCAGAGAGGCTGGTGTGCATGTCAGTGTCTAAGGCAGATGGGTGTGTGAGGGGAGTGTGCTTGCTTATGGCCCCAAGTAAACCACTGAGTAGAGTCCTAAGTGGAGCTCTAGGGAAAAGCTGTGTGGGTCCTCATGTCTGGAGTGGAAGCCAGCAAGGGTGAACAAGGACTGTGATTGGTGAGGAGTTCCTGGGGCATATGAGGTGATTTTTTTCCCCTACTAGAGTTTGTGTGGCAATAGAATCAAAACGGTCCACCCTAAGAGTGGAGTGAGGCAGCAGCAGTCAGTTTGGAGGAAGCTGTTACTGTCCCCTCTTCCCAGCTGGTTCTTCACCTCTTCTCTGCTCTGCCTGGGCCTCCTAGACACCAGGCCCTATAGAGTATATCTGCCTTGTTCGTTAGCTTGCTTCCAGTTAGGGTCGGCCAATGAGAGGTGAGAAGGGAGAAGGAGATGGGGTTACTCTTCTGCACACCAGTCCTTTCTGATTTCCACGGCTCTGGGAAGGCTGGCCTCCTCTAAAACCACGGCTCCTCTGCAACGTGAGCTTCCACCGTGTGCCACTGATAGCTTTTTTATGTTTAGCTCCAATGGTGACCATGATTTCTCACTTACCAGTGCTCAGTCATTCACTGACTTCTCAACCCAATCCAGTGCGTGTAAGACAGTCTGTTTATGACACGCTCTTCATCTGGAAGCCCTTTGCACATGCTCTCATTTCCTGAGATGCCCCTGATGGCAGAGGAGGAAGCTTAACAAGTCTCTCAAACATGGTCAGGAGCAGTATTAAAAGGCGGAGGTCAGAGAAGCCAGGCATTTGAGCACTCAAGAAAGGAGATGAGGTGAGTCAGAGACTTTGTTAAGTAACTTGCATGTATCCCTCGTACGTCTCACAGTAACCAAGTGAGTTAATTTGGTAAGTACCCAGTTTTAGAGAAGAGGGAATGATAATCAGAGTGACTAAGTCATTTCTTCCAGTCACTCCACAGTAATCAATAGTGTTCCTGGACCACCGCACCCCCACCCAAGCCTAAGCATTGCATAAGTGAGAGCTATGGCTTCCTGCTAGCTTGGTGCGTTTTCAAGCGTCATCATGTCACATGGTGGACTATTTAAGGGGAAGGCTTCACAACTATTTTGGAGACATGAAACAAATTTCTCTGAGTGTTGGTGAGTCCAAAGTTGGAAGACTTTAATGAGGACAGCTGGTGCCCTTCTGTGCCCCTTCCTTCTCTCAGATCTTCAGTATCTCCTCATTGACCCCATGGAGTAAGAGGCCTCGTTTCCCTGTGCCTCAGGGTTTCTGTCAACCCGTCACATTAACCTTTCCAAGGTTATTTCCTTCTGGTTGTGCAGTGCATCCCCATCAAACCGACTTGCTCTTGGTGACCCCCTCGTCTCTTCCTGAAGTGGCTCTCTCCATTTTCCCTCCAGGCATCTTTCTGAGCACGCCTGCCATGCTCACAAACCCTCTCTCCATCTGGACTTATCTCATCATCCTGCCCTTCTTTGAACAGCAGTGGCTTTGCTTGCACCCCCCACTCCCCACCCCTGCCGAGTACAGCACAGTTCAGGGTGTTAGTTGTTTGTGTTATCTTTTGATCTCTCCTGTTAGATGTTCGGAGGTTAGATGATAGGAAACATCAAGGAATTAAAGCCGGAAAGAACTCGGAAAACCTCTGTGCCTGTGTTGACACTACTTCAGACATACAGTAAGTGAGCTTTAGAGTGAAAGTCACAGAGATGTGGACAATCCCACCACCACCAAAAAGAGGGGACCTCCTTGCCAGATGTGCAGATGTCAACATAGAGAGTGCAGAAGAGAAAAAGGCAGATAATATACCACCTCTAGGAGAAAATAAGAACTGCAGCAGTTAAAAATTACCTTGAAAGTAATCAAATTGGGTGTGTGTGTTGTATGCACATGTTTGTGTAGGTGTATGCAGGTGCATGTATCCAGGGGGGCCAGAGCTCATTGTTGGGTGTCTTACATAGTCATGTACCACCTCAGTTTTTGAGGCAGGGTCTCTCACTGAACTTGAAGCTCATCAGGTTGGCTAGGCTGGCTGACTGGTTGGCCAGTGAGCTCCAAGGGTTTACCCATCTCTGCCCACTACTCACAGTTCTGGGGTGGCATATGTATGCTGGGTACTAGGATCCAAACGCAGGCTCTCATGCTTACCTAGCAGGCACCTCACTAACTCAGCATCTCTTCAGGGCTTCAGAGGTTTCAAAGAAGCTCAAGAAATGCAGCATAGCATAGACAGGCAATTAAAAAGACAGCTCATAACCAAAATAAGAGACTCAGCCAGCTCTAAGAAAGGACCCATCAGAAATCGTGGAGCAGAAGAGCTCAACAAATGAAATAAAGATAGTTGTAGAGTTTGGAGCCTCAACAGCAGACTAGTCAAGCAGGAGTGACTTAGGAGCGCACCTGACAAAGGAGAGAACAGCCTCTCCAGTCAAAGTGTAAGTACTGATGGACCTGAAGACGGGTGTGTGTGGGGGTGGGGGGTGGGGCACGGGAGATGAAGGCTCTCCTGTGCCATGGAACAGCAGGACCAATGCTGTTAAAATGGCTGTGCTGCTGAGAGTGGTGGACAGAGCCAGTCCAGAGCCCATACAATACCAGTGATTGCTGTGGGATGGTCTGTATGTCAAATCTGTTGCTCTGATTGTTCAATAAATAAAACACTGATTGGCCAGTGGCCAGGCAGGAAGTATAGGTGGGACTAACAGAGAGGAGAATTGAGAGAACAGGAAGGCGGAAGGAGACACTGCCAGCCACCACCATGACAAGCAGCATGTGAAGATGCCGGTAAGCCACAAGCCATGTGGCAAGGTATAGATTTGTAGAAATGGATTAATTTAAGATATAAGAACAGTTAGCAAGAAGCCTGCCACAGCCATACAGTTTGTAAGCAATATAAGTCTCTGTGTTTACTTGGTTGGGTCTGAGCGGCTGTGGGATTTGTCCTGACTGTGGGCCAGGCAGGAAAACTCTAGCTACAAGTGATATTCACAGAAACAGGAAAAACTCCTAAAATTCACATAAGAGAAATACAGCCACTAAGCAAGTAGTGTTTGAGAAACTGTGGGAGAATGAACCAGACCTTTACCTATCACGAAAGACAAAAATCAACTCGGGGGGCTGGAGAGTGCTTGCTCCTGTTGCAGGAGACCGAAGTTCAGTTCCTAGAACCCACACCCACACTGAGTGTCTCACAACCACCTGTAACTCCAGTTCTGGGCATCTGATGCCCTCTTCTGGCCTCCACAGGCACCTGCACTCATGTGCACACACTAGACACACTATACACACACACACACACAAACACACACACACACACACACACACAATGAAAGAATGATATTAATAACTTTTTAATGACTCAAAATATATCAAAGGCCTTAATGTGAAAATAGCATAGAAAATGTAGTGGTAATCCTTCAAGACATGCATGATATGCATGCAAGAAATAACTCTAAATAGTACTCCCGGGCTGTCCTGAAACTACCATGGGCCTTGGACTTACAGCGATCCTCCTGCCTCTACCTCCTGAGTGTTGTTTCCTGCCCTCCACATGTTTTCTTTCTCCTGTGTGTCATATGTACACTCTGGACATTTGTTCTTTTCACAGAAAGCTCTCCAGGAAGGATGTAATGCTGTACAAGGTGGGCAGGATGAGCAGCTTGTGCACCTTCACTGTGCAGGTTTCCTGACAGAGGATCAGTCCCCAGCTGAAGCGGAGGGTTGAGGGAGCAGAACGCTAAAAAGGACTGAAACACACCCCATTTTATACTTAGAAGCAGGGCTTCAGGCTTTGTTTGAATAGATTTCACTAATTGCTGTGTCATTTTTAGAATACATTACATGCGTTTCTGATTAATTGTAAATTAAATATAAGGTATTCTGTTTTCGTTTCTTGGTGTTCTTTTGTGCTGGAATATGGGAGTGCAAACTGTGGATATTGCTAAACGAGAGATGTTGGATAAAAAGCAATGTGGCATTTATGTTTGTTTTAAAAGCCTTAATCACTGAGCAAGCAAAGCTATTGAATGTAATGGTGTGAGTCATTCTCTATTGGCAATTTTCTTTTTTATTTCCCATCTCTCTAAAACAAATACACATTATTTCTAAAGGAGAAATAAATAATTTGTCAACTTGACTTAATAGATTATTAGCAACAATAACTCACCAGACATTTCCTTTCCCAGGGAAGTGAAGTGCAGGCTACTTTTGGCATCTATTGGAGAAAGTAATCATGTCACAGGAAGTTTGTCCTGCAGAGCTGCGGATGTGTGTGCTAGGCAGGTACGTGGCCACTGCGCCACAGCTCCAGTCCCCAGCAAGTAAGAACTTCTCAGCTAACGGCAGAAATAAGGATAGAGCAGGAAAGAAAGAGTGAGTCTGAAAACGACAAAAGGCCAGAGCTATGCATCTTGCAGTTCTAAAAGCTACTGTCATGGACTTTACCCAGGAATCTACTTTAGTATTCTTTTGTGCCATGCAGTTTCGGTACATATGTGCACATATGCACACACATGTGCACACGTATGGGGCAGAGCATCACTGATTGTCAGAACCTGTCTGAGTCTGTGTGTAACCTACTCATGTTTCTGAACTTTACACAGTAGCTTTACACAGTTTTCTCCTTTTATAAAGTTTTTTTTTTTTATTTTATGTATATGGGTGTGTGTCTGTGCCATGTGCATGCCTGGTGCCTACAGCAGCCAGAAGAGGGCATTGGATCCCCTGGAGCTGAAGTTACAGATGGCTATGAGCTCTCTCTCTCTCTCTCTCTCTCTCTCTCTCTCTCTCTCTCTCTCTCTCTCTCTCTCTCTGTGTGTGTGTGTGTGTGTGTGTGTGTGTGTGTGTGTGTGTGTGTGCTGGGATCTGAACCCTGGGCCTCTGCAGGAGCAGCCAATGCCCTTAACCACTGAGCTACCTCTCCAGCCCCATAAACAATTTCCTTAAACAACGTTTAGTCTAAAGCATCCAGTTTGTCCCCCAAATCTTTGTGAAGGAAAAGACCATATAACTGAACCCATTCTGGCCACAGTCACACCCACTGGAGTCGGCCGTTTCTATCTGGGGTTGAACTAGACCAACTGTGAAGTGGAAGGCCAGCTGATTTCTCCTTTCCTTTAAGGGCTCATACCCTGAACAAGCCTCCTTCTGTGACTCACTTATAACAAAGTGTCCTCTGAGAAGCCAGGCTTTGTGGGAAACCAAGAACAAGGCATGTGATGTTGGGAAACTCCCATGGTTTGGTAGGAAACACCTCTTGCTGGCTCTAATGTTGAAGCCTAGGTCCCTCGATGGTCATTGGGTGCTAGGTAGCTTGTTGGAAACTTTTGAAAGTGAGGCCTAACTGGGGTGGCCTTGGTGGGTATATATTGCCCTGTCCTGTCCTGTTTCCCTATCCCATTTCCTGTCTTGTTTCAGTTCAGGCCCAGAAACATGGAGCCAACCAATGACCAGAACCTGAAAGTGCAGCCGGGGAGACCCTTGGAATACTTCTTCCTAGTGTTTGCCGCCTCAGTGTGCGGCTAGCACAGTCAACTATTTTAAGAGTAACATAATCTTTTCTTCTGTACAAAAGTACAAATTTTGAAAAAGATAAAGAAGCTGTTCTCTCTGGAGATTAAGGAAAACACTGGCTCCTCACCTAAGAAGTCAGGTTTGTTACTGTTACTACGGTAACAGCTTCTGGGCCCCAACACTGGGGTTCCTCTGGCCTGGCTGAACGTGGTGTTGCTGCCTTTGTTTAGTTATTTTTCAAATCTGTATTTTTAAGCACTTGAGTGGGTGTAAAATTAGTTAGAGGATCTACAGAAGAAATCAGACCTTGCCATCTGTGACCTGCTGACCCTGGAGCATCCTCGGGACGGACATCTCTTCCCTTCACCATCTTGCCCTCCATCTTCCACGTGTTTCTACGGTGGGAAATGCTGGGTTGGTGAGAGCGTGTGGATGGAACCGTCCAGCAGTCAGGTGTCTACGGGGTGCGTGCTGGATACCAGTTGCTGTCAGGTACCCGCTCACACAGACTGCCAGGCCTGCCATAGACTGCATGCCTGTGAAAAACCAACACACGGTGCTGACGGTGGAAGCTGCTATGAAAAAGGAAAGCATTGTAAGATAGGTATAGAGAATGTTTTAAAAGAGTGAAAAATAATGAGAATTTACACATTCATGGAGTCTTCTTTCATGTGTGTTTTTTGCTTACTTGTCAGAAAGCAGGCATGTATCGGTGTGTAGGCTTATAGCTGGGTCTCAGTTTATTCCATTGTCCATGTGCTTGTTTTACACCTGTTGCCCGCTGTTTTTATTATTATAGCTCCGTTGTTTAACTTGAAGTCTGGGATGGTGATACTGTCACCAGCGATTTTATTGTTTGGGATTATTTTGGATATCCTAAGTCTTTTTGTGTTTCCATATGAAGTTTGATAATTTTTTCACTTTCTGTGAAAAATTGCATTGGAATTCTGATAGGGGTTGTGCTGCATCTGTAGATTACTTTTGGTAAGACAGCTGGTTCACAGTGTCAATCTCGCCAATCCGCGAGCATGGTGAGTCTTTCCATCTTCTGGTTTTCAGGTTCTTTCTCCAGTGTCGTGAATATTGTACATGTCCTCTTCATTGCTTAGATTTATTCCAAGATTTTTTGAGGCTATTGACAAAGGTACTGTTTCCCCAATTAATTTCTCTATGTCTTTGTCATTGGTAAATAGGAAGGCTCCTGATGTATGTGTGAATTTTGTATCTCGCTGCTTTGTTTATCAGGTGTAAAGGTTTTGGGGTGGAGTCTTGAAGGCCTTTAATATATGGAATTGTCATCTGCAAATGTGGATGCTTTGACTTCTTCCTTCCCTACTGTGTCCCCTTTCTCTCCTCTTGCCTTCAGTACTGAACAGGTGGAAAGAGTACACCATCCTTGCTTTGTTCCTGATTTTCATGGAAAATACTTAGCATTTTGTTCCATTTTAGATAATGCTGGCCTTGGGTTTGTTGTATATTGCCTTTATTATGTTGAAATATGTCCCCTGTATCACCGCATTCCTCAAGACTTTTAGCATTAAGAGACATTGGGTTTTGCCAAAGACCTTTTCTGCATCTAATGATTTCTGTTCTTGAGCTTATTTTCATGGTGGATTGCATTTATTAATTTACATGCTGAACCATCTCTGCAGCTCTGGGATGAAGCCAACTTGATTGTGATGGGTGATCTTTTGGATTTGGGTGTATTCTTGCAAGCTATAATGATGACTGGCCTGGCAAGATGTGCCCACTGGTGCAATAGTGGGATGAATATTACGGGAGTAACCAGCCACTTTCTGATTGGATTTAAAGGTTACTATACAAGATGGAACTTATGTCTAGTACTGGTGAGTGAGCCAAAACTGGTGGCTGAATGAATAGGCAATAATCCCTATGTTAATACTATTTTCTGCTTATACTTAATACTATTTTACTGTATTACTATATATATATATATATATATATATAGTAATACTCAATATTATTATTCTGCTAAATGGATATGGTATTAAATCGCCCTCTAAGTCCTTATCTTTTTATCTTTAGATTGGTGTTTCTTTCAGCTTTCTCAGAGAAGCTTCCTTTTATAGTTAGATGAGAATTAATCCAGAGGCTCACAGCTGGTCCATGTGAAGAACAATAGTAATCCAGAAGTTCACAGCTGGTCAGTGTGGAGAACAATTGTAATCCAGAGGTTCACAGCTGGTCCGTGTGGCACAGGAGGGGTAATCTCAACATGAGACACCTGTGTCACACACACCCACACCCACAAGGCTCAGGGTCAGGGCAACAGGAGGGACAGAAGGAGTAGAAGCCAGGAGTCGAGTCGTGATTATCTACAGCAAAACATCATTTGTTGGACATGACAGAGCTTTTGTAACATGAACTCACAGTGGCTGTACTGCATGCAAAAGGCCTGGACCTTTAATTCCAGCACTTTGAGAGGCAGAGGCAGGTGGAGCTCTGTGAGTTCAAGGCCAACCTGTTCTACACACCTAGCTTCAGACAGCCAGGGTTACACAGAGAAACCCTGTTCAAAATAAATAAGTAAGTAAGTAAGTAAGTAAGTAAATAAAAAGGGCTCATGAAAAAAGTACCAAAATACCACTTTTAGTTGAAGAGCTGATTGAAGTCTGCTGGGAAGTGGCTTCTGAGATGCCTCCCATGCTCCCGCAGATGGTCCTGTATGTGCAGATAGATGGTCCTGTATGTGCAGATGGTCCTGTATGTGCAGATAGATGGTCCTGTATGTGCAGATAGATGGTCCTGTATGTGCAGATAGATGATCCTGTATGTGCAGATAGATGGTCCTGTATGTGCAGATAGATGGTCCTGTATGTGCAGATGTGCATATACAGGCGGCACCAGCCGACTTGGTGCATTTTAGACCACAGCACATGAAGCTGGAAGAGAAACGTTGGGAGGGATGGGAGGTAGATTTAATCAACAATTATATGCAGGTATAAAATTATTCAGCTGTAAAAAGCTTCATGAAAATCATAATAGTTTGACTTGTAACCACTCTCAGCTCAGCTCGGCTCCTCCCCTCTCCTTTCTATCCCTCCCCTTCCCTGCTGTGCCCTCCCTCTCTTCCCCTTGTTCCCCTCCTCTCCCCTTCCCATTGTTCCCCTCCCCTCCCCTCCTCTTTTCAGAAAGGGTCTGTGTAGCCTAGGCTACTCCTTGCTGTTCCTTTTGCTGAGATGGCAGATGTATGCCACTGGGCCAGTTTACATAGTGTGGGCACTGAACCCAGGGCTCTGTGCATGCCAGGCACGAATTTCACCACCTCAGCTGAATCTCCAGACCTCCTTCATTTAAAAAAGGTGGGGGTGGGTGGGTGCTGAACAAAAGCATTCCATTTGGGCAGGTAGAGAGTTCATTAGCAAGTGACAGGAGTCACTTACCCAGGTCTAGAGCTGAAAGTGCTGCAGACTTTAATGATGCCTCTCAAATCATGAATGGATTTTATACCTCCCTTTCATTGTCTAAAATGTCTCAAGAATGTTTACTGCTCTAAAATATAGACAGAAAACCATTTTGAAGTTATAGTGTAGTTTCCTCACAGACAGGAGGGTGCTATGGTGGGGTCTGTAGCACTCCCAGGTGCTCAGGCTCAGTCCTCAGCATGGAGGTCTGAAAGATGAGGCCTACTAGGACGTTTCCTGGTCACCATGGCAAGCTCCTGAAGGGGATCAGAGGACCCAGCTCCCCCTCTTTACACCAGCTCTGCTAGTGTCCTTCACCCCAACTACACCGCCATACTACTGGGCCCAAAGTAGTGGGTCCACCAGACCATGGATGAAACCTTCAAAATTTGGAGCCAAAAAAGCCTTTCCTGCTTGTAAGTTCATTGTCTAGTCTTTAAATTAGCAATAGAGGTTGACTAAGATGGTGGAAATTTTTACTCCCTGGCTCAGTCTCCCAGACCAGGTTCCTTTGTGAAGCTCCTGTCCTCAGTGTAGTAGCAGAAGAATACATGGATGGGTTTGGGAGGAATCCATCTATGGATTTCAAATGGCAGAGCCATTCCAACAACTAAGAAGATTAAAGGTCTGGAATTTGTCTACAGCAAAGAAACCTACAAAATAGAGGCCCAGCCATGGGATTGAGAAAACTGCTCAGAGGCCTCGAAAGTTTGCCCTTCCCTGCCATGACTCTCCTGGCAACAGAAGACTGAGCCGCACATGTCCTGGACCACCCACTAGGGCAGTTCTGCTCCTTCCAGATTGTACTCATCCTTTCTGGTCTTGTAAAGAGTTTGGCACACACTTGTCAATTTCATTGGACAGAAAGTTGTTGACATCGTATTTTTATGTTGCCTGGAGCAGCTGCAAAGACTGCAGTAAAGCATGCGTGCTCCTGCTGCTGCTGGGGTGTATGCGTGTGTGTGTGTGTGTGTGTGTGTGTGTGTGTGTGTGCGCGTGTGCGTGTGCGTGTGCGCGTGCGCGTGTGCGCGTGTGCGTGTGTGCGTGTGTGTGTTACAGCTGTGATTGTAATTCAGTGACTTGCTTTATTTGAAGGTTATATTTTGCGTATGTTTCTAAGGTTCTTTGCTGTAAGATACTGGTTTTAAAAATTGCTTCAGTTGAATAAACCATAGAACATTCAAATCCAGAGAATTCATGGTTTTAATTTCTAAGGGCTACAAGCTCTTTAGCGCTCCTGTAAAGTTTTAAAATTTACTACCAATTTGTATTTAATTTTAAGTATTTGTTAGTGTTCAAGCTCCTAGGTTTATTTCTTGTTGCTTTTTGAATTGATTTTAATTCCTAGCTGGAATTTACTGTCCCAGGGACCCCAGGACCTCATCATGATGAACAGATGACAAAAAGAGGTCACCACCTGTTCTGAAAGAAACAGAACAGCAGCAAACAAAACCACACAGAATAAACCAGTGCAGATCCCACCCCAGTCCAGATCACTCTGTGCTCAGATCCCTCATGAACTTCATTTCTGCTCTTCCCACTGAAGTGTTTGGTTTCTTCCAATTCACGTCTTGGCCATGGGCTCTCTATGGGTTAGCCTGAGTCTTTGGGGTGGGAACTCCTGGTTTCAGCCTGTTTCTCCTGACAACACCCAGGCACCAACCCCCACTAGTGTGTTGGAAGATTGTGACTCAGCTCCTCAGAGACAGAGCTCAGGTGTATGTACTGAAGAGGTATGATATGCACTATCTCAAGGATTTCTGTTCACAGCTGAAGTCTAAAACGTATTTTTTTTAAAGATTTATTTATTTATTATGTATAGAGTGTTCTGCCTGCATATATGCCTGCAGGCCAGAAGAGGGCACCAGATCTCATTACAGATGGTTGTGAGCCACCATGTGGTTGCTGAGAATTGAACTCAGGACCTCTGGAAGAGCAGCTGATGCTCTTAACCTCTGAGCCATCTCTCCAGCCCTAAAAAGTATTTTTTTAAAAAGTAAGCTAACAAGCTTTTAAAAAAAATCTAGAAGCTGTGGGTGTTTCTGTGGGTGTTTTGAGGCAGGGTCTCCTGTAGCCTGGGCTGGCCTCAATCTCACTCTATAACTGAGGATGACCTCGAAGTCCTGATCTTCCAGCCTCTGCCTTCTAAGAGCTGGGGCTGCAGATTTCTAGTCCCTAATTTAGCACATTCTCTCTTCTTTACTATGTTAATTAGCTGCATCTTTTAAGAACAAGAAGGGCCTTTGGGGTTCTCCCTGCAATGCCAAGACTATGAAGTTTAAGGAACTCCTCTCTCTCATTGCCTCCACAGCTCTCCTGCCTCTTCAGCCCCACACAGAGGCTACAGGCTCCTTCAGTCTTGTTTTTAGTTTGCTTGCATCCCACAGTCCAGGCGAGGGCTGGGTTATTTTCCAGAGCCGCCATTTATTCTGCAGAGAAGCCCACATTCCTGTCCTGAAACAATGTCTTAAGCACTTTGCTGTGGGTGTTATTTTGCCCAGATCATCATGACACACTGTATCGTGTCTTAATTGTTTCCTTGTCCTCATCTATGGTTCTGTTTGGTTAGATGTAAGTGGTACAGTCAATGTTGGCCTCAAATGTGTAAAACCTGCAGTGGTGGGCACTAAAGGCTGATGGGCGCCGAAGGCTGGTGGGTGCCAAAGAAGGCTGGCAGATGCTGAAGGGGAAAAGATCCACTGCTGGGGTAGAACCTTCCTATGCTGTAACACCAACAGCCACTTCCCTCCAAGAGGGACTGGGATACCCCTCCCCCAGGAGCTCTGTGATGACAGAGAGGGACTGGGATACCCCTCCCCAGGAGCTCTGTGATGGTGGAGAGGGACTGGGATACCCCTCCCCAGGAGCTTTGTGATGATGGAGAGGGACTGGGATACCCCTCCCCCAGGAGCTCTGTGATGACAGAGAGGGACTGGGATACCCCTCCCCCAGGAGCTCTGTGATGACAGAGAGGGACTGGGATACCCCTCCCCCAGGAGCTCTGTGATGATGGAGAGGGACTGGGATACCCCTCCCCAGGAGCTCTGTGATGATGGAGAGGGACTGGGATACCCCTCCCCAGGAGCTCTGTGATGACAGAGAAGGACTGGGATACCCCTCCCCCAGGAGCTCTGTGATGACAGAGAAGGACTGGGATACCCCTCCCCCAGGAGCTCTGTGATGACAGAGACTGGGATACCCCTCCCCAGGAGCTCTGTGATGATGGAGAGGGACTGGGATACCCCTCCCCCAGGAGCTCTGTGATGATGGAGAGAGATAGTCTCCCATGAGGATTTCCCCAGAAATAGGAAGGACCCTGAGAGACTGCTGCACAGGTCAGCCCAGGTTTAATTTTACATCTAGAGTCCGCAGAGTTGAGGCAAGACACAGTAAAGAGGTTAATAGATTCTTGGAAACATGCATTTGATTTGGTGAAGCACTAATCATATCTAGCCTCCTCCCTCTAGGTTTTAGGATTTCAAAAGCGGTTAATTAAAAAACAATTCTCCCCAGGAGCCTGTTCCATCTGGGGAGGAGGGACATAACAGTCAGAGAAAAGGGCCATGTGGACAAGTGCTGTGACTGAACTGTGTGCAGGCAGCCAGGGCTAGCTCTCCCTGTTCATCCAGGCTGGTGAGCTGCCTTCCATAGGGTACCTGGACTTCCAGTATTCAACCAGGCCATTTTAAACATGCCAAGGAAGGTGGGGCCCCCATCTTTGGCCTACACAGGTGCCAGTGATGGGCATCTCTTTACTGTTAGTATATAGGAAGGCAGAAAGCTGGTGTTGCTGGGAAGAATGAACAGATGAGGCCTGTTTGGATGCCTTTGACCCCATGGAAGCCTGTAAAGGCTGATCTCCTTTGGGAGCACTTTGTGTAAGGTCTGGGTGCTGCCAGGACCAGTCTTGCCCTCTTGTTCTTGGCTAGCAGGGATTGGGGTATGTTTAACTGCTAGTGGGTAGGATGTGGGGCAGGGGAGGGGAAGGGGGGAGTGCATGAGTTTCCACAGTAGCATTCAGCAAATGGTTAATTAAAAAACTTGTACCAAAATGCTTTTGGTGTGGGTTTCTAAGGAAAAGAAATGTAAAGTACAGTGCTTTACTTAGTTCTAACACTTCCTGATCAGGTATCAGGCAAGGAGGCATGCTAATCAGTGTAAGCTGCTGTGGAAACACAGGCTGGACTCACTCAGCCTGCTCTGCAGGGACCATTGCCCAGCTGATGAACTGGGGCCCCTGTGTTGTCCTCTCTACTTTGGTTCCATTCCCCTAGGCCCTCAGAGAGTCTCCATGAAAGGTGACCCCTGTCCCAGGTGTCCTAGCCACTCACCTGGTCTGACCTCTAGCCACTCACCTGGTCTGACCTCTCCCACACCTGCTAGGCCCTAAGCTAAGGAAATTTTTACTTACCCAGGGCCCAGCTATGCTCTGGGTACACAGGCTTGGGCAGGACATGCCGGTGGGCTGTTGTCCTCACTGACCCACCTCAGCCTGGGCATATGAAGTTGGGCTGAAGCTATTTGCCTTCATCCAGCCCTGCATTCCTGAGCCTCACCTTCTGCAGTCACAGATGCATGCATTTACCCAGAGATATGGTGAGGAGTGCTCAGCAGGCCCCAGGAGGGCTGGAGTGGGGATGCAGGGTGGTCCTGGTTAGCATGCTCTGCCAGGGCCCTCAGAGAAAACGGAGAAGCTACAACACTAACTGGCCCCTTCTCTGCCCACTCCAGTCTGCGGAAGTTGGGAATTCATCTTGTAGATAGAAAGGGAGATGCTCAAGTCTGGGACTAATCTCCCTGCAGTCTTAGGCTGTCCCAGGCCCCTTCTGTATAAGATGCTTACACCTCAGACATCTGTTGAGCACGTCGATTCTCTGAAGGGTTTTCTCATCACTACGGACCAAATGGTGGCTTTGGGGAGAGCCACCATGATTCACATGTTGAGCCTTTAACCCCTAGGGGCTGTGTATGAAGCTAGGAACCTAAACAAAGGTTTTTATGGCTAAACGGGGTTGTAATCTAAAAATGGAGGGCACATCTGTGAGGGATTTCTGCTTAATTTGAAGTAGGAAGAGCCACTTTTAATCTGGATCTTTGAGGTAGGAAGACACCTTTAATTCTGGCCATACCTTCTGCGGGAAGCCCGGGTATGGACATGGAAGAAGGAAGCTTTGCCCTTTGCCTCCCTAGGATATCCATTCCTTCGCTCACATTAGAGCCCACTTTAGGAGTCCAGCGTGTACTAAAGACTAGCTGAGACATCCAGCCTCCTGGACTGAGCAGCTACCGAGTTCTTTGACTTTCCATTCATAGCCAGCCATTGTTGGACTAGCTGGACTGTGGCCTGTAAGTCATTCCAATAAATCCCTTTTCCATATATAGAGGGAGATTCGTTCTATAAGTGCTGTTCCTCTGGAGCACCCTGACTAATACACATCCTTATAAGGAGTGGAAGAGATGAGCTTTCAGTGGAGGGTTATGAGAACACAGCAGAAGGTGTGCTTGCTAGCCAGGGAGAGATGCCGTTCCTGAAACCACCTCCTGCCATCTTGACCTTGGACCTACTCATCTAAAACTATGAGGAACTGAGTCTCTGCTGTTTAAGCCACCAGAGCGTGTACTCAGTTACAATCGCTCACATGCCTCAGCCATCAGTTTGGTTGGCATGCTGGGCCTGCACCCTCCCTCATGGGTTGGTTCAGTTTGGTGCTTTGCCTGCAGTCATTAAGCATACAGATCATGTGGCCCACAAGCCTGCCTTTCCCCAGAGGTCAGGCACCTCACTGCTTGGAATGCTGCCTCCCAGAGCTTTGGATCTCCATAAGTGTCTAGGATTGACTCAACCTTGATTTGTACACAGTATTTTGAACTGTGTTTATGGGTGTCAACTAGAAAAAAAAACATAATTTTCACCTTAAAGGGAATAAGCAATAGTTTATTCTGGAGCCATTTTAAGTGACCGTGGCACAGAAGCACAAATCTGGGTTACCCCAAATCCCACGTTCCAATGTGGAAACAATTTCATGAAGTTTTATAAAACAAAGTCATAAATGAAGGAAAATTGAAATACGTTGTTGAGTAAAGCAGAAGATGTGGCAGCAGTGTGGAGGGGCTTTTCCAGAGGCCTCGGGTCGCAGCCAGTCTGCTAAGTTTATAGATTGCAAAGGTTTTCATCTGTTCCTCACGGGATGTTGGTTCTGACGCAGAGGTGAGCCAAGCTGGCTGCTCAGGGTGCTGGAGCTGGCTTGAGGTGAGGTAATTAGCTCCGGCCCTGCAACATTCCTTCATACCACTGTCTTTTTAACCAGTAAACAAGCCAGTCCTTGAGGGCAGCTTTTTTTCTAGGAATTTTTGTGCACATGGGCTGCCAACCACTTCATGGGAGGCCAGAGCCAGGGCTGAGCACAAATTGAATTAGATGAGTTATTAAAAAAAAAAAAAAAAAAAAAAAAAAAAAAAAAAAAGACAGAATGGGGAAATTCCAAGTGGGAGGAGTTAGGGGAGAATAGTAAGGTAAATATGCTCAAAATACAACGTACTTGGGTTACCATTTGAAAATGATCAGCCGTGGAAACAAAGCTTACTGCAATTTGTTTGGTAGTGCTGAACCAGGACCTCTCACATGTTAAGCAAGCACTCTCCCACTGAGCTCTGTCCCTAACTCCCTGTTGACTGATTTGATTTGATTTTGACACAGGACCTCACCAAGTCTCCTACGCTGGCCCTAAACTCACTTCCATAGTCCAAGGCCTCTAGCTTGTAGCATGTGATCCTCTGGACTCCACTCAGGAGTAGCCAGGAGTGACATCTGTACCGCCAGGCCTGGCTAAAACTAAACCTAACGCATCAGCAGGCTCCAAGTGTTGCTCAGCTCCAGCTCAGTAAGTGGTAGAGGACTGGAGCTGGAGAGCGATGCTCCTAATGCAGGTGATAAGAGATCTCTGCCTTCCCAGCCCTCCAGCTGCCCATCCATCCTTTGCTTGAAGGATCTGTCACTTAACCTTCTGTTTCTCCCCTTGTCCCCAGTGCCATGCACCAGTCCCTCTGTAGAGAAATGGGAACACGTTTGCGGTTTGGGGCCGAAGAGTTGGCACCTGCCACTTTTTAGTAGAGTGTTTTACTCACAGACAAACTGTCCAGAGACAAAATAAATCATTCAAAGGCATCTCTAACATGGAATTGCAATCACTGGCTGCCTGTAAACCCTGAACAGTAACATTTACGGAAAATACTTTCTAAAATGCCCAGCTTCTCCTCCCTCTTTCCCACCTTGTCATATTCTCCCCAAGGGGAAGGGTTACTTCTCCCAGGCCCCCAGCTCTGCTGTAGCCTCACACATCTGCCCCCTCAGCAGGACCCTGCACCCTCTCTAGGAACTTTGTCTTCCACTTTGGATGAGCACCACACACCCAATTCCAGAGAAAAACTTGTGCCTGTTAAAATTCTAAAGGTCTTTGAAAGGCAGCAATAAAACCAGCAGTGTGTTTTTACCACCAGTTTCCTTATCACAACTAATCTCCTTAAATCTTAATGGCTCACACAGACTCCAGGTCCTTCTGGAAGGCAGTTCCCAGAGTCTGGAATGTTGTCTTTCCCACTTGGTAAGAATGGCTGCTGGCAAGTGAGGTAGCCTCGTACCAAACGGGATTGGAGGCCTTCTGTGACTGAGGAGTTGAGCATGTGAGAGCTGTGGCCCTGAAGAGCAAGGAGACAGAAGCAGTTTCGGCCATGGGATTTGAGCATACATCATCTTGTATTTTATCATCAATAAAAAGTAGTATTTCTGGGCCTAGAGCGACGGCTCTGTGATGAAGAGCACTTGCTGCTCTTGCAGAGGACCAGAGTTCAGTTCCTAGGACCCACATCAGACAGCTCACCATCTCCTGTAGCTTCATTCAGGGAACAGACGTGTGGCACACACACAGACTCTCACACATACACATGAGGAAAATAAAAATAAAAAATGTAAAGCTGGTATTTCTGAAGCCATATATGCCAATTACTCAGTAAAGCATCCTACACTGCCAGACATGGTAGCTCACCCTGTCATCCCGCACTCAGGAGGCTGAGGAAGAGAAGCAATGCAAGCTTGAGGCCTGTCTGGACTAACAGGGAGTTAGTTCCAGGTCAGCCTGAGCTACCTACCAAGATCCAGTCTCAAAATAATAATAATAATAATAGTGCTCCCATAAGGAGGAGACTCCAACAGTTAGTGTTAGTGCTCCTTTAAGAAACACCTGTCACTGTGACCAATCTGTTCTAAATGCTCCATGCCTTACAGGGTTGATAATTACAGTCCTTTTACCTAATTGCTACCTTGGAGCTAATGACCCCATGCTGCTTTGTCTAAGACACCTGACAAGTCAGAGGGTTGGTGGGGCTGGGAATGAGGATGCGTGTGCTCACTCTTGCACATTGCCTTGTAAATCCATAGTCCAAATTAAAGTGCAGTTTCCAATTTCAAGATGCGTGTTTTAAAATCAAACCAATCTAGTATGCTGCAAGTGTTTCTTAAACGTACACATTTGCTGAGATCTGTGGAGGTGAGCGACGGGTGGACTGTTGCCTTTGAATAGATTCAGCTTGCAGTCTGCACAGAATTACTTATTTTGGACATTTTCTGAATGTGCCCTTTGTACCTGTCCTGAACATCATGGTGTAAGTTGAAGGACCTTATTTAGTTAAGAAACCAGTGTGCTATTGACACAGGCACCACACACACCCTACGGGGCCTGGGGCCAAAGTCTCTCTGTTACCATTACTTGTGGGTTGGATTTCCTTTTACCTCCAAAGACATAGTTAGTTCTTGGTCATTTAAATATGTATAAGCATCTCTGGCTTAAGAATAACCATCAGGCTGGAGAGATGGCTCAGAGGGTAAAAGCACTGACTGCTCTTCCAGAGATCCTGAGTTCAATTCCTAGCAACCACAAACATGGTGGCTCACAACCATCTGTAATGAGATCTGGTGCCCTCTGCTGGTACAAAGGCATATATGCAGGCAGAACACTGTATACATAATAATAAATAAATCTTTTAAAAAATAAACTAAACTGAACTCCATGTTTATTAAAAAAAATAACCATTCATAAAAAGATGACTTAGGTAGTTAGAACTGCTTCTCTAGCCATAGACTGTGACGGTGAAGAGAAGAAGGAAGGAAACATCCACTTCTCTTGTAAGACAGACAAAGGAAAGCCTGAGACAGACAGACAGACAGACAGACAAGCAAAGGAAAGCCTGAGACAGACGAAGTGATGTGCTGTAGTCTGTTTCCAGTGAGAGGCTGAGCAAGGAAAAGAAAGACACATCTTAGAGGCTGTGGGACAAGGAGCGCAGACACATCGGTGAGGGGACTCATGAAGAGTCGAGAGTTACCTCGGACACAACAAAAGAATGCAGAGAAAAACAAATAACCCGGAATACTTCATCCTCATTAGTTGGTTTTCTTTTATTTATTCACTTACTTGTTCCTATGTGTATACCACATGTATATGGGTGCCCATGGAGGCCAGAAGGGGGTGTGGGATTCCTGGGAGCTGGAACTCCAGGCAGCTGTGAGCTGCCCAGCATGGGTGCTGGGAACTGAACTAGGGATCTCTGGAAGAACAAGCTCTCTGAATCACTGAACCATCTCTCCGACCATCATTAGCCAGTATGTACATACGAACCCTGCAGCATTCTTTTCTAAATACATTTGTGCTCATTGTCATGTTTCATTTTTGTGAATGAGTTGGTCAGTAATTCTTTTCATTTGGGGTTTTATGAATCAAAGATTTAATTAGTTACAATGACATAAGTTTGCTCTATTAAAATGTTTAACAAGTGCTGGCCTTTTATTGGTAAGTGGAGTCCTAGCCATAGGATATCTGCCATGCTTAGGTGGACTGCTAGTTCTGCTGATTACAAACTGCACAAATTCATCAAAACAGATTGTCTGAGATACTTATTTTACAATCAATGATTATTTATAGCAGAAAATATAGAGTCTTCAATTTTAGCTTTTCACTTATATTGATATGAATTGTGGCATACAGCTGTTTACACAATAAGCCCAGAGGACTGCACCATGATGGTTTCTGCCTTTGAAATACAGTGTTCTCCGTGTGCCTGTCTTCAGTCTGTCTGTTCTTCTCCTATAATAGTGGAAAGGAGAAAACACTGAAAACCAGACTTGTGCGCACCAGACATGCTCTGCAGACCTCTTGAGACCAAGCAGCACTCCAGGGCACTCTGAGAAGAGGGCCCAGGGCTGTGTTGGATACCAGCAGCTCATCGAGAGAAAAGCAGGGGGCTTGTGAGAGGGAGGTCAGGGGCTCTGAGTCAACATGACAAGACGGCCTCCCAGCAGCTGCAGAGGGTCCTGAGAGACGAGGCTGCGGGAAGGGAGACGCTGGGTTTAGAACTGGTGCTTTGCCGTATCTGATCTCTGCACAGCGGCCTTGTGCTTCCACGTAGGGGCAGGCCTCTCTGTCTAAACCTTCGTGACCACCAGCATCTGTTAGAAATATCAGTAAATGAGACGTGTGTGTATGCAAGATGTTGGGACCACAAGGATCGCAGAAAGCAGTTGCTCTGTACAAGTGCAGCCTAGTGGAGGGCAAGGGAGACTGTAACACGAATCTTAAAAGGTCTTATTAAATAAAAAAAACTGGAGCCAGGTATTGGGGTGAAAAGCTGAGAGATCAGAAAAGCAGAAAGAAGCCAGCCACGTTCTTACCTGCCTGGAGACCCTCTGCCAGAGAGACCTACTTCCTGTCCACCCACACCTATATGCCTTGCTGTTCTGCCATCTCATTTCCTCTCCGCCCAGCTACATCACTTCCTCTTCCTGCCAAGCTTTGTCACTTCCTGTCTGTCTGTACAGACCTCCAGACCTTTATGGTTAACTAGTGTTGGAATTTAAGGCATGTGCCACCACACCTGGCTCTGTTCCCAGTGTGACCTTGAACTCTCAGAGATCCAGATGGATCTGTGCCTCCTGAGTGATAGGATTAAAGGCGTGTGCTACCTTTGCCTGACTTTTCTGTTTACTATAGTGGCTGGCTTTTTCCTCTGATCCTCAGATAAACTTTATTGGGGGACACAGATAAAATATCACCACAGGAGATTCCTTGTATGGAAATCAGTATAGCAGGCGTGATGGAAGATACTTCATTCATGACCCTAGTTATAGGTTGCATGTATATGTGAATGTGAGTGCAGGAGCCCTCAGAGGCCAGAGGTGCCCAATTGCCCTGAACTGTTGTGAGCTGCCTGATGTGGGTGGTAGGAACCCAACTCAGATCCTCTGGAAGAACAGTAGGTGTTCTTAACCATTGAGCCATCTCTCTGTCCCCAGTTTATAGTGCTTCAGTACATCAGACCCAGGAAACAAACACACCATTGAGCTTTTTTGAAAAGACTATATGCCAAGCAGTATGGCCTCCATTTAAAAACTACTTGTGTTCATCCTTACCTTGTCCTAAAGAAAATACCATTGTGCTTTGATAAAACTGAATCCACAGTCTGGTTTGCCATGAACTTAGCCAGAGAGATTTGAAAAAAAAAATAGTTTAAACCTTGTGTATATTATTTTCTTAGGGTTAATATTTCCATCCTATATGAAAATACCCTCATGAAACATACTGCCATGCATTGATAGACCATGAATGTTCACATCTTGTTTATAAAATGAAACAAACCAAACTTCCTAGTACTCGGTGTGCACACCGACAGCAAACTGTTATCGGGACCATGTTTGGACATTAGGAGTGAAGCGGCCCCTGTGAGGACTAGGGGTTTGTGCCTGATGTCAGTACACAGCGGTTCTTTGCCAAAGGCCATTATTTCCACGTTGTGATCCATGTCTGTGTAATTGGACTTCCAAATGCTATTAGCTGTCATTAGCTGGGCTTACCCTCCTAAAGTGGACATGTGGTTAAAAGGCGGCTCACAAAGGAACAGTGGATGATAGGTCATCCACAGATGGGAGAAGAACAAGGTAATTGCCCAGCAGACACTTCTCTTGAAGCAGAGCTCTTTCTCTGTTACATTTGTGAAACTAAGACAATGATGATCTAGTTAGGTATGACAAGCAGTTGAGATTCAAATTATCAAAGGATTATTTAAAATGTGGGCTTGTATCAGCTGTCATTAATAAGCCCTAAGTATATGCCAGGCATTGAAGTGTTAGCCAACAGCAGCACACATTGTTTTAGAATGTAGATGCCTGTATCAGAGGCCACTGCTCAAAGCCATTCACTATAGTGATGCATAATAACTAAAAATGCTGAGAACACCTCTTCAGAGAAATGGCAAAAGTATGTTTAGGGTCATTTCTGAAATTGTTAGAAATACGGCCCTAATCCCCAACCCAAATTCATTTAATGATTATTTAAATGAACCTCAATTTAGCAACTCAAATAAGCAAAATTTTTACAGCAAAATATTGTAACATGATACAATCCAGAGATACATTCATTTGGGACTTAACCTGCTGAGAATTATGGTAGGAAAATATTGAAAGTCTTTCTTTCCCATGATCGAACTGTTACGTTCCTGTAGGAGCAGACGACTGTGTATGCACAGTGAAAACACCGCAGTTCATAGTGTGTGGCAGTGTTCACTGCAATGCATGGCGTGACAGCATGCACAGTGTAAAGTGTGCGTTCGTGTCCAGAACCGCAGCAACAGCACCGGTGCATGAGACAGCACAGGCGAGCACCATCAGAAATACTTCAGACTTGCTACATGTTTACTTTTGGGTTAATCTTTGGTCAGCGTGTTCTCCAACTCTTACTTTGCCAAACTTTCCCCACAACCCCCATAATCAGTTACACAACCTTGTATCAGGTCACAACTCTCCGTGGAAAAAAATGGGTCCTAGAGAAGCTCTCTGGTTACTTGAATTTGAACATTTAAAGACTAAATGCAATAAAAGGAACTAATTCATTAAGAAAAAATAAGAGAGATTGCAGTGTAAACACTCTGGAAAGAAAGTTTTTGAGGTAAGCACAGAGTTGATCTTCCCGAGCTACAATAGAGGCCATGCCTCCCACTGCAGAACCTTGCAGGGCACCAAGAGGCTGTGTCTGCAGACACTTTGGAAGTTGTCTCCTGCTCAGCTAACAGGTGGCCTCTCTCTGCAATGTGCTTGGTTCTTTGCTTTGCATATTTTCCCTCTGCTTTTCCTCCTTTATTTGTCCCAGCCAGGCTCATGCATGGCAAACATCACCCCCATTCCCAACCCTGCTGACTCAGGGCCTTTAAGAAAACCACAAGGAGAAAAGGATCTTGATTAGCTGTCCATCAAGAGAGAAGCAAACCTTTGAAGAGAAGATCAGACTCGAAATCAAGATGAATGTGGGAAGACAGAATAATCAAATGACAGCTCGGGTAGGTGAGAGGTTCGAGCGTCCTGCGAGGGTCATGAGAGATGGGGCACATGGAGAGTAAGAGAATAGATGGCCTCAGAACTCATTTACAAACACCGTAGAGTGTGTAGAGAGTTCTTGCTGGGTGGGGCAGGTCTTCCACCAGGCATCACACTGACTTCGGCAACTTCTACTTGTGGAGTCACAGTTTTATCTACTTTTTGGGAACATGTCACCGAATCAACAGTCTGGCCTCTGACCTGTCATCAATAGATGTAAGGCAGGAAGAAACCCAGCACTGGCCCAGAGCCAGGAAGGCCTGATTGGGAAAATTCTTCACCCTTCTGAATGACGTGTCCCTTCAACACCTTCATTAAAGCTTCCCACAGTGGATGTAGAACTCCCTGCAGCAGTGGGGATTGGATCCTTAATTAGCGGTGATTAATATTTACTGATGCTCTATTATTTACAGGCAGTTTACATACATTATCCTTTTTATGTGCAGAACAGCTCCATGAAGCAGGGAGCTGTATCCCAGCTGAAACAGAGGGCCCGGACACACAACAGTAGAGGCAACCGGAAGACACCTCCCCGTGTTGGAAGCAGGCCGCTCTAGTTTCAAGCCCAGCTTCTTTCCTTTAGCTTCTGACATTGTCCCGTTGTTCAGATACTCTGTGTCCATTGTCCCATGTCATTGTCCCATGAGCACATTAATAACCCCTCATCATGTGGCTGCGTCTTAGGACACATAACTTATTAGTAAGCACGTCGACCTGTTTGAAACAGTTGACGTGCATGGAAAGTAGGAAGGTATGAGCAATCCTACATTCAAAACGGAAGGTGCTGTGAGGGGGCCACCGCTGACTCTTCCTGCCCTGCACTCCCCTGCAACGATGCCTTTAGTTACTGAAGCTCCTGTGCATGGTGTCGTCACACTTTGCCTTTCCTTAGCTTCCCTACCCTCACTTCTGTTTTCACCTAAATGCCTTTCCTCTTATCGAAACCATGTACTTGAAAACACACCGAATTCTTTGGCCTCTCTGTCCATGGACTTACCTAGCTGCTTCCTAACCCTTCACGAACCACCGAAGACTTCTCTGTCTGCACCCACTGCATCACTAAGTATGGCTGTGTCTCCAGTGTCTAGAGCAGTGGTTGGCACATGGCAGTCGCTGAATCATTGTGTGCCAACCTGTACACACACACACACACACACACACACACACACACACACACACGCACACACACACACAGCAGACTCTCTGTTCTTATCATTATCTTTTTCTCAAGAGGCAGGACCTTTGTGTCCCTACACTGGAACTGAGGGAGGGGACAGCATCGCCTTTCTCTTTGACTGACACCAGGCTACTTTTTTTTTTTTTTTTTTTTTTTGGTAGCATACAGTGTTTTGGGCTTCATTATGATATTTTCATACAAATACACCATTGTATTTTGTTTTTATTCACCCCTTCCCCAACTTTTCTTCTCTCATCCTGCTTCCTCTGCTAGATCTAGCAGACTAAAGGACTATAAAAAAATTAAACACAAAGGAAACAAATTATCCAGTCAACAAATGTGCTAATTAGCTGAATAGACAGTTCTTAAAAGAAGTACAGACAGCCAATAAATGTTTGGATACATCTTTAGCCATCTGAGAAATTCAAATTAAAACTGTTTTTGAGAGTTCACCCCAGTCAGAATAACTACACCAAGAAAATGATTGACAGCCAATGCTGATGAGGATGGGGGCGTAGCATGATTGACCACCAATGCTGATGAGGATGAGAGTACAGCATCCTCTAAGCACAGCATACTTAGTGGGGGATGGCAGCTCTGGGTCTCTGGCTTGCCTCAGTTGTCATGAAGCCTCCACCCTAAGAACAGTTTGGAAAGAAAGGATGCAGAAGTTACATCCTACAAATGTATGGCTGTGTGAAGGAAGGAGCTGCTGACTTCTCAATTATACTTGTCTGGGGTTTCTATAAGGATCTGGGAGGAAATAAGGAAAAACTGGTACCCTGCCCTGCCTGGTGTGTGTGTGTGTGTGTGGAAAAACATCCCTACAGGAGACTGGAAAAAGGAAGAACTATTCTTGGCCACATCCACTTGGAGGAGACCTCTATCACACTGAATGGTAATGGGAAGTAGTGGTTCAAAGGCCAGGCAGCCAGTGCTGTATGTGAGAGTAGATTTTCTGATTTATGTGTTTCCCTGCCTTTTGTATGTCCTGAGGTGGTTGTTTCATAATTTTCATTAATTGTAACTGCTTTATTGGGGAGAGAGCTGGCCATGCTTCTCATCCACCACTGGGACAGACTTCAGTCTAATGTATGTATGTGTACATGTATGTAGGTATGTATGCATTTTGGATTCTTAAGACATAAATTTGTGAAGCTGGTTTCAAACGTTCTCTCTAGCTGAAGCTGTCCTTAAACTCTGAGCCTTTTGCCACTACCTCCCAAGTACTGAGGCTACAGGCATGTGCCACCATGCCTCAATCCCCCTAGTGGTGAATTTATTGCAGATTACTACAGACTCAGTGTCTTTAAACAATGCAATTTTATTTTGATTTTTTCTTTTGAAGATAGTATTCTAATGAACATAACCATGCGTGGTGTTTTGAATAAGAATGATCACCATAGGCTGCTCATGTATTTGAGTGCTTGGTCCTCAAATGGAAGAGCTGCTTGGGAAGGATTAGGAGGTGTGGCCTTGTTGGAGGAGGAGTGTCACTTGGGGTGGGCTTTGAGATTTCAAAAAGTCAACACCATCCCAGTGAGCTCTCTGCATCCTATTTGATCAAGATGTGAGTTCTCAGCTGTTTGTGTTGCCATCGTGTATTTAACCCTTTGAAGCCATAAGCCAAATTAAACACTGTCTTTTCTGAGTTGCCTTGATCATGGTGTTTAGCACAGCAATGGAAAAGTAACCAGGACACCAGTGTAACATCAACAGGAAGGATCCTTTCAGGTGTAGAGATAGCGTGTACTTGCCTTGTCCTGCTCTGGAGAAGGTCATCGGTGATCCTGATGGGCTCCCAGCCCAGGTCTTATTTCATTCCTGAAATTTCATTCCTCTTCCATTCTCTAACTCTCCCTCATGCTTTTTTGAGTTCATAAACTCTACGCCTGTACTGTCAAGGATGATCTCCCATGTCAAACTGCTTAACTTGATCACATCTGTACTTCCTCTCTAAGCATATGAGCAATCATTTTCATGCCTAAGATCTAGTGAGTAAGTATCATTAAAGGGTGATAACTAGGATAGGCTAATTTAAATGTATGAAAGGAGATACAGTCTTCAAAGATAGGAATATAAATTGGACTGGTTACAAGTATACTGAAGTCCAGGTCTCTCAAGTCCTGTTTTATAATTTATAGTGTAAATGACTAAATGAAACATGATATTCATGCTGTTTGTTGTTCCTAAGCTATAAATATAAGTGAAAAGGTAACTATAAAAACATATTTTTTTTTAAAACAAGAATATCTGGTCAACTTAAAGTAATAATAGGCAACTTGGTCATTGCTTTAAAAATTTATCTTTAATAACCTTGTCTTTGTAAAGAAAAGGATTGGCTACAAGAAAGATGCTCTTCCTAAGTTCATTTAATCCATGGTCATGAATATATGCAGTAAAATAGTTATTACCATATGTGCTGTAGAATCAACATGCACATTCAGGAGATTCATGAATAATGTTCTCTTAGAATGGGAAAACTCATGTATGATTTCAGAAGGAATCAAGAAAAGTCAATTGAATGAGCTGTGTGTAATGCAGGAGGTTGCCTTTCCAAAGAATATTTTCACTAATTACTATTCATATGGCATATACCTCCCCAGAGCCTTGCTTTATGGTTGTTCTGCTTCCCCTCGTGGAGGACATTGGGCCATGGTGACATTTGTCTTCTGACATAAAATGGCGCACCCCTGGGCGAGTTGTCTTGGGTTCTGTAAGAAAGCAGGCTGAGTAAGCCTTGGAAAGCAAGCCTGGAAGCAGCTGCCTCCATGGCCCCTGTGTCAGCTCCTGCTCCAGGTTCTTCTCTTGTTTGAGTTCCTGTCCTGAGTTCCCTGTTACCTGGCAGTGTAAGCCGAAATAAACCCTGTCGTCCCAAGTTACTTTGGTTATGGTGTTCATCACAGCCATGGTGACCTAATTAGGAAAACTCCATTTGTACTGTGATGTTTTGTCCTTCCAATTCATGAAGGATTTCTTTTTTTGGTGCATGCTGAACATAAGGACAGTTGGGGACAGAGTGATGGCTAGTGTCCGGTCGACAGACTCTAGAATCCCCTAGAAGACGTGCTTCTGGGCACACCTGTGAGGCTCTCTGGGTTGGAGTAGCCCCTGGTCATTCCCATCGGGATTATCTTGATGAAGTTAGTGGGAGCGGGAAGACCCACCCTCCGTCTGCTGATGCCGTTCCCTGGGCTGGGATTCTGGACTGTACACAAGGAGGATGTGAGGTGAACACAGTCACTCATTGCTCTGTTCTTCTTGACTGTGGATCAGTGTGCTCAGCTGCGTCAGGCTTCTCTTGTCTTTTCCCTCTGAACTGTGAGCCGCGTGAACCTTCCTTAAGGTGCTTTTATTGGGTTGTCCTTATCACAACAACAGAAAAGTAACAGACAAGGAACCTCTCGTAGGCTCCAGCCCACTCCAAGCCCGGTCTGTGGTACAGCGGCTATTCGGTATTTTCTCTAGACCGTCTGCACGTTTCCAGTGTTTCCCACAGTGCTGTGCTTTACAACAGTGACACCTCCAGGTCTGTGAGTTCTCCTCAGCTTCCAATGCCTACATGAAACAGTGACATTTCCTCAGATCATGACACTAAAACAAATACAGAAACAAAAAAAAAATAACTTTTGGGTTACAGTTTTTGCTCTCTCAGTGGGTGGTTTTTCCTCTTTGGGTGTCCATCTTCTTTGTCCTCTTCTGCCACCTCCACCATGGCTGGTCTGTCCAGGGTTGCTGAACTCATGGGCACTGTACGAGAAGGAGTCCTGAGGAGCTGGCTCTGTCGAGCACAGGAATGTGAGCGTGCGGACCTGGACCCTAAGGCCGTTGTGTGAACCTCTCAGAAGCAGGCTGTGGGTCTGTGTGTTGATGCTTGTACTGTCACAGCAGATTCAGAAGTGCCGTCTCTGTGTGGGGCACTGAGGAGTCGTAGGTGTCATCCAGTGTGCATTTGCTGTCATGCCTTGCAGAGCTGTGGCTGATGGAAGGCAGATGAAGGGGCAGTGGCAGACAGCGCCTCAGAACCTGGCCTCTGAAGTCAGCTCTCCTGAACTTGAACCTCCCAACTGGCTAAAGTTAGTTACTCAAACCCTTGAAGCTTCAGTTTCTTTCCATCTGTAAAGTTGGGGTGATGTGTCTATGGGGTAGTGTTAGTAAGACTTAGGAGATATGTATATGTATGTACATATAAAGCAGATAAAACATATAGTAAGAGTTCATAGATACACTCATATATACTTGTGTACATATAACACACTTGTGTATATATAACATATATAAACTATATATAGGGAGAGGGAGGGAGAGGAGGGGGACCTAAAGCCTTTACTGATTGGCTTCAATATTCCTACCCTGTGTGTCCTGATACATTGACTATAATCCAGGGATCCTGAGCTGCAGAGCCAGGTTTCAACACAAAGAGAAGACATTGGTCTACAGAAGATGAAATGGAAAGCCTGGCTTGGGTCCCTGGAGCCCGAGCAGAGGGCAAAGGCTCAGCAGCATCACACAGGGGTTGCTTGATAGTGGAAGGAAACAGAGCATTTCCTCTACACTGTTAAACACTAAATAAATGAATCTTGATACACTGAAAATAGACATTCCACCTCTGTCCAGCAAAGAAGCAGCTAAAAGGAAGTGGCCATACTGTTCATTTGCAAAGTATGAGCACTGAGATGGAGAAGGTAGAGTGGAATTAGACCAAGAGGACACTGAAGTTCCCGCTGTTACCTGGGAAAGCTGGTTTTTGCGAAATGGACTTTGAAAATACTGTATGGCAAATCACTGTGCTGTGGGTGTTCTCAGGAGCAAGACCACATACAGGAACCATGGAGAATCACTGTGCATGCTGTGAGTGTTTTCGGGAGCAAGACCACATACAGGAACCATGGAGAATCACTGTGCATGCTGTAGGTGTTCTCGGGAACAAGACCACATACAGGAGCCATGGAGAATCACTGTGCATGCTGTGAGTGTTCTCAGGAGCAAGACCACATACAGGAACCATGGAGAATCACTGTGCATGCTGTAGGTGTTCTCGGGAACAAGACCACATACAGGAGCCATGGAGAATCACTGTGCATGCTGTGGGTATTCTTGGGAGCATGACCACATACAGGAGCCATGGAGAATCACTGTGCATGCTGTGGGTGTTCTTGGGAGCATGGCCACATATAGGAGCCATGGAGAATCACTGTGCATGCTGTGAGTGTTCTCAGGAACAAGACCACATACAAGAACCATGGAGAATCACTGTGCATGCTGTGAGTGTTCTCGGGAACAAGACCACATACAGGAGCCATGGAGAATCACTGTGCATGCTGTGGGTGTTCTTGGGAGCATGGCCACATACAGGAGCCATGGAGAATCACTGCATGCTGTAGGTGTTCTCGGGAACAAGACCACATACAGGAACCATGGAGAATCACTGTGCATGCTGTGAGTGTTCTCAGGAACAAGACCACATACAGGAACTATGGAGAATCACTGTGCATGCTGTGGGTGTTCTTGGGAGCATGGCCACATACAGGAGCCATGGAGAATCACTGTGCATGCTGTAGGTGTTCTTGGGAACAAGACCACATACAGGAACCACGGAGAATCACTGTGCATGCTGTGGGTGTTCTTAGGAGCACGGCCACATATAGGAGCCATGGCTGCCTCTGCAAGAGCCTCTCATTGTCATGCAGAAATCTGTGCACCAAGTCAGTCTCTCTTTCTCTGTCTCTCTGTCTCTATCTCTGCCTCTGTCTCTCTCCAAACCTCCCTCTCTTTCTTTGTAGTACATTTGTAGTTTAAATGAAGTTTAAATCATAAGCACACATGGCTGTGTACATTATCTCCTGTACATCTCCTGAATATTTATAAAGCTAAGACTTCTGAAGACTCAGAGTTGCAAGGGTTCCCTAAGAAGGGCTGGACACTTTCTCTAGTTCTGAGGATTTTATTAAAGCCAAGGTTACCTGAGACAAAAATCTTACAACCAGCATTTCAAAAGGAGGGAAGGAAGGAAGGAACCAACATTTCCATGGTGTGTAGGGATGGAGCTTTTATATTTTCTTTTATTTTGCATTAACTGTGCACACAACAGCCAGCCTAAGCATCCATTTTGGCAAAACTGGCCCATGGCTGAAGGAGGGACAGGGAAAGGCAGTAGTGCCAGGGAGGGCTCCAGGAGCTGAGCTGGGAGTTGGCTCTGGTGCTGGGTCCAGCCTGACCTTTAGACGGTCCTTGGTATAGGGGAATGTGGATTGAGAAATAATAGATATGAGAAATATAGACATAGACATAGATGAAGAAAAAGACAGAGATACAGGATAGCTTCGGGAGGGCTCTGGGTCAATACCACAATTGCCTCCAGTTTATTCCTAATGAGCTTTTTATACACCAGCAAGGGAAGAGGCAAAAGACCTCCCTCTTCCAAGGTCAAGGTACAAAGTACAAACAAGTGTAGACCCTTCAAAACACCTGGTAACCACGCCTTACAGCAAAGCATCTTGTAATTAGGCCTTGAAGTATAAGATACCTGGTAACTACGCCTTTGGCCAAAACATCCTACTATGCAGCTTTTTAGGACAAAGCAAACTTGGACTCTCTGACCCTGAGTCAAGATGAAATAAAGCTTCACTATGGAGTCTCTGTGGGCCCCCACACTCTAGGAAGAAAGCAGAATCAATGTCCATCAGCTTCAGGGACCTCAGCCGGCCCCTCAGCCAGGCTTCCCTGAGCAAATGTCTGCATCTGTGAATATTACACACAGAGCCCCAGGATGCAAATTCTGAGATGGGAAGGGAGCTCTAATGTCACCCTGCTAATCTGGGACCCTAGTCCCAGGGCAGCCCTGGGGTTTGCACACCTGCCCTGGGGTTTGCACACCTGCTATATTCAGTGTTCTGTATTCATCTGTATTCTTTGGTACTTGGCACTTCCATACATTAAGTCAAACTCAACAGTTTGGTCTTGTGTTTTATGGTAATTCACCATGAATGACACTTTGATTATAGATATCTATGTGTATATCATTGGTGCTGTAGGGCTATGTAAGAGCTCAAATTTCCAATTGTGTGCATTCAGATGTAGCCAGTGTCACATGATAGCAAGAGACATATGATATAGAAATGTATGATGTAAAAATGATGGGATAAAAGGGTAGATTATTGAATCTGCTTTAATAGAAAAACAACTATTAATCTTACATATTTACATTAATAGGGATTTTGGTTTATTAATATGAATTAAAAGTTAATTTTATTATACTGTATGTATATTTCTATTCTTGTGTAGGGTATTATGTTTATGTAGCTTATTTAAAATGTAATATATAATTAAGAAATATAACATAATAGTCATCTTAATAGCCAAACTTATAGTCATGTTAGGTTTTAGATGAATAGGTAATCTTCAAACACTTCAAAGACCTACAGAATATGGCATTTAAAATGTTTTAAGAACTTAGACTTTTCTGGACATTGAGACATATCTGCTCCTGGCAGCATCAATCTACTTCAGAGAAGATGATGGGCATCGAAGAAACTCCATATGGAATTTGCTTTCTTTGTGGTAAAAGTTAGCCATTTGGGCAAGAAACTGCTTTTGCCTGGACCGCTTGACAGTATGTTGTATAAGCTGGACATGCAGGACCCACAGGAAAGTGACCACTAAACTTTGCCAAAACAAGGTGAGATGGTCCTTAAGCTCCTGCTTCACAGAGGAGACTGCCAGACATTCTGCAGGACACAGAGGAAAGCAACTGATGAACTTTGCCAATAGGTGAGACAAACCTTCAAATGCCCTGCTTCACAAGAAAGTCTGCCAGAGACTCTAGATCTATAGGCTGAAGATGGATGTTCCAATGTTACAGAGGAACTTTGGGTGGCTGTCCAGACAGTCAGCTGTCTCTGTCATTTCTAGAATTTTGGAAGTTATTTACAATGCACTTCCTGTTCACTTAGGTAATATTATATTCTTCTGGAGTCTTTGATGGAGTTGAAGACTAGATAGTTATAATTTTCCTTAGTTATGATAAAAGGTAAATTAGATATAAAACTTTAGACTCACAAATATAGGATAGATGATAGAATATTTTCTTTAATTTTACCAAATACAAATAGACTAGATATTGTAACTGTAATTCTTCCTTGATAACTGTTCTATTATATGTAATTTTACTATGTTAAAGTTAAAAACTTCCTTTTTGATTAGACAGAAAAGGGGAAGTGCTGTGGGATGTCTTTCTGTATGTTGTGAATATGTGTTGCTCTCACTGGTTGGTGAATAAAGCCGTTTGACCAATGGTGAGGCAGAATAAAGTTAGGTGGTACATTCAAACTGAAGACGGAGATGAAGAAGGGTGGAATCAGGCAGAAGCTGCGAGCCGCTGCCAGGAGGAACAAGATGTGAGAGAACAGGTAATGCTATGAAGCCACGTGACAAAACATAGATTAATAAAAATGGGTTGAATTAAATTATAAGAGCTAGTTAATAATGAGCCTGATCCATAGGCCATACAGTTTGTAATTAATATAAGCCTCTGTGTATTTATTTGGGACTGAGTGGTCACAGGACCGGGCAGGACACAGAGAAACTTCCATCTACAGACATGTTTGTCACGTGTTTGTTCTGATGCTAATGTAGCTAACTAACATACCGAGTCACCAGTTATGAGAAGCATGGTGCATACAGTGCACAGTGATACTTAGTAATGATGGAAAACAATGCTGTGTTTACACATCTTCTATATGCCTTTTCTCATTCTTTTGGAAGGTATTCCTGCTTATTGAAAAGGCTGCTGCTGCGAGACAGTGTGCCATGTTACACCCTCATTACAAGTGTGCAGTTCCTGATTACATCAAGAGGCGATGTCCAGCAACTGGCCTGTTCACACAAGGACAGAATTACCAGATTGTATCCCTCTCCTTAGACAATGTGTGACTGCATTTGGAGTAAGATGTTGAAAAACTGGTTTGTGTGTATGTGCACACGCATATGCGCACGCACTCAAGCACACTTGCCCATATGTGCATGTGTGGAAGGTATAAGTCAATATCAGTGTCTTCCTCTGCACTCCTCACTTTATGGTTTGAGGCAGGGTCTCTCACTGAACCTATGCTGACTGGCCAACAAACTCAGGTTCTTCTGCTCATCCATGTCCCATACCCCCTTCTCCCACTGCTACCCTGGTGGGGGATGGGGTCTACACCACTGTGCTAGATTTTATGTGGGGGCTGGGAATCTGAACTCAGGTCCACATGCTCACACCACAAGCACAATACCACACACCTCAGCCCTGCTGTATTATGTTTAACGGCAGAAGAATTAGTAATTAACTGAAATGTTACTGGGTAAGCAGACACAGTGAAGCACATCTGAAGGGTCACAGATTGGTACCAGACTGTTGAGCAATCACAAACTTGTTTTCTATTGGGGCAAATCATTTCATGATGCTAAAGTTGGCTGATGAATTTCCCTCATTTGCTGAGTGATCGTGAGATTTTAAGTACTGTACTTGGTTGCTGTGGCCGCATCAAGACGGAATCATTGCCTCCTCTGCTTTGTGCTTCCCAGCTGTCATGTGAACTTTTCCTGGGTGGGATGTGTAAACAATTGTCTGCTCCATCCCACATGGGGCACCGACAACAAACCAAAGAAGCGATTTCACTCAAAGCTATCTTGGCAAAACAGTGAGTTTAATTAGGGTTACTTAGAGGAGCACGGGCAACTTATGAGCCTTTATACCACTGCAAAAGTGGCCCTCTCTCCAGGCAACTGTTAGCCACTTACATATCCTCAGAGAGGGGCAGAACTTCACAAGCCCCACCCCCATCCATGATGGAAGGTAGATGGGCCCAGTTCTGTATAGTTCTCAAGTAGATAATCACAGCTGCTGGAATTCAAGGAGATGGCAGCATGTCCTGCCTGGAGGACAGTGTTCCACGACACTGCACCAAGTAGGACCTTGGCATTTATGTAGGGCATCATCATACCATTTCAGCAGTTGGCTTGGTCTTAAAGATGATTATTGAATCACATGGATAAATGCTTAGATTCACATCAAATGGCTTTACTCATTAAAGAGCAGATTCTCGGCTTCATCTTCAAGCCTGGCCTTTTAGATTCCTGTATGACCTTTCTCTCCAGGCCTAGGTGTTCTGGTGCCAGCTGCTCCTTATGGTCTTAGCATGGAGTAAAAGAGAATTGAAGTTGTGCCCACCCAAAGAGCAGTGAGTATTTTAAGGGAAAAAGTGCTTGAAGCCATAGGATTGTAAGTATCATTGATGGTGTTGAGAGTGTAAGACACCCTCATCTGCCTGTTCTGCTTCTCTTCACCTACGCCAGAGGCTCCCACCCACAGCGATGCAGCAGGTCACCTGGGGAGTTGGTTCTATGAATACTGATGCTGCACTCAAGTCAAGCCCCGCTCTCGGTCAAGATCTCTTAAGGGTTCAGCCAAATGCTCCCCTGGTGCCTCTAATAGGCAGGCTTGGCTGAAATCAATCAAAATGTCTTACTTGGGTGAATTCCTGCAGTCATTTGGCACATATACAGGCCCAGAATGGCAAGCAGGAAATGTTGAGGCCAGCTTTTAAATTGTGGTAACCGTAGTCTGAAAAGGTAAAGCCTGGGGCAGAACCTGAAAGAGCCAACTCGAGTGGGATCCTGTGAGCCTATCACATGGGGGCATTGGTCACACCCCTAGCTGTAGGGGCCATTCTGCATGTCCACTGTGTTGGCCGTGTGCTGTGGGGCCACTGTTCATGTAGAGTGTATGGGTCTATAGCCTCTTTATTTTCATCACTCTAGTGCTGCTTGAAATTTCCAGCTCTGAAAACCCCCTTTACTAAGAGGAGAAGCAGTCTTCTATGGTCTCCTCCACCCTCAGCTGCAGCTAAGATAATCCACACAGTGTTGCCCAATTTGTACTGGCCAAATGGATCACTCTCCACTTCCCGGTTTTCCCTCTAGAATCTAGAAGGCTGGAGAATTTCTACAAGCCCCATCCTGTGTCTGTGTCAGTGAGCCCCCTTCCTCATACCACACTGTTCTGCCCCTCTAATAACAGCCAGACTGTAGCTTAAGTTTTCCTGCCTGGCCCACAGTAAGGATATATCTCTTTCACCTGCCAGTCCCACAGCCTCTCAGACTCGACCAAGTAAACACAGAGACTTATGTTGCTTTCAAACTGTATGGCTGTGGCAGGCTTCTTGCTAACTGTTCTTATAGCTTAAATTAATCCATTTCCTTTAATCTATACCTTGCCACATGGCTCGTGGCTTACCGGCATCTTCACAAGCTGTTTCTCATCGTGGTGGCTGGCAGTGTCTCTCTGACTCAGCCTTCCACTTCCCAGCTTTATTCTCCTCAATGCCCCGCCTATACTTCCTGCCTAGCCAACGGCCAATCAGTGTTTTATTGATTAATTAGCAACACATTTGCCATACATCCCACAGCACTTTCCCCTTTTTTTTTTTTCAAAAAGGAAGGTTTTAACCTTAACAAAGTAAAATTACATATAATTTGGGAATTTGGGCGTAGCTTCTCTTACTACTTCCTGCTGGAGGGGGGCGCTGTATCTTATGGGGAAACAAAGAAAATTTTAGAATTATGGAATAGTCCATGAGGCTGTATCGTCTGAGCCAGATGCCTTCAAACCATTCTGGATGTTGGATCATCTGGGCCATGGTGTCATCAGAGACCTTTCAGGGGGTCTTGGCTGGTCAAACCTGATGTATCTTAATCTTGAACAAATCCATAGCCTCTGGCTTTCTGTGGAAACAAAAGAAACTCTTTTCCAAAGCAACATATCCTTATATCCAAATTTTGAAGTCAAGGTATCTTTAAAATATACATTTTGGCATAACTCAACAGCTTTTACAATCAAATGTTTTTCTGCAGTTAAAAATCCCAAAGACAACACAATCCAGATTCTCTGTGTAATATCCATTTTTACGTGGCTTATTTTTTATACTACCTTTACTATCTCTTTAAAGACTTTATTTTTTAAAACTATGTATTTTTTTCTATAACTGTATATATCACCTTTTTTGTCTCTTTCAAGCCTACGTATCTTTTACACACATTGTAAACTATTACATCTGAATCTGTCTTATTGTGAATCTCTTGCTTTAAACTGCAGCAGCTGTGGCTGCTGGCTCCGCCTACCTCAGCTTCCCAACATGGCTACATTTACCACCAGCTCTGGGAGCTATCGTGGGTCTATGCTTTTATCCAAGCAGCGTGTAGCCCCAAAACCTCTTTTTTTGTTTTGTACCTGCAAAGGCTAAATCCACCACGCAGCTTAATGTGCCACTTACAGAGGCCTTATTCCCACCATACGGCAGGTTGAGCGCACACGCCAGAAACCCACCAGTAGCTCAAACCTACAGCTGCCGCTCATTTGAGAGAGACAATTAGGAAGCTGTTTTTAGCTCCGTTTTAGAATCTTTTTTCAGGTTTTAGGTGGAAACTCTTGCCACCACGTTGGACGCCATTTGTAGCTTAAGTTTTCCTGCCTGGCCCACAGTAAGGATATAAAATAAATATGGTGATATTTTATTTGTATTAAAATGTTATTTGTATGTTAATAAATAAAGTTGCCCGGGGGTCAGAGCTATTAGCAAGCCATAGGAAAGCAGGGCAGTGGTGGCATACGCTTGTAATCCCAGCACTTGGTATGCAGAGCTGGGTAAGTCTCTGTGTGTTCAGGGATACAGCCATTATTGGACACACATGCCTTTAATCTCAATACCAATCATGGAAAACCTGGAGGCCTATACAGACAGGCCATGACGAGGCGGTCATGTGGTTGGGTTTACAACCAATGAGAAGGCAGAACAGGAACACTATATAAAGACATTAACACAGGGGTAGTGAGTTCGGAGAGGTAGGACCACTGCAGGAGGAAGGGTAAGGTTTTAGCTCTTAGCTCTGACCTCTGACCTCTTGGCTTTCTTCTTTGCATTGGTTCTGTGTCTCTTATTTAATAAGAAGGTTGGTTGCATCTACATTTGGCGCCCAACGTGACAAGAATCCATTAAAAACCGCTTGGCTTGGCTTGGCGGCAGGTCCCGTTTCCGGCCTGGGCGGCCCGGCTGCCTAGCTCGGGCCCAGGCCTGACTGACCCGCAGCTGGAGCTACTTGCAACTGCTATAAACAACTCAGGCCTGCCCTGCCGAATAGGGCCCATACCCGTAAAGCCAAGGCTTGACTCGGCTCAAGCGGCTACTCTTTCTTTCTCTCTCTCTCTCTCTCTCTCTCTCTCTCTCTCTCTCTCTCTCCCTCTCTCTCCCCCTTTACTAAGAGGAGAAGCAGTCTTCTATGGTCTCCTCCACCCTCAGCTGCAGCTAAGATAATCCACACAGTGTTGCCCAATTTGTACTGGCCAAATGGATCACTCTCCACTTCCCGGTTTTCCCTCTAGAATCTAGAAGGCTGGAGAATTTCTACAAGCCCCATCCTGTGTCTGTGTCAGTGAGCCCCCTTCCTCATACTACACTGTTCTGCCCCTCTAATAACAGCCAGACTGTCTACTAGCCAAGAGATCTCATGTGCTTCCAGTCTGTTCTGTGGACACCTGCCTTCTGAGGTTGGCTCCTGTCAGCTAAATGCCTGATTGGTGTAGCACCCCAGAACCAAGAGGCAGATGGCACTGAAGGAACTCGGAGTTCTGCTAAATTTACCTGTTTCACTGCACTGTTCATTAAAAATGAAAAGGCAGTGAGTGTGTGCCCAGCAGAGCCTCCACTTGAATTATTGAGGTGAATATTAATAGCGGCAGGAGGAGGCAGAGCTCGGACAGCAAGCTCCTGTGCAAGTGGCTTTACCCCTTTGGGCCTCAGTTTCCTCCTGGCGTCTGTTATTAGGATGCAGTGAAGCAGAGTGAGCTCAGGCCTGGCCACATGAAGATTGCATGTAGCAATCATTGTTTAGCTATGACATGGGGAACTCGCTGCTGAGAGCTCTGACGATGTGGCATTGGTCCTGATCTCCCTTTCCTGATCCAGGTATTGACTGCGTAGAAGTTGTCACCATTTCACACTGTGTGTGGTCTCTGTCCCCTACTAAACTTCGTGAGGAGAGGGACTGTGCTGGATATGGAAAGGTGCCTAGTATGTGGTAGATGACACTTGAAAGATGTTTGCTGAGGGGCTGGTGAGATAGCTCAGCAGGTAAGGGCACTTGCCACCAAGCCCGAGTTCAATCCCTGGAACCCACGTGACAGAAGAGGATCGACTCCTGAAAGTTGTCTTCTGACTTCCACATGTGCTCTGTGGCACAGGTGGGTACACACACACACACACACACACACACACACACACTCATACACGCACACACACACATGCGCACACACACATTCACGCACACACATTCACACACGCGCGCACACACGCACGAGAGAGAGAGAGAGAGGAGAGAGTAATGTTTTAAAGTTTCTAATTTGTTAAATAAACAAATAATTGATTATATTCTGTGTGTTGCTAATGAGATGGTTCATGTTAAAATCACTTGGAATAAAATTTAATTTATTTTTAAAGTCTACCCTAGTAACTTCAGTTTTTAAAAACTCATATTGTTGTAAAATATCTTCTTAACTAAACTATTAGCATTAAGAAATAGTTTTGGCAACTTTAAGAGTCTTTTTAAAAAAATCTCTCTAATTTGCAGATTGCAGAATCTCTGATCACTCTGATTCAAGCGAGCATTTTGAGAGAGAGAGATTCTTGGCCTTCTCCCTTGTGGTGGTATTTTATTTGTGCTCTAATAAATAAAGCTTGCCTGGAGATCAGAGGAAAAAGCCAGCCACTATATTAGACATAGAAGTCAGGCAATGGTAGCACACGCTTTTAATCCTGTCACTCAGGAGGCAGGGATCTGTCTGGATCTCTGTGAGTTCAAGATCACACTGGAAACAGAGCCAGGTGTGGTGGCACATGCCTTAAATTCCAACACTAGTTAACCATAAAGGTCTGGAGGTCTGTACAGACAGACAGGAAGTGACAGAGCTGGGCAGGAAGAGGAAGTGATGTAGCTGGACAGAGAGAGCAGATGAGATGGCAGAACAGAAAGGCATATAGGGGTGGGTAAACAGGAAGTAGGTCTCTTTTGGAGGCTGAGGGTTGGTAAGGTGAGGTTGGCTTGTGGCTTTTCCTATTCCTCTGATCTCCAAGTTTTAACCCCAATATCTGGCTCAGGAGTTTTGTGTTTAATAAGACTGGTTAGCAATTTGTCTACACTCCCTAGGCCGAGAACTCACAAAATGCTCATTTTCTAATGGCTGAAAAGCATGTGATTCTATGGGGTTCTCTTCTCTTTTTTTCTGTCCAGAATCTCTGCAGCCTTTATTGGCTTGGAGTCCGGGATTGGAAGGGGTGCTTTTAGGGGCTCCTGACCTGACTCACAAGCCCCACGCTGGCCCTATTGATACACCCAGGTTTGACAGAATCACACCACCAGTGGACTGGTCAGCACATGGTCCCCAGTGATCCAGGTCACTTTTTCTCTCTGCTTACACACACCTGTCTGGTGAGTGAGGACTTACTCTGCTCCCACCTCGTCCCTCCCTAGCTGATGTCATTGGTCTCTCGATTGCATTAAGAGATCTGGACTGAGGAATGCCCTGGTTCCCTGGACTTATTTCCAGCAAGGACGGATGTTGTGGGGCAGTGACTGGGGGCGGGGGGGGGACCTACCCTGGATGGGAGTAAAATAGCATGTCACTGGGTGTGTAGCACACATGACAAAGGGCACGGGGAGAAGCAGCAGGAAGTCTGCAAGGCCCTTTGTTTTCCCAGTGATTCTCCACATCTTCCCACCTGTATCCACCACAGCTGTTTGAGCCTTTCCAGGTAGCCCAGCCCCTCTCCAGGGGCTTCTAGGCCTTCACCAGCTTCATGACACTGCTGAAGTAACCTGCTCTGGGCTGGATACCTGGTCTCTGCCTTCCCAGCTTGCAGATAGCCATTGCCGGATTACCAGACCCATCGTGTAAGCTAATCCAGAAGCTTCCATTTTGTAATGCATTCTCTTCCTCTAGAGAGCTCTGCCAGTCTCCCTCTGTCTCCTTACACGAACATGTGATCACATCATTGAACCAGCCAGATCATCCAGAATACTCTCATTCAAGATCTTTAGTCTCGTATTCAAAACCACCGGTCAGAGGAGTCAACAAGTCAACACTCACAAATGTGAATGCTAAGGCTGCTGAACAGGCAGCCTCCTGAGTTTGCTGTGTCAAGGAGAAAGTCTGGCCAGCAGAGGGTTACTTTTAAGTTCCACCACACATAATGAAGAGAAATCATGGAGAGATAATGTTAGGGGGCAGAAATTGTGAACGAAGGAAACCAACTACATGAAGAACCATTAAAATTGGGCTGGTGGGAGATAGATTGCATTTTAATGTAACTTGTGAAGGAAAAACTCTAATGCTAAGGAAGTGGTTTACTTTCCAAAACCATTTCTTTGGGAAAATAGAATCAAAACTTTCATCCATAGCTGTGGCATTATGCACAGGTGTGTGTGTGTGTGTGTGTGTGTGTGTGTGTGTGTGTGTATACACGCACGCACGCGCACATGACTGTGTACAAGAGGCAATTCTTCCTTCTGTCTTGAGTGGGGAACTTTTTCCACAATGAGGTTTGTTCACTAAAGTAATGTCCTGCAAGAATTGTAAAGTAGACCACGTGACCACTGGTGCTGACGGTCACACAGGTAAAACTGAGTTCTCGGGCCTCGATGGCTCAGCAAGTCATGGTTGAAGCCTGGTACCCACATAGTAGGAGGGAGTTGAATCCTTCAAGCTGCTCTCTGACCTCCACAGGTGTATATCCTCCCCATCACACACACACACACACACACACACACACACACACACACACACACCATGAAGTAAATAAAAAGTAAAATAAGACTATAGGTTGTGTGAACTCACCTGCCTGGCCAAGCATTCATTGTGAATGTATTTTCTCATCCTGACCCCTCATCCTTCATCCTGATCCCTCCTCCTTCACTGTATCCTCACAGACTTTGCTAAGATCTTTCCAGTCTAAAAAGCAGAATGAAGCAAAAAGTGTCCGACAACCATCAGAACATCAAACATCTTTCTTCATCCTGTTAGTCTTGATTAGAAAAGTTGTTTTTTTTTTTTTTAAGCCTGTCTTTGTATTTCCCCTTCTTCATAACCTAGTGGTATTGAACACCCAAACCTGATTTCTGTCGTTTAATATCACCCTTTGGTGGTAGGTTTTCTTAGCCACCAAACATGATGGCTGTGTGTAACGTCTCGGCATCTGATAATAGGAACCTTCCCTCACACCCCTGCCTTGCATGATCCTTTTCGCGGCTTCTCTAGCTCCTGCCATCCCTGTACATGGAGCTTTCCCAGAGATCCCTCATGTCCATAATGCTGTTACTTTGAGACCCCTGCCCCACTTAGAATAAATGACTTCCCAATTTTCTTTCAGTCTGAGTCTCAGCTGTTACCTCAAACCTCCTTTGACCAAACCCCGCTAAGCCCCTCCCCAGGAGTTATCCCTGCCAGACTTCCTCCTCTCTGAGGCTCCTCCTCTGCTTGGCCAGTGAGAAGCCAAGCCCCAGGTGTCTGCCTCTCAACCTTCTGAGCCCTCTGTTCCATCCACCATGCGTCACCCTTTTTCCTGGACCACGTTATAGAGATCTCCTTCCTCCCTTCATTTCTCTCTTTCTCCGTCTGCCCTGGACCCGCTCCCAGCTGAAGGCTGTCTTCCACTCATGGTTCTGCATTGTCACTAACTATGGTGATATTTTATTTGTATTAAAATGTGGTTTGTATGTTAATAAAAGTTGCCCGGGGGTCAGAGCTATTAGAGCCATAGCAAAAGCTGGGCAGTTGTGGCGCACGCCTTTAATCCCAGCACTTGGTAGGCAGAGCTAGGCAGATCTCTGTGTGTTCAAGGATACAGCCAGCATGGAGACACACGCCTTTAATCTCAATACCAACCATAGAAGACCTGGAGGTCTGTATAGACAGGCAGTGACTAGGAGCTCATGTGGTTGGGTTTACAACCAATGAGAAGGCAGAACAGAAAGTCTATATAAAGACAAATACACAGGAAGTAGGCCTCTCTCTTGGCTGAAAAGGATAGCTGCAAGAGTGAAGGGTAAGGCTCTTAGTTCTGACCTCTTGGGCTTTCATCTTTGCATTGGCTCTGTGTTTCTTATTTAATAAGATGGTTACATCTACGCTTAACCAAGTTGGTGGCTTTGTCCTCTGTGTTTGCTTCCATATCTAGAGTCAGAGCAGAAACAGACTTTCCCACTGCACTAAGGTCGTCCCAAAACTGTGTCTAATGGGAGCATTTCACTTGAGGAGAATGAAGAAACACAGAGTTAAGAAGTTGGTGACTCTGTGGGGATAAAGAACTGTGGCCATCATATCATGTAATGAATGAGTGGCTAAAGAAAAAAGGTATTTAAGCCATAATAATTATGACAAAAACAGAAAAAAAGATGGATGACTTCAATGCTTGAACGGCTGTCTGATGGAAAAGAGCTGCTTTCGTTCCATTCCGTGGGGCCAAGAAGGGTAGAATTTGAACAAATAGAAGCTACAAGAAAAATTGTTTGAGCCAATTTAAGAAAAAAATAGGACCATACAAAGTTGGGACAAGCACTCACCAGTGGCAGATCTCTTATCAGAAGGGGCCGTTTACACAGGATGGCTTCACAGACCGTAGCAGGCTCACTCACCCGCTGCTGCTGTTTCCAAGATCTAGGATTTCCTTGATTTGCGATTTATCCTGTGAAAATTTTACTCCATTTTCCAACAGGAAATAATACGGGAGGGTGAGGGAGGGAGGGAGGGAAGGAGGGAGGGAGGGAGGGAGCGAGCGCATAAGAGGAAGCCAGAGATGAGTGACACTACCTTCTTCAACAGCATCTCTCCCTGAACCTCACCAGCTGTCCAGCAATCCCCAGGCACCTCCCACCTGCCCCTTGCCAAACTGGAGTTGCAGGAAAATGCCCCCAATCATGTTGGAGATCCAAATTCAGGCCCTCAAGCTTGCAATTTACCAACTAAGTAATCCCCCGGCCTCCATGTGTCGTGTTTGAGGAACATTTTCCCTCTTCATCTCAGACACTACAACAAATGACTGGCCCCTGGCCTAGTCAGGGTCACCATTGCTGTGAGGAAACACCACAGCCAAAGCAACCTGAGGAGGACAGGGCTGATTTGACTCACAGCTACACATCACTGTTCATCACTGAAGGAAGTCAGGACAGCAGCTCAAATAGGGCAGGAGCCTGGAGGCAGGAGCTGAAGCAGAGGCCATGGAGGGGAGCTGCTTACTGGCTTGCTCCCATGGCTTGCTCAGCCTGCTTTCATATAGAACTGAGGACCACTAGCAAAGGGATGGCACCACCCACTGCTGGGCCCTCCCACATCAGTCACTAATTAACAAAATGCCCTACAGTTGCCTAGAGCCAGATCTTATGGAGGCATTTTCTAATTGAGATTCCCTTCTCTCAAATGACTTTAGCTTGTGTCAGGCTGACATAAAGCTACCCAGGACAGCCTCTCTACTCTAAAGAACACAAATATGTGTACTGAGCCAGGGAAATAGCTAATGTAGCAAAGTACTTGCCTGACAAGAATGAGAACCTGGATTAGAGCCCCCAGAACCTACATAGAGAGCTGAGTATTGTGGGATACTCTTGTAATTCCAGCAAGGAGAAGAGGCAGAGATAGGCAGACCCTTGGAGCTCATTGGCAAGCCAGCCTAACCTACTTGATGAGTTTCCGGTCTGTGATAGACCTTGGCTCAGCAAGACAGTAGGCAGTGCTGAGGAACAGCACCTGAGGTGGTCTTCCGGCTTCCACATGCATAATGCATATGTGTGCATGGCACACATATGGACACACATACAAATATAAATATATAAATATAAAATGTGTTAATCTGGTTCTAGATGTTAATCATTAGTGTGCAAATGATGTCTCTGCCACCATATTGACCATGAGTGCAAGGAATTAGGCACACCAATGCCTGAATGGTTTCATAATGAAATTTTCAAAATCTGATTTTTAAAAACAGACAACTTCATTTTTCAAGCACACTTTCAGCATTCCTTTGTGAGATATCCAACATGTGTTCCTTATAGAATTTTGAACATTAAAAAAAATTACACATCTGTTTTGCTTTTATTAAATTAAGTGACATTAAGTCAGTTCTCCACAAATTTAAAGGTTGTCTCATTGAGAGTATCAAAAAGAAAAGCACTGAGCTCTGGCAAGATGAGAGGGACGAGTCTCTCCCTCTGAGTCAGAGACCACCAGCGCTTGTTCTCCACCCCCTTCTTCCTGCTCTTCGAGTTCAGAGTTCTGTCGGGTGAAGTGCTGCCAAGAGCCCAGATGTTTCTCTGCACGAAGATGGATGCGTGCATTGTCAAGTCCAGAGAAGAAAGGGCTGCCGATAGCTGTGGCTTAAGAAGAACAGAACACATCGCACTGAAGAATAAGCCTGGGGTTTGGGGTTTGGTTCCAACTTCTCATCTGGATGCAGCTCTTGGGCGAGTCGAGTCAGTAGGAATAAAGCCAGGTTCCAATTTGAAATGCATGACTATGGCCTTCGAAAATATCCAAATGTCTAGGGTCTACCAGGCAGCGTGACCAAGTCTAAGCAACAGACTTTCAACCATCAGCAATTAAAAAGCCTTTTAGGGAAAGCAAAGAGAGGGGCTGGAAAGAAGACTCACAGATGAGGAGCAGCACCCATGTCGAGGCAGCTCACGACCACCTGAAACTTTAGCTTTGAGGAATCCCCCCTCTCGTCTCCATGGACGCTGCACTCATTTGTATGTACACACACACACACACACACACACACACACACACACACACACACCTAAAAATGAAATCTTACAAGAAGAAAAGCAAAAGCAAGAACACTTCCATCCAAGAGTGTGAGGACGTGCAGTCAGCAAGCTGAGGCCGTTCCCATGAGTCCCTATCAGCACCTGGGGGATTGACACAATCAGCAGAGTCCCTGTGTCCTCCCCTTAGAAGAGAAGGGAAGGTTAGCATCTGCAGGAAGAATGGGGTCCTTGCTCTTTAGTTGATGCAACCCTGAGAGGCGAAGATGAGCAACTGAGGAGCAGCCCCCTGCTCCTCAGTGATGAGTCTGATGCCTGTGAGATTCAGTGTTCTGACAGAATTAAGTAGACTGACATTAAACTCAGCATGTCCCAGAACCATACTGGTTTTCTTATCAAATAAGGTAAATTTCTACATGCAGAGGGACATGGGTGAAAGAGTCAAATCTGGCATTTTATTATCTAAATATAAAGTAGGTGCTAAGTTCTGAAGGGCCATTAAAGAAGAGTTAATGGGTTTTTAGCAAAAGTGAAACAAGAAAACTGGAAATTAAGTCTTGGTTTTCTTCTCTCATAAACTGGTATCTTGGTATCAAAGGCATTAGTTTTGTTTTAGGGAGAATTGAATCTTCTCTTGGATTTAATCTCCACAAATGTGCCAAGCCACCGTATTTACACTGGTATGCAGGAGGTGGCTACTGCAGGCTCAGCTTCGGTGTGTGACACTTTCTGATCAGGAGGTCCCAGGGTAAGAGGTTGTGTAGTATCTGCCGATGAATAAGCAAGCTGTTCATCTCCGTGCTCTTTAACCTGATCTGTAGAACTAGGAAACTTGGCAAATATCTGGGGTATCAAAACAATAAATAATTCTCTCTTCCCTCCCTCCCCCCTTGTGTGTGTGTGTGTGTGTGTGTGTGTGTGTGTGTGTGTGTGTGTGTGTGAAGGTGAGTGTGTTTGAAGGAAGGTGTGTGTGTGTGTGTGAAGGTGAGTGTGTGTGAAGGAACGTTGTGTGTGTGTGTGTGTGTGTGCGTGTGCATGTGCATGCATGTCTGTGTGTGAAGGTGTGTGTGAAGGTGAGTGTGTGTGAAGGAAGGTTGTGTGTGTGTGTGCGTGTGCATGCATGTCTGTGTGTGTGAAGGTGTGTGTGAAGATGAGTATGTGTGAAGGAAGGTGTGTGTGTGTGCATGTGCATGTGCATGCATGTCTGTGTGTGTGAAGGTGTGTGTGTCTGAAGGTACACATGGAGGCCAGGGGCCAACCTCAACTGTCACTCCTCAACATCCTCCATCTTGTGGTTGTGGGTTTTTGTTTATGTCTTTTGAAACAGGGTGTCTTACTGGCATATCTTCTTAATCACCAAATTACTTTTAAATTTTAAAAATGCAAACTGAAATATATAACTAATTGAAAATGTTTTGTGGTTTTAAGATGAGATGAGTTCTTTTATTATAGCTACTGTTTGGCTCAGGAAGTAGAACCCAACATTAACCTTGCTGATGTCTCCTGGCTGTCAGGCCCCATGCCCCACAGACTTCAGCCAGCCTCTGGATCCTCGTGCTGATCAGACCCTCACTTCCTTTGCAACTTTCCCCGTCTCTGCACCCTGGCATGCACACATCTGTGTGCTGATGCACATGTCTCACTTTCGTCTCTCTGTGAAGTACCTTTCTTGCCTGGTGGCTGTTTACCTTGGCTTGTGACATCCGTCTGTCTAGGTCTTTGTAGCTTCAGTTGACTGATTGCTCACTGCTGTGCACACTGGAGGCTTTCCTCTTTCCTCTGTGGGTCAGCTCCTAGAGCCTTTCCAGAACGCTGGGATCGTAATGTTCCTATGAACTGCACTGTGTCTGGGTTGTAGATCATCTCTCCATGTTTGTAGCTGTGTTAAGCAATCCCTCTGCATGTTTCCTCTCAAGTGGTGTCCACACCAAACATTTCTGTACCTTTACTGTGTCATGGACCCTGGACTTTGACAAACTCTTTGAGCACATGTATTGAGTTTTAAACAGCATATCACTGTGTTTTCAATTTGTATTTGCCTTTTGCTAGTGATATTGAATTTACTTTTAAATCTCTAATGAGCATTCAATTCTTATTGTTTTGTTCATTTCTCTGTAGAGCATTTGACATTTGTCCACTAATATATAGGTTTATCCCTTTTAAACTGTGAGCAACAGTGCATAAACAGGAATGTGTATTGTATACATATAATTACATATGTGAGTGAAGGAAACAGCAAAGTAATCATAAATAGTATATGAACAGAAATATGTGGGTCATACGCGTATAATTAAATAGATGAGCCAAGGAAACAGCAGAGTAAGTATAACACAAGAAATACTCATCTCTGAGGCCCTGCAAACCTGTCTCTAGCTCATCCCCTCTTTGGCTCAAGGGGGAGCCCTGACTATTGTGAAAATCATTTCCTTGTTTTTCTTGGTACTTACCACCTGTGCAAATGCTTTAACCCACAGAGACTGGTGGGTTCTTCTGAATGTAGACTGTGAACATGCTTTTGGGTTTGGGTCAAGATTGTATTTGTGAGACATAACATGATCTCTAACTCTGTCTTAAAGTGTCCAGGATTTGGGGTGATGGGGTCTGTCTTATTTTATTCCTACAACCTGGCATGTACCTCAAATCTACACTGGATTATCTGAGTTACAGTGTAAATAAACCCAAAGGAAGACAAGTCACCTAAATTCCCTTATATCTCCCCTATTACCCGATTCACAAACCTCTATATTAACCGAAGATTGGGACGAGGGGTCCCGAGTCCTCGCCAGCTGCTGTTCCGGCATCAGTCAGTCTCAGCTTCCTTTCCATGCTGCCTTATTTCTGAACATTTCATGTTTGGTTTAATCAGTAATTAGATTTAATATACCCATACTTCCCATCTATTACATTCAGTAATGGTCAATCAATTCTTTTATATTTTTTCTCAGTATTTAGAACCTAAATATGTGCCTTAGAAGAACTTGGGGAATTCTGGGCTCAGGAAAATCTAAAATTAAGTTAAAAACCACTAATATTCTGCCCAGGACCACAGGGCTTGATAAAAATGATTAGAACCCAGGAATGTTGCCAATTATATAAAGATAAACTGCTTTTTAGAAAAGACTTATTTATTTTGTGTGTGTATGTGTGTGTGTGTGTGTGTGTGTGTGTGTGTGTGTGTGTGTGTTGAGTGTTAGGTATATGCACCATGTGCATCCAAGAGCTCATGGGGGAGTCAGATCCCCAGGAGCTGTGAGCCACCATGTGGTGCTGGGAACTGAACCCAGGTCCTCTGCAAGAGCAGTGAGCGCTCTTAAACACTGAGCTCTCTCTCCAACCCCAAGGCGAAGTAATTTTTAAAATCCTTACTGGTATCCACCTAGTTCTTGTTCTCTGGCCCTTTATCCCCAGGCTATGTTCTGTTTAAACGAGCTGAACCTGACAACTTCTGAGAGTCTCCCCAGACGTGGACATGGAGTGCAAGGGTGATTGTTAAAGCAAGAACAAGGTCAAGGTCACACAGAGAGGATAGAGGTCAAGGGTTAAGGAAAGATATCAAAGGAAGAGGAGCCATGCATGATGCTTTAAAAGGGCAGAGAGAGACTTCCTGCCAAGAGATGCAGAATGGGAGAAAGTACAGTCTGTGAATTCCATGTGGTCCAGGGGTGCTGAAGCTCACTGGGCACTAGAGCAGGAAGCTGGAGCTCACAGGACACTAGAGCAGGAAGCTGGAGCTCACAGGACACTAGAGCAGGAAGCTGGAGCTCACAGGGCACTAGAGCAGGAAGCTGGAGCTCACAAGACACTAGAGCAGGAAGCTGGAGCTCACAGGGCACTAGAGCAGGAAGCTGGAGCTCACAGGACACTAGAACAGGAAGCTGGAGCTCACAGGGCACTAGAGCAGGAAACTGGAGCTCACAGGGCACTAGAGCAGGTAGCTGGAGCTCACAGGGCACTAGAGCAGGAAGCTGGAGCTCACAGGGCACTAGAGCAGGAAGCTGGAGCTCGCTCACAAGAGGCTGTTGAGGCAGCTGGACGCAGACCTGATGATGCTTATGCACTGTTGTCTCTGAGCAGTGTAGAGCCATTAAACAATGGGAGCATCACCAAATCTAGTTCTAGAAGTAAAGGCTTCAAAACGTTGTGATATTTAGGCTGTCAGATCTGTATTTTTAAATGTTATTTATTTATATGTTGGGGTCATCTATGTACACAAGTATGCAAGTTCTGAGAAGGCCACAAGAGCACATCAGATCCCCTGGAGCTGGAGTTACAGGAGATTTTGAGCTGCCACGTGGGTGCTGGGAACTGAACCCAGGTCCTCTCAAGAGCAGAAAGTGCTCTTAAACATTGAGACATCTTTCCAGCCCTGAGTGAGGTGTACATTAAGTACTAGGGTTTATATATACTGAATAACAGTAACCCAGAATAGCAGTGCTTTCAAGTTCAACAGAGCCTTGAGACTCCATGATGTCACTGGCTCAGCCTCCTCATGGTTCTCATGAGTTGTCCCAACTGGTGTCTAGGGCAGTAAATCCACACACTGGGCATCGGAACTAAGGAGAGAGAAGTTGAAGAAGATGAAGTGCACTCACTGGATGTCTTTTTAAAAAGAAACCCAAGAACTGCCACATGACCCCTGTAGCACCCTTCCCTACATGCACGTGCACACATGTGCGCACACACACCATAGACAGAAGTAAATAAATAAATAAATAAACCAAAAACTTGAAAAACATCTTCTTTGAAATTGTTCATTTGCTGGGGTTTCTTCCAAATATTTAGATTCTATGTACAAACAAAGTGTGATTCTAATACCCAAGTGGCAGTGGTTACTGAGCCACCCTCACCCCCAGATTTGGTCTCTCCATGTGTGAACCAAGAGCGCTGAGCTGGCTGACCTGGGGTCCAGCTGAGATCACTCAGCAGACCCTTTGCTTGCGCCAACCAACCTGTGCCTCCCGGCTGCGTACCTTGCCAACAGAAGGAATATAATTGAGGCAAGATCTTCAAGTTCAAGTAAACACAATCCATCTAATTGCTTCACAGCTTTTTCCTTGTCTGCGGAAACTTAGTTTAGTGTGGTCTGGTGGTATTAAACTTTGGCGAATTTACAAAGAATTTTACTACAGTGGGGTGAGCTTTGCCAATTGCATTTCAAAATGATGTTAAAAGGTTTAATTTGGGAGGAAGGAATGGCTCACTTCCTGCAGCTGAAGGTTATGGGCTGAGGCTGGGGTGCTCCACAAGTTAGACAGGACCCAAGGGTGCTACCAGGTTTTAGAGACTGCCAAGGCCTCTCGAATAGCAGGCATTCTGCTGAGGGTCAGTCTTTTGGACAGACCATTAGACTCCAGGATCCAGAGCGCCTTACACAGCTATAGAGTCCAGGGACAATTGACAGAGTGTGTGTTTTGGGTCAAGTCATCCTTATGTCCTGTGGTCTCTGCCAACACATAGTGGTCACTGAGGTTCAACTCTTTAAAACCCAGCAGCTTAACTGAGAACCAACAGTGCCTTCAGCAGACGTAATCAATTTTCCTTGGAAAGTATCCTGGCCAGTATTTCTTTGGGTTAAAAAAAAGTTTAGGAATTTGATATGGGTGTAATATTTTAGAGTTGATAGCTAGCACAAAATTTCATTTTTCAGCCAAGGAAAATACTCTTTGTTAAATAAGTATTAGATCCCAGGATATGGTAAAAATATACATTTTCCAGGTGTGCAAACAGAAACATAAGTAATGATGGTAGGGTTAACTTTGAAGCCACAGTTATATGTTCTTCAAACCCCTAAGTGGTCCCCAGCGCTGCCGGGTGTGGTTTTAAACACTGCAGTCTTGGCAGATGATACCCCACATTTCAAAGTGCAAGTGTGTACTCTGCGCCAAAGCATTACACTTGGGCACATGTGCAGGGTGTGGGACCTGGAGTTTTCAGTTGCAGCTGCTATCAAATGGCGAATACCAGAATAAGTTTACAAAATACTCCCAAGTACATGGAATCTCTAAATCAGAAGCGACTTCTCGAAAGTCAAAATGTCACACATTTGCTTACCAAAAATCCAAGATGGGTGTGTGGGCGAAAGTGCGCAGAGACCAGTTTAGTGGCTGATGGAGCTGTGTGTGGCGTTAAGGCCCCTCCTAGCAGGGCAGTGGGTAAACAGGGAACCTCTCACACAACTGTTTAGTGATTGCTTTATTTACAGATTGAGGAAAGTCATGAACATGCTACATGTTGTGTCTGTGTGGACACATGTGTGCCTCTGCATGTGTGTATGTGCGTGTATGTGTGTGTGTGTGCACATGAGTGCATGAGTGTGTGTGCATGTGAGTGTGTGTGTGCGTGTGAGTGTGTGTGTGTGTGTGTGTGTGTGTGTGTGTAAATTGCAGTTCTGTTCCCTCAGTTGCTTAGAAGTCAGTCGCTGGAGTCATCTTGTCTCTCTCTCTCACTCCACTTCCATCTACCAACGAATCCCACAGCCTCCCCTTCAGATGCTGCCCGGAACCTGACCTCGTCAGGCTCGTCTTTGTCACCCTCTTTGTACCAGGTGGCTCTGTCTCTGCAGTGGCAAACGTCTCCTCGGGGCTCCCTGCTCTTTGCTCTTTCAGACTGTTTTCAATATAAAGCCCAAGAGGGCCTCTTAGAAGGCAGAGCCTGTCACTCCTCACACACACTCAGGCACACCCCTGCTTATCTCCCTTCTTCTCAGAGTGAAGGTGAAGCCTCCTGTGGACCGATGAGGCCTGGAGTCAGCTCTCACTCATCTCTCAGCAGTCACTGCCCAGCATTGCTAGCCTCTTCACCAGAACCACCTGAGACCTCAGTGTGGTGCTGTCTCTGCCAACCCAGGTATGAGCGAGTAAGGACACAGCACTGCAGTTGATGAATAGGAATGAAGAAGATGACGAATCTGTAGCGTCTTCAACAGTGAGACGGACAGGGCTTAGTGATGAGGAAGCAAGAAAGTTAAGAAGGAAAAAACAAAATCTGTGTCCCCATAGGACTAAAGATTCTAAAACATTTTGTTATACCATTTAATTAACTAATTATGTAAAAGAATTGTTTTAGATCAGTGTGCATTTAAAGTTAGCATTCCAGGGCTAGAGAGATTGCTTAGCTTAACAAAGAGTGATTACTGCTCTTGCACAGGTCCCAAGTTCAGTTCCCAGGACACACCTCAGGTGGTTCACAACTACCTATAACTGCAGCTCCAACAGATCCAATGGCTCTGTACTCCACAGGTGGCACACACACTGAATGTGTACATTTCCATGTACACACACACACACACACACACACACACACACAGAGTTAATAAAATACATCTTTAGAAAGTCAGCATTTCACACTGGACCTCACTCTAAATATTATAATTATAGGTAATTATGTAAATTAAATACAGCTGTTTCTCATCCAACTGTGCTTGTAGCATGCTGACACAGAGAACCACTTAAATACCACATGTGGATTGCTGTGCTTTGTGAGACGCTTCCTGAGATGTGCTGAGAACCAGTGCAGTAGAGAGTGAAAACCTGCCTTGGACATGCCGAGATCCCAGGAAGTCCTTCAAGACCATGAATGCTTCTCTTTGATTCATACCTACTTCCTAGTACTTGACAAAGTATTCTTTGTTACAGAGCCCGAGTGCCTTCTTGGTTCTTTATTGACTTCTGAGAAGGATCGTTATTTCCAGTTGATTTTCTTTGTGTGGATGAGTAGGTATGAAAATTACAGTTGAGTTCATTGCTGAACTGTAGAATGAGCTCAAAGTCAATTTTGGACCTTGTATTGACTCTCACCAGCAGAGTGGGCTACACAGGTCTGCAGGGAACACAAAGCAGACAGACTGATGTGGAAAGGAAGGAGAGGAACCACAGCAAGGTCTTGCCTGGAATCTCCATGTCACAGGCATCCTAGTTAGGTTCCCATGGGGTTACCAGAGAACCTTCCTATCCCTCAGTAAGGAAACACATCATACTTTTCGTCTGGGGACCCATAGTGCCAGACTTTTGTCATTTTACATGGGAACTGATGAGACAGAAATAATAGAAGTCACTTGGGGCTAACGTAAACTCAGGCAGGGGAGTTGACCCAGTGGATAAGGGGCCTGTTATGGATGCATGAGGACCTGAGTTTGAATCTCCAGCACCCACATAAAACACAAAAGCTGGTGCTGTAGCCCTTTCTGTGAGCACCAGAACTTAGGGGCAGCCAGAGACAGGTAGATCTCTGGAGCGCAATGGCCAGCCTGTCTAGTCAAAATGGCAAGGTTCAGGCTAAGTGAGAGACATCTCAAAAACTAAGGTAGAAAGTGATTGAGGAAGACATCCAATGTTGACCTTTGGCCTCCACAGTGCCTCTAAGGGCAAGCATGCCTGGGTACGCACATACACACACAGATACAGATACACACACACACACACACACACACACACACACAAATTTAAAAATTAAAAATTAAATTCTTATTTTAACCTACAATTAATCCTTTATAATTCAGTTTATTCCTCTTGGAACAGTTTTCCAAGTTTGAACTTGATGCTACATTTTTATACAGCAGAATGATATATTTAAAACTTAGAACATTTATTTCTGGCTCAGTAATTTTTTCAATTTAGGGGTGCTTAATGTGCCCAGAAATCTGCTTTGCTAGTCCTAACCAGTTCATAAAAGTCAGAGAAAGAGTATGATATCATTGCCCACCCTGATCTCCAGCATTTATTTTCCATTTGTTCTTTGTCGTTCTTCAGCAAGAGAGGTGCCTCAGTCGAAAGAGGGTTCCAAGCATTTTAAAATGAGATGTGTTAGAGACAAACACGGGAATTCCTGTGCTCGTGTGAAGCTCTGCTGGTCCCAGAGCATCTCTGCAGCTCTGTTAGGGTCGGCTCACCCTAACAGACAGAGTCCTCTGCAGCGACTTCACGGTGGCATTTCCAACAAGGTGCAGGGCATGTACCCCTATCTACCTTTCTCCACATACTTCGTCTTGGAAAAGGCCACTGCCAACTTAAACTAGCTTCCAGTAGGCAACAGCTGGTGTTGAAGGGAGACTGTACACTGTCCCTGTACACTGACCCCTAATCAGATGATCTTACACCACAATACACGAATGCACAATCATATCAACCCTGAAAATTAAATCTCAATTTCCCCTTTTGAAGAGAAAGAAAGATATCAGAGAGGGTGAGTAGCTCCTCAGAGCCACACGTTTAAGGTCTCTCGGTTTAATTACAGACGTGAATGATACCCAAGTCTAGAGTTTCCCCATCCAGTTTCAAACAACAACAACAAAAAATGTCATGAGGTGACTCAAATTACCCTCCTAAGTGGCCTGTATAGTTACCAAATCTATGGTACAGCTTCATTCATCAAATGGTGATCTTGGCATAGACCAGGCCAATTTTATAAGGTAAGTATTTCAATTAAGAAAGGAATCTTTTTAGTCCCAGCATTTGAAAGGCAGAGGCAGGTGGATCTCTTTTGACTCCAGCCTGGTCTATGGAGTGAGTTTTGAGACAGCCATGGCTACACAGAGAAACCCTGTCTTGAAAAACCAAAAAGAAAGAAAGTAATCTTTTTTAAAAAACTGATTATTTCCATTATGTCCTTTTTAGCAAATAAGGGCCACATGTATTTGCAGATATTTTTCTTGGCCCTAGAGCCATGAAGATACACAATACACAAAGTCCCTGCCCTTGATTTCACAATATTATGGTAGGCAGAAGTAGATTTGAAACAATCTACCTATATCTAGTTATAGTCAGAAATGGTATTCAAAGTACTCAATACTGTACTAAACAAGCACCAACCAGTCCAAACAAGCCCTGGCTGTATACACTGGTACGGCCCAAGTGCAGGTTGATTGAATTGTCAGCTTTTCAGTACACAACTACAGGGAGGGAGGTGCAAGACAGGCACGGGAGTGGCCTCTGTCTTAGTCAGGGTCACCGCAGCTGTGATGAAACTCCATGACCAAAGCAGCTCGGGAGGACAGGGCTTATTCCATGTATGCTCCCACATCACAGTTCACCATCAGAGGAAGTCAGAAACTCAAGCAGGGCAGGAACCTGGAGGCAGGAGCTGATGCAGAGGCCATGGAGGGGTGCTGCTAACTGGCTTGTTCCCCATGGTTTGCTCAGCCTGCTTTCTTATAGAGCCCAGGGATGGCACCACCCACCGTGGTCTGGGACCTCTTCCATCAATCACTAACTAAAGAAATGCCTTACAGGCTTGCCTACAGCCAGATCTTATGGATGCATTTTCTCAATTGAGATTCCCTCCTATCAAATGACTTCAGCTTGGGTCAAGTTGACATAAAACTAGCCAGGACACCCACTGTGGTTAGACCACTGGGATCTGAAGAGGGACATCTTGACATGATGAAGTCCTTCTAGCCAGGCCAGAAAGCATGGAAGACACACTAGGCAGTTTTCCTTCACTCTCTGAGCATCAGAGAACTCCTTGAGCAGTTCTCTGTGCTTGAGATCCATCTGCTGGCCACATTGTGGCACATGCCCTGGTGAAGGAAAACCTTTGAGACCTTTTATGGAGTCAGGAGAGATGTGGTAAGTGTCTGCAAGGGTACTATTGCAAAGAGAGAACGGAAGAACTGTTTGGACTACACACATAGCTGGCTGAAATCATCTAGGAGAAGAAAGAATCCAAACAGAGTCTGAAGCTCTTGGCTTGGAAAGCCTGTTGGATTTACCAAAAGTATGAACAGATGGAGACAGCATCCTCAGGATGTTTGGGAAGTGAGATAATGAGCTTGGGTTGAGACGCAGTGCGTCATGCAGAACACCCAGATGGAGAAGTCAAGCAGGCAAGTGGAAATGCTTAAGATGACTAAGAGAACGTGGCCTGTGTAGTGAGATCACTGGATAGCGTGTGTGTGTGTGTGTGTGTGTGTGTGTGTGTGTGTGTGTGTGTGTGTATGGGTGCGTGCACATGTGTGTTCCCTAGTGTTAAATGTCTGCTAATATGAATGGGCCACTTTCTGCTCTCCTGTGAGATGGGAACAGGAGGGCAGCTGAGCATGTGGATAGCCAGGAGACAAACAAGACAAGAAGCCTTGGCATCAGCTGGTAGGAGGTTGAGTCCCCAGGCCCTGGAGGAAGTTGTTTCTCATGTCACTACACCCACCATTTGATGAATGGGATTGACAGGACAGTGGCACCAGCTGAGACTCTGGTGATTTCCTAGTTGGGCTGTAAGGACAGGGAACTGGCTTGTCCTGAACACAAAGAAGCTCCTCCCTTGGGCTGCTTGAAGACCTGTCGTGATGGAAATGGCCTGTTGTGTTCACTCTGAGATGATGTTTCTCCACAATTTCACCTTCTGCAATTGGATGCACTGTGCAGTTGGGGCTATCTCAGGATGTCAGTGCTGACCTGAGTTCAATGCCACAGAAAAGCATTCTCTTCTAACGGTTCTTGAAGGGAGGCCACTTTGGCCAGCTGTCCCCCTGGTTACCTCTCATCACACTGCTGGTTGTATTCAGAGTCCATGCCTGTTTGAACAATGGCCTGAGGTTCAAAATATTGGCAGTGGTGGGGTGGGGTGGGGAGTGGTCATGGGGAAGGGAAGGGGTGTCTTTTCTCTTTCTTAGAGCTAATATTGACAACTGCAAGTTGTCTCTTTAGGAGGGTCGAGGGTCCTGGGTCCTGGCTTTGTGTCAAATCCTCTGTGAACCTCGTGATTGAGACTCTTTTCTGAGTAGATAATAAATGACAGTGATGATTCAGGGCCGGGAAATGGCTTGGTCAGTAAACCACCTGCCAGCAAGCAGGAGACCCGAGTCAGATCCCAGAACACAGCTAAAGCGTTGTGTGTGTTGACACACACTGCGAGTCCCAGCACTGGGGCGCAGGAATGCGATGGTCCCTGGGAACCACTGGGTTCTCAGAAAAAAAAAAAAAAAAAAAAAAGATGTGGGTGGTACCTGAAGAATGAGCCTTGAGGTTGATCCCTGGCCTCCACATAGGAAAGCACACGTGTGCATATAGAGCTGTACTCACAAGTATGCCACCCTGCACATATGCACACACACACACACACACACACACACACACACACACACACACACACCACACCACATGGCCAAAGGGATGCAAGAAATTCTCTGTTAGAACTGAAGCAGTCCCCTGGAGACAAGTCTTCCTCCCTTGATTCTGAGCTACTGTGTTGCCTTCTCCGTGTCTCTGCCGATCCTTCGGAGCCTGCCGGCCCTCTTGAGAACTGTCAGACAACCCTTCAGACAGTGGTACACTCTGTCATGTCTAGATATAATAGGATTTCTTAATGTGTAATTCCACCAAGATGCAATTTGTGAATGAGATTGTGATAACGCTGTGATTACCACTGTGGAGAGCTTGGTTTTCCTTCAGCAAACACAGCATGTCTGTTCTGGATGCGAAGGATCATGTCCCAAGGTGTTTGCAAACTCAAGCTCTACCATGATGGCGCGAACTGATAAAACTGAGTTGTGTAGACCACAGAAGCTGATACTGCCTGGGGTGAGAAAGAGAAATGAGTCGTTTCTGCTTTTTAGGAGAATCAGAAAGCAATGGATGGAAAAGACAGGCAATAATTATTTATTTGCTGCGCTATTTACCGGGCAAGAGAAAACACAAGGTGCAACAGAACCCACTATAAGAGTTCTATTAGGGGAGGGAAAGGGCGGACGTGCAAATAGGCCTACCAGAAACGAAAGTGCAGAGAGGGTGGGAGATCGGGTGGAGCCTGCTTTACGGGTCCCCTCATGTAAGAAGGAGCTGCCATCTGTACACCAGGTATAAGTGGCCTGAGGCAGTGTGCCCTCCTGTATGTGTGAAGGGTGGGGCAACAGTTCCTCTAGGGTTTCAGAGCAGGAATGAAATGGGGAATAGTCCCTTTTAGATCAAGGGAGGAGGCTTGAAATATTAGGGAGTGGGCAAGTCTGGAAGGTAAATGTGGTACCTTCTAGTAATGCCACTTGGAGAGAAAGAACTGGGAGAGGAGGTAAAGTTTGTAAGCCTTTATAAGTTAAGAGATGGGACAGGTTGTGGTGGGAGAAGATAGTGGTGGGTGACCCAAAGGTTCGTTTCTTTGATTCACGAATGAGGAGCTCAGCAGCTGCTAAGGCACGCATGCAGGGTGCCTGTCCCTGAGTGGTGAGGTCTAGTTTTTTGACAGGTATGCTACAGGTACAAAGGAGGGTCCCAGCTGGTGCCCTAGAGTCCCAAGGTCATATCCCTTTCTTTCTGTTACATAAAGGGAGAAGGGATGAGTTAGGTCTGGAGGGTGAAGTGCTGGGTCCTGGAGGAAAGCCTGTTGGAGCTTCTGGAAGGGTTTGGTAATGGGGTGAAGGAGGGGTTCATGAGGGGAGCCCAGAGCTGCCTCATATAAGGGGTGAGCAAGGAGAGAAAAAGATGGAACCCAGGACTGTGGGAAGCCAGCTTAGCTATTCCCAGAAAGGACAGAATCTCCTGTTTAGTAGAGGAGACTGTAAGAGACTGGATTAGATGCTTTCTATCTACAGTGATAGCCTTATGGGTTGGGGTAATGGTTATACCCAAATAGGTGACCTGAACCTTGGAAGGCAAGACTCTATAACCCTGGGTGGACAAGAAATTTAGGAGAGCAGAGGTGTTAGTTTGGCTAACTTGTAATGACAGGCTGCAGAGTAGAATGTCATCTATGTACCGTATGAATTTAGAGTCAGGGAGGGACAAAGAGAGCAAGTCAGAGGCTAGAACCTGACCAAATAGATGTGGACTTTCCCTGAACCCCTGTGGCAGAACAGTCCTGGTCAGCTGCATGGACAAGTGAGTGTCAGGGTCAGTCCAGGTAGAGGCAAAAAGTACCTTTAGACTGAGGGCTGTGAGGAATAGAGAAGAAAGCATCCTTGAGATCCAGAACTGAGAAATGGGAGGTTCCTGAAGGGATAATGGAAAGAAGTGTATAAGGATTGGGGACCACAGGATAGAGGGGAACCACTGCAGAATTAATGAGCCAGAGGTCTTGAACCAGGTGATAGGTTCCATTAGCCTTCTTAACTGCAAGAATAGGAGTGTTAAAAGAAGAAGATGTTGGGCAAAGTAGCTTTGTTCTGAGAAGATGAGAGATGATAAGTTTAAGTCCCCTAAGGCTCTGGAGTGAGAGTGGGTACTGAGCTTGGGTGATGTACCAGGTGGGGTCCTGTAACTAGATAACAATAGGGGAATGGTGCCTAGCAATAGAAGGGTTGTGGGTGTCCCAGACTTTGGGATCCACCTGAGAGCCTGGCAAGGGAGATGACATGTTAGAGCTAGTGGGGTGGGTGGCTAGGAGGAGGAGGAGAGGAGCTGCTGGCAAGTCTGGGGTCAGGCAAATGGGGGGAGCAAATGAAATAGAAGCTCCTACCTTGACTAAAAAAAAATCTCTTCCCATTAGGGGCACAGGGCAGGTTGGTACAACCAAAAATGTGTGGGTAAGAAGGATAACCCTGAAAATACAATTAAGTGGTAGGGTCTGATGAGGTAAGTAAGGCTGTCTGCTTATCCTGACAATAGGGAGATGAGAAGAGGTGGGACCCCCCAAACACCCTCAGGACTGGATAAGTGGCCCCAGTGTCCAAAAGGAAGGAAATGGATCACCCTGATACTATAATGGCTACCCTAGGTTCCCCATGAGAGATGGCTGTTGTCGGGCCAGGAACAGGGCACCTTCAGTGTCCTCCAGCCTAGGAGATCAGCTGGAGGGTGGTCTGCATTTGATGTCCCTGTGCCATGAGGTGCCCAGGGACAGTCAACTGACCAATGTTCCTCTTGGTGGCACTTTGGACATGGCCCTGGTGGCCCACACGGGGCAGGGCAGATACAAGCCCAACAGCCTTCTTAACCACATTTAAAACAGGGACCTGGGGGCCCTCAGGCAGCCAATCGGATATCCTGTGCCAGCATTTAGCAGTTCTGTTTATGGTCTTTCTCATCTCCCCCATGGTTCACCTTCAAAGCCAATGCGAAGACTTCTGCCTGTGGGGTCAGGGGCCCTCTCTCTCTCTAGATGCTTAAGTTTGGCCCTATTGTTGGGGAAACTCTTGGAGACGAAATGGGTCATAAGGAGCTGTCTACCCTCTGGGCTCTTGGGATCTAGGATAGCATATTGTAAAAGGGCCTTTCTAAGTCATTCTAGAAATTAAGATGAATTCTCTTTTTTGTCCTGAACTACCTCTTGAAGCTTTTTTATAGTTTACTGGTTTGAGGGCAGCCTTGCAAAGACCTGCCAGGAGGCAGGTCATAAATTGATCCCTAGCTAGAGTGCCACCTGGGGTATTATAATCCTATCGTGGGTCCTAATCGGGAACCACTTCTGCCCCGGGAGGATGTGCTGCCTTAGTCTGGTGGACCTCATATGCATGCATCCTAGCCTGTTCTCAAACTCATCTGTGCTCCTCAGGAAGTAAGGATCATGTATATATCATGAAAGGTGAGACTCTAGGGTTGGGTAATATATTGTAATTTTTTAATAAAGGAAGTAGAGTTGGCTGTAATTTTTTTTCAATCTGAGAGAGTTCAGCCAGTGAGAAAGGGACATGTACCTTAACCAGTCCATCCATCCCGGCTACCTCTCGCAAAGGGAGGATGGTCACCAGGTGGGTTTGACTGGAGTGGGGTTCCTTAGCAGCTCGAGAATGTGTGACAGGAGGAGTAAAGGTGGGAGCCAGAGTCAGGCAGTTGGAGCAGCCTGGTACTGGAGAGGAAGAGGGGGCTGTTGGAGAAGGAGCGGGAGGTCGGAAAGGCGGGGGTTCATTAGCAGGGTCCAGAGCAGTAGTGAGGAGTTCCTCTGGTTCGGGGTGCATAGCTAGCAGCATGTGGGCAAGTGAGTAGGAGTCAAGGAGAGCAGGTTTGGAGCTGAGATAGAAAAAGGCCTGGATATAAGGTAACTATTTTCATCTGCCCATTTGCTGACAGAAGTTGGATAACTCCTGTAAAATATCGGGGTCTAATGAGCCAATAGGTAGACATTTTTATTGTTATCTAAGGAATATTTAGGCCTTTTTTTTTTAGTGCAGAGGTGGATAAGCTTAGAAGGCTTTAAGTAGGGCATTGGGCTGAGAGGTTTGAGGGTTTCCAAAAGGCATACTAGAGGAGATGTAGGACATACAGGATTGGAAGCCTTGTTTCCTATGGCTGCAGCAGAGAGAAAAAAATAAAAAATAAAAGTGAAAGCTATAATATCTCAGGTGTCCCAGTTATTAAGCAAGGATCGATAATGGCACAAGTCACTCAGTGTTCTGTCAAGCAAAGAGCGAGGGCCAAGGTGGTAGCCCAAGTACGAGGGTCTGAGAGATGAGAAATGAATGAAAACAAGGCCTCAGACCACAGTCGTGGGGAATGGCCGGGGGTGATAGTCAGCGATGGGGGCCGACCGTAGCCACTAAAGACCATGGACAGGGATACCCCTAGTTCTAAGGACACCAGAGGGACACTGGATGATTGATGGTCATTCCTGCGGGTCTAAGGACCTGTTTATGCTGACTGGTTAAGGGAAAGCTCACCAATTGAAGTAGCTGGTTTTGTGCAGAGCGATTGGCAGCCTGGTAGATGGAAAGTGGGCAGTTGTGGATGAACCAGCCTGGGTTCAGGATACAGGGCAGGGTGATGGAGAACCTGCTTTGTCATGGCACCAATGTTTTTTAGTGGGTTCTGTTGTACCCCGTGTTTTCTCTCTCCTGGTAAATAGTGCCACAAATAAATAGCAATAATGGTATTACTATTAATAATAAAACTAGAACCACCATTTAAGGCACTGTTCACATTATTTAATCCTCATGAACACTAGGGATTAGTGAAGAGATGGTTTTGTCTGTTCATTTTTAAGGTAGGAATGAGTGTAGAGAATGGTTGTGTTTTTATCAATGAGAATTGGCAGTATTGAGACATGATGGGGAAGCCAGTAGCATAAGCTAACACCATGCGGGTTAATGTGGTTGGAGCATTGGAAGGGTCAACACCAGTTACAGAAGGGATATGAGTAGGGTTGTGATGGAGCAGCATGGACTTCCTAGGGAAGAGAGAACAAAGCCAGCCTGCTGCTGTGTTACTGTCCCAGCACAGCAACCAAACAAGAAGCCTGGGGTCTACGTAGGTCCTCAGGGTCCAATCTCAGGTCCTTGTGTGTGCACAGCGAGCTGTCCCCAGCCCTGGTCTCTTTCCTGTTCTTGTGTAGCTCCTCAGTGTCCTTGTCATTTATTGTAGTCTCTTGATTGCAGGTGAGGGTAAAGCTTGCTGCTTACCTCTGTTGTAGTAATCTGTCTATAATTTATCTGAATCCTGAAAATAGCTTCATGTGTTAGTGCCATGGGGTCTCTCGGGAGTAACTAACCCCCTTTGTAGGACCTTGCCTATCGTGGCCACCTGCAGCTGTAATGACTAGTTACCTGAGCAGGAAGCAGACAGGGAGAGGAGGCTGGGATGTGGCCCCTCACTGCCTGGCTGTGTTTCCACTCGGGTCTTTTTTTTTTTTTTTTTTTTTTTTTAAGATTTATTTTCCACTCGGGTCTTACTTGGTCTCTATCCACTCCTAAATTTACACCTGAAGCCATGAGTACAGGCTTCTGATGCCTCCTTATTCTTTCAGTCCAGGGTCTATGAACAAGGTTTGAGCAAACTACATGAAACTTTAATCTCCCAACAAAATGGCTCCATGGGCTCCTTTGACAACCTCAGACAGGTCCTTGCTGGATGCTGACTGAGGTAAAATAGCATCCATATTTGAGGTTGAGTTCCACATGGACAGTGAAGGAATGAAGGGACCCTGTACATTCCTAACTAGTAAGATACCGTACAATGGGAGTCCATACTGTGTGCATGCAAATAGGAAACTCTATGTCAAACTCTGAATCCAAGGTAATGGCACGTCATATTATGTCATAATCCTCAGTTTCATGTTACCCATATGCATAGCCCTCAGCCATACAAAATATCTCACTCATATCACCAATTTAATAAAGCCCACCTCCCTGCTGGGCAAACACTCTCCGCCAGTGACAACTGAGGACTTTGACATATGAAACCAGATCTTTGTTCTTGTCAGTGCTTTCAAAATTGTGCTTATGAAAATATTTGCTTAATATTTTAAATAGCAGAAATGGAATTTTGCCACATTTAATTTTTGCTTCATTAGGATAAGCATGAGACGTGAAACCTTCTTTTGGTTTTGATCAGCGTCTCTTTACTTAGACCTTGCCTAGTACTCTCCATGCAGACCAAACTGACAATGAGCTCATGGTGATCTTCCTGCCTCTGCATCCCAAATTCTAATATTACAAGTGAAACTCAGTTTCATCTGTTTTATCCCATATCTGCTCTGTAGGGCTCCAGTTTCCCATACCAAGTTCTGGAATTTTTCACTATGGGGCTAAGTCCACAGATAACCAGAAGACAGGATAAAAGAATGATCTTAGAGCAGAGGAGAAAACAGCAGGGTAGAACTGGTTCGGGAATGGATAGGCTTTGCGCCCATCACCACCAAAGGATCCAGGAATACATCAGACAGGAGTCAGACTGGGAACAAGAGCAGTGATGAGAACTTCAGAGCAAACAGGAGACCAGCTCCTACTTTATCCACTGGCCAGTGCCACTGGACAAGGTTCACCTAGGTCACCGTCCATGTCATCACTTGGAGCAGGGATGCTCCCATCTTGCAGAGTTATGGTGACAGACCCAGGCTCAGATCATCTTCCCAGCTCTTGCTTAGCCATGTCCTTCCTGAGATAGAGACAGTGGCAATGGAGAGACTCTTGGGAATCTCTACAGCCTGATGGGTCCTCCCTTTTCCAGAGCAGTGAGTGACCAACCTGCGCAGGGCATATGTGTTCCCTCTCAATAACCAAGGGTTATTTCCTGTGGAGTTGTGGTGTGCATTAAAGGTATGCAAAACTAGTTGAATTTATACATAATGTAGAGACTCAAGTAATATCATTTATTTTCTACAAGTATGACTATCTGGCATATCAGGTGGTGTGTGGGAAAATCCTTTGCCAAGCAAGATTATGTCAAGTTGTAGTGAGTCTAGTGTTTCTGGCTCCTACGCACACTCGTACACACATGAATCTGAGCTCCTACACCGGTACTCTCATACAAAACTCTCTCTGTGGGTTTGCCCCAGAAGCAGCAAAGGAGGAAATTGTTTTATTGCAGTAACTTAGGCAAGGGGATAAGGAAAGTCCACTGCATGGGAAGCAGATGCAGAGCCATTTAAAGCTTTCAGAAGCTAGTCTCAGCTAATAAAAGTATCCCTAGAACTATGAAAATGTGAACAGAACCTCTGATAGGACAAATGAGGTCACATAGACTTCATGAGAGCATGTGACAGCTGAGAAACCACAGGCCTTGGTGGAAGTGGGAAACCAGGAAATGATAACTCCATGTTCCACTCCTTCCATGAACCTCCCAGTGAGATTGTGTGGTAATAATTTATTGTACTCTAATAAAACTTTCCTGAAGATCAGGGAATAGAGCCAGCCACTAGATTAAACATAGAGGCCAGGCAATGATGGGCACACACCTTTAATCCTAGCACTCGGGAGGCAGAGATCTGTCTGGATCTCTGTGAATTCAAAGCCACCCTGGACAACATGAGATTGACTCAGTCTAGGAGAGAAAACAGAGCCAGGCAGTGGTGGCACACACCTTTAATCCCAGCACTTGAGATCTCATGCCTTTGCTACCAGTATTTGGGAAGCACACAGGCCATTAATCCCAGCACTAGGAAGGAAGTGATGGCTGAGTGGGAAAAGGTATATTAAGGTGTGAGGAGACAGGAAGTAGAGCCCCTTTTGGCTGGGGACTCAGAGGAATTCAGTCGGAGGATTCATGGAGACAGGATCTCACCTTCCATTCATCCTGAGGATTCGGTAGTGGTAATAAGTTTCTTTAGTGGTTTGTTCCTTTGTCTCTCTGATCTTTCAGCATTTACCCCAATATCTAGCTCCAGGTTTTTTATTATAAGACAATTTAGGAATTCGTGCGACATATGGCACCCAATATGTGGCATGAATTCACGAAAAAGCCTCTTCCCTGTAGCTTTGCCGCCACCAGCTCAGGCCGTAGCTACACATGGTTGGAGTCTCCACCCTGCAGCTAAGTTTCGGTTGCAGTCTCTCTGCAACAAACTCTATAGGTTTTGGGCTCCAAAAACCACAGGAGTGAGCCACTTTCGCACAGTCCTCTGTGTAGATAGCTGATTCCACAGGCCCAGGCCCAAGCCCAGGCCCAGACCCAGGCTCCAAACACACCAGCATTATCTGCTTTCGCACATTCCCCTGTAACACAAATTGCTAAATGGTCTTATTAATAAAAAAAACCCAGAGCCAGATATTGGGGTGAAAGCTGAAAGATCAGAGGAACAGAGCAAGCCACAGCCACCACCTATTACTTTACCAACTCCACCAATCCTCAGACTGAAAGTCTCTGAGTCCTCACCCCTGAGGGTCTCAGTTGAACTGCTGCTTACTTCCTGTCTCCTCATGCCTTATATAGCATTCTCTACCCAGCCATATCACTTCCTAGGATTAAAGGTGTGTGTGCTTCCCAAGCAAAGACATGAGATCTCAAGTGCTGGGATTAAAGGTGTGTGCTGCCACTGCCTGACTCTGTTTCCAGTGTGGCCTTGAACTCACAGACATCCAGACATTTCTGCCTCCCAAGTGGTAGGATTAAGGGTGTATGCCACCACTGTCTGGCCTCTATGTCTAATCTAGTGGCTGGCTCTGTCCTCTGATCTCCCAGATAAGTTTATTAGGGTACACAATATATTGGGGTACACACTATATCACCACATTCCCCTGTGCAGACAGCTGGCTCTCTAGATTTTTCCCTTTGGCTTTCCTCAGGCTCCCTTCTCAGGCTGCTATGACATCATCATCTGAATCGTCATTGTCAGCAGATTTGGTGAGTTAATTGGGATTTCTTAAAGTGGGGGATTAGTTTTTTAAAAAAGTCAGAGAGAGAATTAATTTTTCCCACATTAAAAAATGGGAAACATTTTTTTACCATGGAGGAAGTTTGGTCTCTGTTTGATAATATGATTGATGTTCTGAAAATGGAACAATTAAATGAGAGGATAATTAATTTAGATGGGACTTATGTAATGTCAATTATAAATATTTGTTTGATAATTTTTGTTTTATCATTTAAAAAGTTGATCAATATGAGTGCCAAGATAAGTTTTAGAAAAATTTGTTAAAACAGATCATAGAGATATTCAAGCCCAGACAGAGGAATTTAAAGGAGAACCAATCTCAGCATTGAATTATCAGATAACAGAGAAACAGCCTAAGGCTTTCAAACAGCCAACTTTAATCTATCTAGTAACCTTACAGGAACTATCCAGTGATAGATATCCTCAAGGCTGTGTAACAGCTGACTGGACTCCTGTGCAAATGTTAGATTTGAGGAGATTCCAAGAAGCTATAGTCTCATATGGTATGACTTCACCTTTTGTGAAGCACATGTTAAACTCGTGGTCATCTTGTAATAGTATTATTCCTCAAGACTGGAGAGATTTGGTTACAGCAGTCTTAGGAGCTGGTCCCCAATTACAATGGAGGACCTGATGGAAGGATGTGTCTAAGACCACTGAACAATGAAGTAGGGCTAGAGGTATGGAAATCTCCCAAGATCAACTTCTTGGAAAAGGCAATTATGCTGATATACAAAGACAATCTTTACATGATGACCACATAACAGCTTTATGCCGCATGGCAGCCTTGAATGCTTGGGACAGAATTGTAGAAGTAGGAAAGAAAATTGAGTCATTTACAAAAGTTAGATGGCCAAAAAGAAACCTTCACTGAATTCTTACGAAGACTGACTTCAGCAGTAAATAGAATGATACCAAATTCAGAAGCCAGACAAATAATTATTGAATCTCTGGCTTTTGAAAATGTTAATGCACAATACAAATGGGTAATTAGGCTATTAAAGGCAAGATCAGCACCTTTGAAGGAGTGGATCCGAGATACAATTAATATTGAATCTCATGACCATGATGATGCTTGGATAGGAGAGGTGATTTCCAGAGGCTTGAAGAAAAATAGTAATGTCACATGTTTCAATTGTGGTAAACAAGGTCACCTAACATGGGACTGTAAACAGGGCTTTCCTCGAAACAGTGTTTTTTCTGTTATACAATAGGCCCATGGTGTTTACAGGGAAGAGGGCTTCATCTTTGAGATGGAGAAAATGTAACCAAATGTTTACTGCCCTTTAGCTTCCCTTCCTTCTTCAATTTATTCACAATTATTTTTACCATTATTTTCTTTTATTTAAATATTGCTTAATCATTCCAGATGGGGAGCATGTTCAAATCTAAATTTGAGCATGTGTTATCATCCCAGGGAACTAAGCATTACAATTTTTAGCACATCACTACTGTAGTGATATTTGCTCTGCCCATGATCTTGGGCCATACAGCCTGACTGAGGTGGTGCTTCTTGCTGTCATATGTGACCTCTTAAAAGGAAAGGGAGAGGGGTCATGAGGTCCCTTGTTCCTGGTTCCTGCTTCCTGAAGTGATCGAACTGGCAGGTGGATTCACTCTCAGTCAGAATAGAGGATGACTTTAGCTGTTTACTCAGTTCTGTATTTGTGAGTGTATTTTCTAATTTTATCTTAATAAATCTCTATTACCCACTAAATAAACTCATGTAGTTGATCATAACACACTACAGTCACATAGTAGATGTTTATTGATTACTTCTGAGTGAATTCACTCATCCCTTCACCACCATCAATTATAATCTTTTTGATGTATAGGAGCCTATAACTTCATATCTGGCCATCACAATCTCCTGCCACCACTGTCTGTCATGGAGCATGAAGTGTGGATGTCCTATACAGAGAGGAAATGAAATTAGGATTTTCCTCACTTACGATCTTGGTATAATGGAGGATTTTGGTTGTTACCTGGCCATGGTTATCCACACTAACAGCCTGCTTTGTGCCTTAAAATTACCTTTTCTATTCCTGTCCCAGGTATTTTCTGTCAGTCAACGTCTTTGTCAGAGGGAGGGAGAAAGAAGAGTGGGGAAATCAGGAGGAAAGACAAGAGTTGTAATAGATTCTCTCCAGCATTTATATACTGACTTGGGTCCTCAGAAACCTACAGCAGGACATTAAACATTTCAGTGTCTGGGAGGAGACATGGCCCTTAAAAGAAGGTTACGTTATTTAGGGTCACAAACTTCAGAGCAGGTGTGACAAGTTCAACACACTGGAAGCTCTGCCACCATGGAGACGTGAGCTCATGGTTCTAAGAGGCAGATGTGAGGCTGTTGTCATAAAGAGTGCTTTCCTGGGTTACGGCCGCCCCTGCCCTCTGAACTGCTCCCTCCATGGTTTGTCTCAGATCTCAGCCAATATAAATATTGGCTGTGTTGGCACTTTTCATTTTGCAGGAGGAATTTCTTTTTAGTGACAGTGTGGCAAAGAAGTCATTAAATTTGATAAACTGGAGATAGTTGGATTGGCAGGTAAGGTCACTTTAAAAAGAAAGTCTCCCTTGAACGTCAGCTGTGGTCACAACCTGATACCATGATCTGTTGCCTAGGAAAGAAAACAGACACCTCTGCTGGCCAAGAGGAGGGACACTCCAGAGGCCCTGACCAGTGACACCAACGTCAGCAAGCACAAGAATAAAATGCAGAAGGAAGAGATGTAAGGATGGCATGATGGGCCAGCGGGGTCTGATTCAGAGGGACAGTGATGAAATATAGACATCAGTGTTTAAAAACAACCTGGAGGGTGGGCACTGGTGGGACGGCTCGGCAGGCAACAGTGTCTGTCTTGCAAGTCTACCAACTCGAGTTGGGTCCCCAGAACCTACATGGTGGAAGGAGGGACAGCTCCAGATGCACACCATGACACACATGCACTGCACCCACACCTCTCTCTCCTTCCCTCCCTCCACACCATGACACACATGCACTGCACCCACACCTCTCTCTCCTTCCCTCCCTCCAGGAAGTCATTAGAACTACAAATTCCATGAGTTTCCTAAATATGGGGGAGGGGCACAGCTTTTGCTATTCTGTTCTCTAAGGTCCTGGCCCCTGAGCAGTATAAAAACTCCCCTAGACAGAACTCTTCCATAAAACCCTGGGTTAGAAGTCACAGCTCCCATTTAATGGGCCAAGGCCATGAACTGAAAAGCCTGAGTAGAGCCGGTGTGGAGGTTTGGTGTGTTCCCAACACCCTGGAGGCTGAGGTAGGAAGCCTGGGCTGTGGCGTGAGATTCTCAAAACACAGAAACAGTAGCACAGAATACCAACAACAAAATGTATGTGAGGAACATTAAAACATTACTAGAATTCAGTCATGGAAACGTTTGTGGGGATGGTACATAAAATTGTCACTGCTCTGCCACAGCTCTAAACCATTCTTTCAACTGAAGCATTGGCATGGTTTCCTCTGGTTTGCTTTTAAAAAACTGCTTTCAGCTCTTGAGGTGACGTGACTGGAGGCTGTTTGCTGCTTTGGACTAAGATGTCCTGTGCTCACTGTTCAGCACCAGTCTGTTGCTTAATGTTTTAGAGGTGAAATGCGGTATGTCAGTGTCTCCAAAGCTGCCTGTCCCCATCACCCCAAGTGCTGAGCCCAGCTTCTGCCATCACTCCTGCTTTAGTTTCTGTTAACTATGGAGAGAGAAAAACATGAAGAAGGAGGGGAAATGCCAGGACTCAAGGCAGTACAAAGACTACCATCTTTCAAAAGAGTCCATAGATGGGTGAGTGTAGGGTGCCTATGACCAGCTGCACCACGAGAGTCAGACCCTGGAGTCCTCAGTCTCTCCCAAGACGTGTGCAGCCATTTAAAGACTTCTCACATGTGTCCCTGGGCCAAGTTTCTCTGTTCCAGCTACACAAGGGCTTATTGGGAATCTTTACACTGGAATTAAATGTATTTGGAAGGGATGTTGTTTTACTGAAGGAAGAATTGGGGGGAGCTTATAAAATGAGTGTGCTGAGAAGACACAGCCAATGTGCAATGAAATCCAGATGTGAGGAACACTGAAGTGCTTCCCAGGCTTATTCTAGACAGCAGGAGGGAGACGTCCTTCCACGCAATCCTGTCTCTGGCTCACTGAATTGATGTATGTAGATTGTTTGCCCCTGAAGTCTACTGCCCACTGCTGTCATGGTCACACCCCAGAGAGTCCTCAGACAAGTGTGAGTGCTTGGCGCATTGCAGACTCTTAGCTGGTCAAGCTTACTGAGCACTGAGCAAGTAAAAACACAGATTTGAAAGCCAGTGCCATTGATCCACATTTTAAAACTTTGCTTGTGCTTTCTGAGAGGCACATTTAGTGACATCTGGTGTTAACAATAGAGCTCTCCAGATAAAAGGTTCCCAGGGAAAGAGTTTGCAGAGTGAAGAATCATAAATATGGTAACTAGTACTAAGGACAGTGCGAAGATGGTAGAGGAGGAAGCCCCGGGCCCTGGTTCCCATAGAAACTATAATGAATAAACCCAGCCAGACACGGTTTACAAACTTGTAAGCTGTGCCACCATGATAGATCCTGCAGAGACATCCTACAAGAAGAAAGATTCTGAGGTGTCAGCCATGGCCAGCTGCTTTGCATTAGTTCATGGCAAGGCTGAGACAACATGGAGGAGGGATGTGGCCAAGGAAAGAAGAGCAGAGATGGGAGGAGGTCAGAGCAGAATGTAAACCCCAGGGCATGTCCCATGACCCACTTCTTCCAACTTGACCCATTTTCCCAAGTCCCCCACCTTGTGAATCCATCAGCAGATGACCCCATCCACTGAGACAGAGCCTCTTACCTCGACATCTCTGGAAACTCACAGACACATGCAGAGGTGTGCCTTTTCCACTGATGCTCCTGGGCCTCTCTCATGCCAGTCCTATTAGCCATGATGTAAGAGCTCTGAAAAGTGGACCAAAAGAGATGGAATCTGGGACCCAATGAAGTCAATTCCCGATTCACAGTAAATACCGTAGGCACACAGCCATGGCATGGGAATGGCTCAACAGGCCATATGTCCAGTTTCATAAAGCAATGAAAGGACCCATCACACACACACACACACACACACACACACACACACACACATGCACACGCATGCACACATGCACGCACACACTCACCAGTTTCTCTGAGACCACTGGAAGGGTATTGATTCAGAGTCTGCCATAAGTCTTGTCCTGAGGTCAATCTTGGGAATACTGTTTAGCTTGTAGGACAATTATACTATAGTTTTGGGACTTTATTCAAATGCTTGTGTGAGGCTTAATGAATGCTTTTTTATTTAAAAAAAAAAAGGAAATGCATATTCCTAGAAAAAGTCACTTATTATAGTGGTATTTGAAAATCACCATTCTTTCCTCTTTCCTGGTTTCCATGAGAGATGGGGGTGGACTATTATCCACATAATTTTATCAATATTGACAAGTTAGTTTAGCAGCTGCATGAATTCAAGGCAGAGGCCATATCAGTGAATAGGCATTAAGGTCTTTTGTGCATTAATGGAAAGAGAAATACTCATGTCTTGATTTGAGTAAAAGAAATGTATTAAAAAGCTAAGAAAGAAACCCTAAAATCCCTGACTGCAGTCATTATACTAATTATTATAGAATTTTAATTTTCAAAATCATCAACAATAGAATCTGTTGACCTTTAACTTAAAAATGAAATATACAATGAGACAAGGTCAATAATGTCAGTTTACATAGTTAGAGCCAGTTTGGAATGCCAGGTTCTTCTGTTAAGTGTGTAATAATTTAGCAAGGAGAATTCTGGGTAATATCTTGAGCTTCCTATTCTCAGACATTTTAATTTTCTTACTTTGTTCATTATTGTTTTACACACAGAAGAGAAGAGAAATTTGGGAATATAACTCCAGCAAAACAGCCATCGTCAGTCCATTTTTTCCCGAAGACGGTAGATGTGGATAACACGCCAATACCATTGTCACAGTCATTTTCCCATGAAATACCGTTCAACATCTACCAGATCATTAGTGCTCAGACTAGTGGTCTAACCTTATCATCAGCAGGACGGTTGACTTCTAAATCTACCATCCTGAGCCTCTCCCGAGGAGACACCAACCTGGCGAAGCAGAGTACGTAAGAGCATCTGAGACTGGCCCCACGGCATGTTCTGGTTGGCTCTTTCTTTGCTTCCTTGCCTGAGGGGTGTGTTATTATCATTTGTTCCTAGTGATGTTTGTTTCTCAGTGTTAGGATCACACACAGAGTAGGTTGACTGGGGTCAAGAATCTTTGGCTATAGATCTGAAATACATGTAAATGCAGGTGCCCAAATACAACATTTCCATAAGGAAGAAGTCTGCAGCTACCGTGATGGCTTATGGGTCTACTGTTAGCATCTTCTAGAATTGATAGAGAACTAAAACTTGCCATGTGCATTCCTAAGGACCCTTCACTGGATGCTGCTAGAAAGATCAAGATGCCTAGAGCTACCACGATGATCTGTGGGGCAGTTGTTAGCATGTTCTAGAAATGATGGAGAACTCAAATTTCCAATGTATAGTTCCAAGGAGCCTTCTGATGAACATTGCTGTAAGGATTAAGCAATGTCTTCTCCATCCCTGTGGTTAAGATGCCTGGAGCTGCATTGATGGCCGGAGAGTTAAAATGTCCAGTGTCCATACAGCAGGAAGGGACACTTGCAGAATACTGACAGAAAGGATAAGCAATATCTTCTTTTGAGCCTTCAGTAGACTCAAGGCTCACATACAGAACGGACATCCAAAGGGGAACATCACAGGAGATGAAGCAGCAGAGAGAAGGGGCGCAACAAAGAGAACACAAAGGAGCAGAAATTATGGGTATGCTGTGGTGCCAGCAGGGAGCTGAGCCAGGTGTGCTGTGGGGGTGTGCTGCTCCTCATGATAAGGTGAGGCTGTCCTGGGCAACAGGACTGGCTCTGTTCTGCCCTCCACAGAGTGAGGAGGGGAGGGATTTAGCAGCCCTGGCTCTGATGTTCCACGCCTGCAGAGAAGAGATTAAAATGCCAGCTTCACAGGGCACTGCTAAGCTTGGGACATAGCCAACACATGCAACCCTTAGCCTACCTGTAAGCTCCTTCTAGAATAATCTATGTTTGATGTGTGTGTCCGTGACAGTGGGATGCCTCGCTCCTTCTACTCTATGGAAATTTACAGTCTGGCTGGTTCTCCTCTGTATTCTGTTTATTTCCGGTATTTTCCTAGGCTTCAGCATGAGGTTACATACAGTTGTGAATGGTTCTCATAATGATCACAGTATGCGTTGTTGTTTTTGTGACTAAGATGAATCATCCAGAGATGCCTGCTAAATTCTTACTGCCTTTAATCCTTGACCAATATGCAGAGTGTTCAATATGCAACCACAAGCTTTAGATCTAAGAAGGAAAAGTTGCCCTCGCTGGTGCTCTGCAGACCATTGTGTTTGCTCTGTGTTTGGGTTAAACTGCAAAATCCCCTGATAATGGGAACAAAGCACAGTGACTTCACTTTGCATGGCAAGAGGTAGGTTGGGATGCAGTCTTTGTCTTGCTTGAGCTGCCACAGATTCTTCTGCAGACTCAGGCCTGGATACCCTGGACGTGTTATACTAGTCCAATGCCATCTGTGGTCCTCGGGGAACTAGCAACAGTGCTTGGTTAGTGCCTTCTTTTCTTTGCAAACACAAGTTCCTCAGGACAGGCTGTGAGGGAGGATGCTGTGGACTACCCTTTCCAAAGGAACAGAAAGATTTATTGCCCACTGGGATGCCGGTGCTAATTAAATTCTAGTGTTTCTTCTCAACAAAATTCTTTGAGTAACCCTCTTTAGTCATCAGGGCTGTTGATACAGCTTGGTGATTCAAGATGTACTTAGTATACCTGAGGCCCTATTATCTATTTCTTTCTGTAGCTCACCTTTCTTTGGTTTGTTAAAGATACAAGAATCTAAAGCAAAATCTGAGTTGTTTTTATGCTTTGATGGTTCTGGGCCCAGGGTCACATAAGGAAGACCCTTACCCTATGTTAGCTATCATTTTCTCAGTACCAGCTAAAGACCAGATACCTGATTTACCTCTAGTCCTCGTTTTCCCTTGCAGAAGGTAGTGTTACACAAGGTAGGATTTTAATTTGGGCAGTATAGCAAGCATTAAATAGAATAAGACTATATTTGTACTTATAATGCCAAAATTTGACAGATTCATTGTGTACTCATGAATACAGTGGTTTCTAGTGCAGCTAAATAATCAGTTAAACACCCGCATGCTCATGAGAGGGAACAAGGCATGTGAACTCCCCAAGGATGCCAGAGCCAAGATGGCTGCACAGTCCCTACCAGTGCCACTTTATACCTGAATAAGTGAGACACTAAATGACCTCTAGGAAGTGAGGGTGCCATTGAAAATACTATTTTATAGACCTCCACCAGGCTTCTAATTCTCACTGAGCTTGACAGGGGCAGTAAAGCCTATAAAAGAAACACAGTTCTGTAAACATAGGAGCAGAGATATTGCCCTTGGATCTTTTGGTGTCTATTTATATGTCTGTCTCACTTGCTTGTCCAATTTCTTTGAAAGGCACAAGCTACATGACTCCAAAGAAACCGACCCTACTGAGCTTTGACTCCAATACATTCCTTCTGGGGGATGGAGAAGATTATTTCCTTTCTTTGTTTGGAGACTCAAAGAGACTTGCCACATATTCATCCCAAACAGAGGATGTGAGCAAACACCTTTCTGTGATTCTTGAAGAAGTTGGCCAGTTTACATCCAGGTACACATTTGAATAACTTCCCATCTTCTGCTGAGGCCATAGACCAGTATAAAGCAGAGCTTGGAGCTACTATTGGATTCATTTGTTTACCAAAACCCCTGAGAATTCCCTGAACTATAACCGTCCGTGTTCTGAACAACTAGAAACAGCTGATAAAAGTTTCTAGGGGACCAACCAAGGATGTGACTATTCCAAAGATTCCAGAGAACACGGGACAGCACAGGTCATAGTGTGTCAGCCCACTCACTCACACACAGGCCTTTTATTGCTAGATAATCATTCCAATGGATTTGGTTTTTTTCTTCTGCTAGGCTTTTGAGTTCAATATAAGCATAAGGTGAATTTTACATAAAAATGATCCATTTTTATGGTTGTCAATTTCTATAAAGGAATTGACCAGGAAGAAAGTTGTTGTTGGGACTAAACGGAGCAAGCTTCGTCCGTGTTCTTAACCCTGCTCTGCTCACTCTGAACGAGACTGAGCTGTGAAAAGTTGATAACACAAAGCATGTAGACAGGGTGTCGAGAGCTCAAGGGAACAGGTAAGCGGCCTGTCCAGTTCCTCTCATGCCATGTGTTCAGTCGCTCGGGCCTCTGTGCCATTTAACTGATGATGGAGGAAACCTAAGTATGTGTTCCGCCACCCGGAAGCATTCTATTAAAATCATTCAGTGTCTATCATGGTAAAAGTGGTGGTTAAGGCAAAAGTATAGAAAAACTTTTTAATACTTCTAAATATAACTGTGTGTGTGTGTGTGTGTGTGTGTGTGCGCACACACGTGCGCACGTGCTCACACACGCACACGCAGGCACACTCTCACATGTGTGTATGTGGAGGTTTGGGTATTTTTCACAGGAGACATCCACCTTGGTTTTTTTTTTTTTTTTGAGACGGGATATCTCATTGGCTTGCAGCTCCCAAGTAGGCGAGGGGGCTGGTCAGTAAGTCTCAGGGAGTTCTAAGTACCTGCCACTACACCTGGCTTTTTTACATAGATTGGGAGCAACTCAGGTCTTCATGCGTGCATGGTAAGCCCTTTACAACCAGCTGTCTTCCTGGTATCACTTACTTCTCGGTATGACTTGAAGAACTTCCAGGTCAGGAAGTCCTGTGGGCCTGCCCAGGCTGTCAGAGAGAGCTTGTGTCCAGCTTGGGATGATCTTGGAAGACACTGTGATGGAACTACCATGTAGATAAGCTTCAAAAGATAAATTTGTTTAAGATATGCAAATTTGGAGTCTTGTGAGGCCATTTTAGAACACTGGTTCTCAGTGTGCAGTAGGGTTGGGAGGGGGCTGCATGCTTTCAGTGTGTCCTGACTGTACCTCAGACAGTGAGTCAGGATCTCGGGGCGGCGGGGGTGGGGAACATCTATTAATATTTTTAATCCCATGGTGATTCTAAAGCATAGACAGCGTCTCTCTTTCCCTGCGGCTTGTTCTGTAGGCTGGGCTGGCTGGCCAGTGGGCCCCAGAGATCCACCTGTCTTTGCCTCTCCATTGCAGGCTTTTTGTATGGGTTCTGGGTCTGGGACTCAGATCCTTGTACCAGGACCACAGTCACTTTACCAACTGAGCCCTCTCCCAGCCCCATCACTGCTTTGGTGAGGGTTGGATAGGATGTACCTTGATCTAACTTTAATTTTTTTTTTATACTTAACTATTGTTGAACCTCGTTATGATATTTTAATTTGAAAAGGTTTTGAGCATTATGTCTTCAAATCTTTCAAACAAATATTAGGCTACTTAGAATTGTGCCACATTTCTCTAATGCTGTTATTTTATTTATGAAAACCAAACATTCCCCACTACTGTCCCAAGACTCTTCTGAGGACTGTATGCAGTGCTCCAGGGTTAGAAGGGTTTCATCCTGGCTGGTGAGAACAGGCACTCTCTGTGGCCCCACAGGGCCCCTTGGTGCTCCCCCTGCCAATCATTTCAAGTGTCTTTTCCTCCAGCCTTGGGGAGTTTTGCTCACATATGAGCTGAACAAGCCCTGAGTGCACGGAAGACCGGAAGCTCCTAGAGCTCCCTCTGTGCAGGGAGTTGTCTGCTGCCTGCTACTCGGCCTGTGATATTCAGCTGCCTTGACCTCCCTAGATCCTAACACTGTCAGATAACCTGCTCGTTCTGTGTGGCCCCCTCTCCTTGGAGAAGTTTATAAGCTTAATACATTGTTTCCCTGTCTGTTGGGCATCACCACTTGCCATGGATCAATACCCCGATATCTTCAGGAACATTTGTGTTTGTTATGTTCTCAGCTGTCTCAAGTGGGGTAGAATATCCATTCCTCTTGTTCTGTCACAATTGGGACATTTTCAGTCAAAGCTGCTGTTTCTTTTCCACAGCCACCCACCATCTCTGGGGATCACTTTAATATTTGCCAGCAGGGAAAAAAAAGATTTGTAGGCAAACAGAACATGAAGTGCAGAGACCACTAGAGCTTTCTCTAGTCATGTGTGTGAGCACTCCCTGTATCTGAGCCCTGCCAACCTTATTCCTTCACTCCAGGGGTAAGCAGATGACTCTAAGGGAGTGACCTTCCCCTCCATCCTCCAACTCTACCTTTGATATAGTTTGCTGTCTGTTACTGTAATAAAACACTGACCAAGCAGATCAGGGGAGGAAAGGTTCATCTAGCTTATACTTCCAGGTCAGAATCCATCCTTGACAGGTGTCGGAGCAGGAATGCAAGCAGGGACCCTGGAGGAACTCTGCTCGCTGGCTCACTCTGGCTCATGCCTACCTGACTCTCCTAGATAGCCTAGGACCATTTCCCCAAGGAATGATGCCGCCCACAGTGGGCTGTTTCTTAACAATCAAGAAAATACCCCCAGACATGCCCACAGGCAATCTGATCAAGACAATTCCTCAAGACTTTGCTCTCAGATGACCCTACACTGTGTCAAATTGACAACTAAAGCTGAGTAGTGTTCCCAAGGGATTTCCTACTTGTGTAGGTTTAGTCAGAAGGGGCAAGCTCAGGACTGAGATGGGCTCCAGCCACAATTGGTGCATGGACATCTGTTCTCTAATACAACTAGTGAGTCTGCAAAGCTCCTCCTGCCCCCAGAGGACTCCAATTCAGAGTGAGCACATCACCCTGGTGGAAGTCTGTCCCCCCTTCACCGGACAAACTTGGATGCCACTTGTAACATTATTGAGACTGTTACACACAGTCAGAGGAACTGAGAGCAAGTCACTGAGTGACAGAGACCAGAAAGCCAAAAAGCAACATGGCACTGTCAGGAACGCGACTCTACACACAACTGTGCTTAAGGAAAGGAATGTGACATTCATTTCCTGTTGGCGTAGCCTTGTCTTACAGTGTCCTTACAAATCAGATGTGTACAAAAGCTGGAGACAGGAAGATGGGCACATCAGCCTCCACGCTCCGCCCACCACAGATTACAAGCAGAAGTCTCAAGGTCTGTCCTAGAAGGACAAATGCGAAGGCTTTCGGGAAGAGAAAGGACAGCTACTGAAGGCTGCGACAGCAGATGAGCAGCTGCCTCAGAATTTCCATGTGCTGGGTGAAGCCTTTTCTTGTAGCATTTGGTTTCATATCAAAAGCAGAATGAGTCAGGTTCCCTGGCACAAACAACATTTTGTTCCAGACAAGCAAATGTATCTTATATATGTACACAGAAACAGAGTTTAGGAGAATAATAAAACTTCACTTGACCATGCAAGATTTTTAAAAAGCAACTACAAATATTTCATTATATCTGCTACAAAGAAATGGCCAGCCTATTCACCTGCTTAAAAACAAATGTCAAATAGAGACCATTAATGAGGTAAGACAAAGGAAATCTGAGAAGCAAAAATGTGTTCTATAAAAAATAAAATGAGGCTGGAGGGATGGCCCAGTGGTAAAGACCTGAGTTCGGTCCACAGCACCCTTGGTGCAGCTAGCAACTGCCTGTAACTCCAGTTCCAGGGATCTGGTGCCCTCTTCTGGCCTCCATGGGCTCCTACATGCACATGATGCACATAAACTGGCATAGGCAACTATATATGCACATAAATATAAACCTTTAAGAAAATAAAACCATCCCACACAGAGTTCAGTACCAGTAAGATGAGAATGATGTCACAGGATCCCGGGATTTGGAATATGAAAAAAAAAAAAGATCCGACAAATCAGTCAGAGTCATAAATGCTAACACACAGAGGAGAAGAAAGGACCATGTAAGTTCTGAGGTCTCTATGAGACAGATGTGCACATGCTGGTGGGTGTGTGAGGAGAAGCCACTGTTTGAGAGAGAGTGCATGCCCATACTGCCTCTGTCAGGGGCTGGAACTAGGAGGACTGCCCAGGGTTTGGAGACACTCAACAGTTATCCTTGGAAATTAGCAGGCAAGGGGCTGAGTAGTGAGAGACATTGGCATGATTGATTTTGAAATAAAAATTGGCATTTGTGAGGGGTCAAGGACACAGATAAACCTCAGGTTTCCAATGAGAATGCCAAAGGGTACATCCTGAGATGTATAATAAGACTGTTAAATGAGCCTAGTGTAGCTGGAGAATTTCCCTCCAGCTCCCACCAAGTCCCGCCTGTCCCGGAGCCCACTTATAAAATAAACACACAGACTCTTACATTATTTAAACTGCTTGGCCATTAGCTCAGGCCTATCATTGTCTAGCTCTTACTCTTATATTTAGCCCATTTCTATTAATCTATACTTTGCCACACGGCTCGTGGCTTATCGGTACCTTACATCTTCCTTGTCTTGGCGGCTCCAAGCAATCTCTCCCTTCCCTTCCTGTTTCCTCAGTTCTCCTCTCTGTTAGTCCCGCCTATACTTCCTGTCTGGCTATTGGCCAATCAGTGTTTATTTATACAGAGCAATATCCACATCAGCCTAGTGTCCAGCCACTTCAAACCGATTCAACAAGACCAATGTATACCAAAGGGGAGAGGGTTGTAGCCTCTCCTTTGGGATGTATGTGCGTATATTAAACATTATATTATCAATCAGTATGAAAATGCAAAACAGCTGATAGAAAAGTGATTAAAATGGCATGAAACAGCAGTTCACCACAAAGGAAAACTAAGTGGCCAAATCAAGGGAAAACAAATTGAAATAATGAGACATTTTGTTCTCATGATGCTGAAAGAATTGATTTGTCTCAGAAGGGCTGGCAAGGACGTGGGCAACAAGAGGCAGGAACAGCATTTGTGTTGGCCCTGAGAGATATGTGCAGCCACATAGGTTATGCTCTCTCAAGGAATTCTTGATGGCCACAGTTCAAGCCTGAGGTAGGAAGTGTGGAAAGGGATTTAAGAAACTAAGAGACTATGCAGGGTTTGCTGCTGTACTGGGAAGGAAGGAACATGGCCATATCAGGTCAAGACTGCACAAAGATTTCTCTGGGAGCTAAACAGAGCAATTCAAAGTGTGTGTGGGGGAACTGGAGCAACCAGTTAGGATGCTGTGACAGTGTCACACAGAGGTGAGAGCCTACTAAAGGCAGTGGCCACACAGACAGACAGAGGACATGGACATGGAGGAAGCTGGAAGAATGTGGTCATAGGAAGTCATGGGATGAAGAGGAAAGGGATGTCGTGCCAGTTTAGGCAGTGATACAGTTCTGTTCTCAGCTGGTCAGAATGATGAGCTCAGAGGTACCACTAGGGACTTGTGGGTAGTTGTTCCACCAGGATCTGCTCTAGCTTAGTGGTTGCCTGCAGTCCCAGCTCAGGAAGTGAGGACAGGAGACCTCCCGGGCAAGACAAGGCTAGCCAGATCAGCTAAGACAGCAAGCTCTGTGTTCAGCAGGAGCTCCTGCCTCGATGGATGAGGTGCAGCGTGATCAAGGAAGACAGCCAACTGCTGTGGGATGGTCTGTATGTCAAATGTGTTGCTGATAGGTCAATAAATAAATCACTGCTTGGCCAGTGGCCAGGCAGGAAGTATAGGCGGGACTAACAGAGGAGAATTGCGAGAACAGGAAGCTGGGTGAGAGAGACACTGCCAGCCGCCATCAGGACAAGGAAGATGTAAAGTACCGGTAAGCCACAAGCCACATGGCAAGGTATAGATTTATAGAAATGGATTAATTTAAGCTGTAAGAACAGTTAGCAAGAAGCCTGCCACGGCCATACAGTTTGTAAGCAATATAAGTCTCTGTGTTTACTTGGTCGGGTCTGAGTGGCTGTGGGACTGGCAGGTGAGAGAGATTTGTCCTGACTGTGGGCCAGGCAGGAAAACTCTAGCTACAGCCAACATCAACCCCAGGTCTCCACATGCAAATACATATGCCTTCCACGTGTGAACATGCAAATTCATACACATGTACACCATATATATATATGTATAAGAAGAAATTAGTTTTTAGGTTTCTATAACTTTTTTGAATTTAGCATTATAGATAAGAAATTGTGGAGAAATAGACAGCTCTATTTTTATCAAGTGACTGATATGTAAACAGTGTGAATTATTGAAGTCAGTTGAGAAATATTGATGCTGTTTCTAATTCACCACAGGGAAGTCATGACCTTCATGTGACACACTGGAAAATGCACAAGTGTAAGTGACTAACACAGGCCTTACAGCATGCTACAGTTTCAATACAGATCAGAAGCAAAAACGTCATTGCATGTGTATAGAATGCCACGTTTCAGAATTGTTATTGAACTCACAGTGCCTATTCATCTTCATGGCCACTTTACCCAGAAAGAACTGTGTGCTTCAACTTTTGACGTCTGTAGTTTAAGACTTACTTATTTTTATGCGTGTGTGTGATTGCCTGCCCATATAACTGTGCACCATGTGTGTGCATGTGGTGTGTTTGGAGGCCAGAAGAGGGCATCAGACCCCCTGGAACTGGAGTTATTGGAGCTTGTGAGCTGTCATGTGTGTTCTGGAAACCAAACCCAGGTCCTCTGAAAGAACAGTAAGTGCTCTTAGCCAATGAGCCATCTCTCCAGCCCTTTGATTTCCTCTTGAGTGTTTGATGTCACAGTGGCTTCTGTTGAGAGTAGGAAATAGAGAAAACCATAATCACATTTTCCTGTAACACTTACGCCCTGGCACCTAAGCACATTTTAGGTTTCCTTTGTTTTGTGTAAAATAGATAATATTACTGCTCTGATAATGATCAGAACCAATAGGTCAAGCCATTTTTCTTAGGTTGCAGAATACACAAGTTTTGGGGGCTGGAAATATGGCTCAGTGATTAAGAGCACTGACTTACTCCTCCAGAGGTCCTGGGTTCAATTTCCCTGACCTACCTGGCAGCTCACTACTGTCTGTAACTCTAGTTCAGGTGATCCAGTGCCCCTTTCTGGCCTCTAAGAGTACTATATGCATGTAGTACACAGACATGCATGCAAGCAAAACACCCATACACACAAAATAAAAATAAATCATGTTTAAAAAGCCACAAGTTCCAGTCATAGCTTATCTAGTCATTATTGGGCTTTATTTCATTTTGGGGCTCTCACGAGGTCTGAGCTACCTTGGAACTTGCTCTACAGACTAAACTGACCTTGAACTTGTGATTCTCCTGCCTCTGTGTTCTGAATGCTGAGATTACAGGCAGGTGCCATATTACTGAGTTCTTCCTATGTGCCAAAGACATTTCTATCCAAACTCACTTTATATTTCTTGTTTTCTAGTTCTCTTGCAGACATTAAAATAGCTGATGTCAACATCAAGGGTTTGTTCGTGAGGCTCGCCAACTCTTCCGTGGACAAAGAAGTGGAAATCGGAAACCACATCCTCCAACAGAACGTGGATGGACATGCGGTTTCCTTGTACCGGTTCCCCGCCAACATCACCATGCAGGCCGGTTCCACAGTGACGGTGAGTACAATCTGGAACCATCATAAACTCGGAGTAACAGGAGCTAGGAATACCATCAGCTAGGAATACTGTGCACTGGAAACATCATGAGCTGGGAACAATACCAGGACAGGAGAATACAATGATGTGTGAATAGTATGAGTTGGAGACAATGATGAGATACAATGTCCTGGGAATACTTTGAGCTGGAAATAATACAGTCTGGGAGTACCATGAGCCGAGAATATCAGGAGCCGGAAATGCCTTAAGCTAGAAATACCGTGACCTGAGAATACAGTTAGTGAGAATCCTTTGGGCTGGGAATACCTGGAAGTGGAAATACCATGTGTTGAAGATACAGTGAATTGAGAATGTAGGAATGCCAGGGGCTGAGAACAAGTTGAGTTGGGAATACCATGATCTGGGTAAACTGTGAGCTGGGAATACAATGGGTTAAGGACACAGTGAGTTAGGAATTCCATGAGCTAAAACCACAATTCATCGGGAGTACTATGTGCTGGGAATGCCAAGATTTGACCAGGACTTGGGAATACAGTGAGTTAGGAATACTGTGAGCCAGTAAAACCAAGAGCTAGGAATTGCATTATCTAAAACAGAGCCAGTTAGGAATATCATGAGCTGGGGACAGGATTAGTTAGGAATACCTTGGGCTGGGAATATAACAATGTGAGAATATGGCAAGCTGAGAATTCCAGGAGCTGAGGATGCTGTGATCTGGTAAATATAGTTTGAAATCTCATGATCTGGGACCACCGGAAGCTGAGAACATTGTGAACTGAGAATGCCGGGAGCTAAGACTGTGATGATATGGGAATACTGTGAGTTTGGAACGGCATGAGCTGAAAAAATAATAGTTAGGAAAACCATGATCTGGGAATACAGAGAGCTGGGAATACTATGAGCTGGGAACACCTTAAGCTAGGCCAGGAGCTGGGAGTATCATGAGCTGAGACTACCAGGAGCAAGAATATGGTGAACTGGGAATACCATGATCTTGGAATACTGTGAGCTGAAAATACAGTGAGTTTTGGGGATTCCATAATCTGTGAATACTGTGAGCTGGGAATACCATGAACTGAGAATATATCAGTATGTTGGGAATACTATCAGTCAGGAATATCAGAAACTAGGAAAAACTATGAGTCAAGACTACCTTGAGCTGAACTTCATGAGCAGGGAATACATGGGATAATAATTTGGTGAGTTGGGGATACCAGGAGCTGGGGACACAGACAGCTGGTAATGTCAGAGCTGGGTTCCTGTAGGGAAAGCTCCCTCTACAGCCAGCCTGTGGCTTGCTTGGCACAAGCGGCTTCTCAGATGCTTGGTCTTTGTACTAAATGTGGTTTTTGTGATTTATGGTGGTATGAACAGATAACCCATGTTTTGCTCTCCACAGCATTCTTAAATTTAGTATCCAGTCTTACTCTGGCTTGTCCCCTAAAGTGAAAGTCCTAAGTTTCTAAACTAAGAAAACACGTTCTTAAAAGATAAGCAAAGAGATTGTTGGCTCAGAGAGTAGGAGCTAAGTCAGTCAGTTCTCCACTTGGTCTGTGTTTCTCTGAACCTGGGGTGTCCAGTCCTTGGCAGTAGGTTGTAAGAGTGTATTAGGTTTGTTTTGCATGACATTGAGATAAGACCTTGTCATCTATAAAGTTCCCATTTGAGAACAATAGAATCAAAAACAAAAACAAAGAAAAAAACCCTCAAAGATATATCACTAAGTTTACAGGGTGCAGTTGGGCTGCATTCGTAGCAATCCTGGGTCACTCACAGCCCACAGGCCATGGACTGGACAGTTGTTTAAATCATGTTCAGTCACTGTGTTACATGGTATTTTAAAACAACTTAGAAGCACAGATACCTTTACAGTTCCAGGCCCTCAGGAGGCTGTGGTACAAGGATCATGTGTACCCAGGAGCTCCAGCCCAGCCAGGCAAATATAAGGACACCTTTCCCATTAATGACTCTGAAAACCCTATCTGTGCAGAAAGATTAATAAAAATAACACTGTGACATCTGTGGATCTAAGTGGAACCCCAGTGGCATTTGTCAGCAACAAACTGCTTTCTCAAAGGTGTGGGCAGCAGCGTCGGAAGCAAAGCCCCAGCCACCAACAGACTTTGTTTGGGAGGAACAGAACAGGTTCCGATCCAGTCCAGACTGCACGACCATCCTGTGCAAACCCAATGGTGAGGTGAGTGTCAGGGTCAAAGTTGTTACTGAGCAACCAGCCCATGTGTTCCTCATCTGCTCTGTTGTTCTCACATTCCGCAAAGCATAGCTAGAATCACCACCACCCCAAATGACACAGCACCTCAGGCAGACCAACAGCTGTCCCTCCCCAGTGTGCTCACAGCTGGCCAGCAGGAGTTGTGGTGTCTGTCCCGTGTTTCTAAAGGCTGCTGCAGATTCAGAGTCAGGGTTGGATTTTGTTTTGGATGCTAACCGGAAGTGTGGGATAAGGAAGGCACCTGATACAGCCTTCTCTGGTCAGCTGTTCATCCAAATTATTTCTTGAGATTCTAGCCTGTTCTCTAGGCTGAAGTATGCACAAGGAATATAGCACAAAGACTTGATGTCTGCACTCAGGAGTTCCACAAGCTAATGGAGGGGCTTATGCTCTTAATTTGAAATGTATTTTTTATACAGAATAAAACTAAATGTGGTGATATATTGTGTACCCCAATAAAATTTGCCTGAAGATCAGAGAATAGGACAAACCATTAGATTAAACATAGAGGCCAGGCAGTGGTGGCACACACCTTTAATCCCAGCACTAGGAAAGTTAAGACAGGAAATGATATGGCTGGGCAGAGAAAGGTATATAAGGTATGAGGAGACAGGAACTAAAGGCTTTTTGACAGAAGCGTCCCTTCCGGCTAGAGGCTTTTTCGGCTGGAGCTTTTCGGCTGAGGACTCAGAGGACTTCATTCAGAGGATTCACGGAGTTGGTGAGGTGAGATGTGGCTGTGGCTTGTTCCTGTGTCTCTCTGATCTTTCAGCATTTACCCCAATATCTAGCTCAGGGTTTTTTATTAGTAATACCATTTAGCAATTTGAGCAACAACTAAATGTGTTAAAATCTGTAATTCTTTCCCAATGCTTGACAGCTTCATGTCTTCTTTGGTATAATATGAGCATAATTATACACCCAAGGACGTATCAGTAGGACGGAACCATAGCCCTCTTTATGACAACCAAACACTGTTTGTTTTTCAAAATGTTCTTCAGACTTTTCTTAAATTCTTGTCTTTTATTCTTTTCCCTAGACAAATTTACTATGCCACAGAACCACTAACCCCCACACTGTGTTGACCAGAATATGGGTTTCCTTCTTACTTCATTACACAAATGTACTGGGTAACTCTGCCTGTAGAACAGGCTGGAGTGAGTTTTTAAAGATTTTATTTCACTTGTGTGTATGTGTGTGTGTGTTTGTGTGTGTTGTATGGGAATGTGTGCTGTGATGTGTGTGTGTGTATGAATATGTGCTGTGATGTGTGTGTGTGTGTGTGTATGAGTATGTGTTGTGTGGTATGTGTATGTGAGTGTATGCTGTGTGTATGTGAGTGTATGGTGTGTATATGTGAATGTGTGCTGTATGGTGTGTGTGTGAGTATGTGTATGGTATGTATGTGAGTGTGTGCTGTGTACGTGAAAGTGTGTTGTGTGCTATGTGTATGCTGTGTGTATGAATGTGTGCTATGTGGGTTTGTGTGTGCCATGTGTGGTATGTGTATGTTAGTGTGTGGTGTGTGTGTATATGTGAATGTGTTATGTGATGTGTGTGTATGTGAGTATGTGGTGTGGTGTATGTGTATGTGAGTGTGGTGTGTATGTGAGTGTGTGGTACATGTGTATGTGAGTGTGTGGTGCATGTGTATGTGAGTATGTGCTCTGTGTGGTGAGTGTGTGTGTGCTATGTGGTGTGTGTATATGAGTATGTGCTGTGGTGTGTGTGTGTGTTTGAGTGTGTATATTAGTGTGTGCCATGTGTGTATATGTGAGTGTGTGCTGTGTGGTATGTGTGTGTGTATTCTGTGTGGTGTATGAATGTATGAGTATGTACTGTAGTGTGTGTGTGTGTTTGTGTGTTTGAGTGTATATATTAGTGTGTGCCATGTGTGTATATGTGAGTGTGTGCTCTGTGTGTGTGTGTGTGTATGAGTGTATGCTGTGTGGTGTATGAATGTATGAGTGTGTACTGTGTAGTGTGTGTGTGCCCACAGAGTAAAGAAGAGCGTGTTGTATTCTCTAGAGTTGAAGTTACAGGTGGTTGTGAACCACTTTGTGTGGGAGCCGGGAACCGAACCCGGGTCCTCTCGAAGAGCAGCTGTCTTTCCTACTCAGTCATCTCTCCAGCCCTTTGATGCTCTTAGTATTGGGAACTCACTTGATAAATCTTTACTCAGCTTTTCATGTCTTGTGGATTTAAATTGAATTTTATAATACTTCTAATAATTTTCACTGACTGTAAAAATAAGGGTATGGAATCCAAGTGACTTACTCAGTCTCCTGAGATATCATCAGCAAAACCCAAATTAAGACTGATGGTTGGCCAATCAAACAGACCGAAGAAGCAAGCTGGTGTAGCTATCCTAATATCTAACAAAATAGAATTCAAACCAAAATTAATCTAAAGAGATGGAGGACATTTCATATTCATCAAAAGAAAAATCCACCAAGATGATGTCTCAGTTCTGAACATCTATGCTCCAAATACAAGGACACCCACACTTGTAAAAGAAACATTACTAAGGCTAAGATTACATATCAAACCCTACACATTAATTGTGAGAGACTTCAACATCCCATTCACACCAGTGGACAGGTCATTCAGGCAGAAACTAAACAGAAATAACAGAACTAACAGTTGTTACGTCTCAAATGGACCTAACAGATATCTATAGAACATTTCACCCAAACAGAAAACAATATACCTTCTTCTTAGCACCTCATGGAACCTTCTCCAAAACTGACTACAGACTCAGTCACAAAGCAAGTCTTAACAGATACAAAAAAATTGGAATAGTCCCCTGTATCTTATCAGATCACTATGGGATAAAGTTAGAATTCAACAACAACAAAAACTACAGAAAGCCTACAAACTCATGGAAACTGAACAACTCTCAACTGAATTACCACTGGGTCAAAAGGAAAGAGAATAAAGACTTCCTAGAATTCAATGAAAGTGAATGCACAACATACACAAACATATGGGACACTGTGAAATTGATGCTAAGAGGAACGTTCATAGCACTAAATGCCTACATAAAGAAGTTGGAGAAATCTCATACTAGCAACTTAACACCACACCTGAAAGCTCTAGAACAAAAAGAAGCAAACTCACCCAAGAGGAGTAGACAAGGTGTGGTCAAACTGAGGGCTGAAATCAATAAAATAGAAACAAAGAGAACAATACAAAGAATCAATGAAACAAAGAGTTGGTTCTTTGAGAAAATCAACAAGAGAGACAAATCTTTATCTAAACTAACTAAAGGGCAGAGAGAGAGAGAGAGCAAGAGAGAGAGAGAGAGAGAGAGAGAGAGAGAGAGAGAGAGAGAGAGAGAGAGAGAGAGAGAGGAGAGAGAGAGAGGATATCCAAATTAACAAAATCAGAAACAAAGAAAGAGAACATAACAACAGACACTGAGGAAATTCAGACAATCACTAGGTCATACATAGGTCAAAAACCTGTACTCCACAAAACTGGAAAATCTAAAAGAAATGGAAAAATTTCTTGATAGATACCACATACCCAAATTAAACCAAGTTCAGAGAAACAATTTACATAGACCCATATAACCTCTAAGGAAATAGAAGCTGTCATTAAAGTCTCCCAAACAAGAAAAGCCCAGGGCCAGATGGTTTCAGCACAGAATTCTACCAGACTTTCAAAGAAGAGATAATACCAGTACTCCTCAAATTATTCTACAATATAAAAACATAAGGAACATTGCCAAATTCTTTCTGTGAGGCCACAGTCACCTTGATAGCCAAACCACACAAAGACTCAACAAAGAAAAATAATTACAGACCAATTTCCCTCATGAACATTGATGCAAAAATACTCAATAAAATACTGCCAAACCGAATCCAAGAACACATCAAAAAAGACCACCATGATCAAGTGGGCTTCATCCCAGAGATGCAGGGATGGTTCAACATATGAAAATCTGTCAATGTAATACACCATATACACAAACTGAAAGAAAAAAAAACATGATTAAGCCGGGCGGTGGTGGCACACGCCTTTAATCCCAGCACTCGGGAGGCAGAGCCAGGCGGATCTCTGTGAGTTTGAGGCCAGCCTGGACTACCAAGTGAGTCCCAGGAAAGGCGCAAAGCTACACAGAGAAACCCTGTCTCGAAAAACAAAAAAACAAAAAAACAAAACAAAAAAAACCCCACCATGATTATCTCATTAGGTGCTGAAAAGCCTTTGACAAAATCCAACACCCTTTCATGATAAAAGTCTTAGAGAGATTAGGGTTACAAAGAACATACCCTAAACAAAATAAAAGTAATATACAGCAAGCCAACAGCCAACATAAAATTAAATGGAGAGAAACTCAAAGCAATTCCATTAAAATAGGGAACAAGACAAGGCTATCCACTCTCCATATCTATTCAATATAAAACTCAAAGTTCTAGCTAGAGCAATAAGACAACAAAAGGAGATCAAGGGCATACAAATTGAAAAAGAACAAGTCAAAGTATTATTTAAAAATTTAGACTTTCTGGACAGTGAGTCATATCTGCTCCTGGCAGCATCAATTTACTTCAGAGAGGAGGATGGGCATCAAAGACACTCTATATGGAGTTTATCTTCTTCTTGGCAAAAATAGCCATTTGGGCAAGAAACTGTTCTTGCCTGGACTGCTTGATCAACTGGACACTCAGGACCCACAGAAAGGTGACCACTGAACTTTCCTTGGTGAAATGGTCTTTCAGGTTCCTGCTTCACAAAGGAAACTGCCAGACATTCTACAGGACACAGAGAGAAGTGTGACATGATATTATACATAAGAGACCCCAAAAATTCTACCTTGGAACTCCTACAGCTGATAAACACCTTTAGTGAAGTGGTGGAATGTAGCTGGAAAGTTTTTCTGTGTTCCCACCTGGTGGTCCTGTGGTCTCACAACTGTTCAGACCCAAGTAAATACACAGAGGCTTACATTACTTATAAACTGTATGGCCATGGCAGGCTTCTTGCTATCTAGTTCTTATATCTTAAATTTCTGAAATATACCCATTTCTGTAAATCTATACCTTGCCATGTAGCTCATGGCTTTCTGGTATCTCTACATCTTACTTCTCATGGCAGCGGCAGCAGCTGGCAGATGGCAGATGGCAGCATCTCCTGAATCAGTCTTCCACTTTCCAGATTTCTCCTCTTTCCTTATCCTGCCTATACTGTACTTCCTGTCTGGCTACTGGCCAATCAGCATTTTATTTATCAATCAGAGAAACACATTCACAGCACTTCCCCTTTTCTTTTTTCAAAAAGGAAGGTTTTAACTTTAACATAGTAAATTTACATATAACAAAGCAATTATCAAGCAAGAATTACAGTTACAATATCTAGTCTATTTATAATATCTAGTCTATTTGTATTTGGCAAAATTAAAGAAGATATCCTGTCTATCCTATATTTGTGAGTCTAAGGTTTTATATCTAACTTATCTTTTATCACAACTAAGGAAATTATAACTATCTAGTCTTCAACTACATCAAAGACCTCAGAAGGATTTAATGTTACCTGAGAAATGGGAGAAGGATGCAAGCAACTTTCGGGAGTCTTGCAAGAGTAGACAGAGACAGCTGGTAGCCTAGACAGTCACTCAAAATTCCTCTGTAAAGTTGGGGCATCTGTCTTCAGCCCACAGGCCTAGAGTCTCTCAGTCACTTCTCTCTGTGTCCTGTAGAATGTCTGGCAGTTTCCTTTGTGAAGCAGGAACCTGAAAGACCATTTCACCAAGGAAAGTTCAGTGGTCACCTTTCTGTGGGTCCTGAGTGTCCAGTTGATCAAGCAGTCCAGGCAAGAACAGTTTCTTGCCCAAATGGCTATTTTTGCCAAGAAGAAGATAAACTCCATATAGAGTGTCTTTGATGCCCATCCTCCTCTCTGAAGTAAATTGATGCTGCCAGGAGCAGATATGACTCACTGTCCAGAAAGTCTAAATTTTTAAAACATTTTAAATGCCATATTCTGTAGGTCTTTGAAGTGTTTGAAGACTACCTATCTGTCTGAAATACATCTATATATACACCTAGAAAACTAAACTAACATGACTATAAGTTTGATTGTCATAGAAGACTAATTATTAATCTGTATTTCTTAATTATCCATTACATCTAAATGAGTTACATAAGCATAATACCTCAAATGAGAGTAGAAATATATATATATATATATATATATATATATATATATATATATATATATATATATACAGTATAACAAAATTAACTTTAAATTCATATCAATAAACTAAAATCTATAGCAATGTAAAACATTTTTAAACAAGTTATTACTATTCATCCTATCATATCTATATCCCCTTTTTCTTGTTTAGAAAGAGATTGTATTTATAATCAACCTGTTTTAAATAAAAATATTGGTTTTTCTCTGTCCCACACCAGAGGGCTCTTCTGATATGGGACAGAAGACTCTCTCAACCATTTTTTTTTTTTTTTTTTTAGCAATATGCTTAGGTTTAGAGAAGGAGTGAGCCAATTCCATCTCCAAAGCCAGCTTGGTATATTTGGGAATTTGGGCATAGCTTCTCATACTACTTCCTACTGGAGGGGGGTGCTGTATCTTATGGGGACGCAAAGAAAATTTTAGGATTATGGAGTAGTCCGTGAGGCTGTATTGTCTGAGCCAGTTGCCTTGAAACTGTTCTGGATGTTGGACCATCTGGGCCATGGAGTCATCAGAAACCTTTCAGGGGGTCTTGGCTGGTCAAATCTGATGTATCTTAATCTGGAACAAATCCATAGCCTCTTGCCTCCTGTGGAAACAAAAGCAGAGCCTCCTTTCCAAAGCAACATATCCTTAGATCCAAATTTTGAAGTCAAGATACCTTTAAAATATACATCTTGGTTTAACTGAGCAGTCTTTACAATCAAATGTCTTTATGCAGTTAAAAACATCAAAGACAACACAATCCAGATTCTCTGTGTGATATCCATCTTTATGTGGCTTATTTTTTATATTACTTTTACTTTTTCTTTAAAGACTTTATTTTTAAAACTATTTTTATATAACTGTATATATTTCTTTTTGTCTCTCTTGCAAGTCTACATACACTTTTACACACATTGCAAACTATTCCATCTGAATCTGTCTTATTGTGAACTTCCTGCTTTAAACTGTAGCATTTCTAGGACTGAAAAGGCAGCTGTGACTGCTGGCTCCGCCCACCTCAGCTTTCCAACATGGCGGTGGTATGTTTACCGCCAGCTCTGGGTGTGAGAGCCCTGTGTACCATCAACTCTCAGAAGCAGTGGGTCTATGCTTATATCAAAGCAGTGTGTAGCCCAGAAACTTCTTTTTTTGTCTTTACTAGCAAAGGCTAAATCCACCACGCAGTGTGATGTGGGTCTTGCAGAGGCCTCATTCCCACCATGCTGTAGGTCAAGCCCACATGCCACGAACCCGCCATGGAGTAGCTCGAGCCAGCAGGTTGCAGCTAACTTGAGACAACTAGGAAACTGTTTTTAGCTCCATTTTAGAATTTTCTTTCTCAGGTTTTAGGTGGCAACACTTGCTCCACATTCTGTCACCATTTGTAGCTAAGTTTTCCTGTGTCCACCTGGCTCCTGCAGCCACTCAGACCCAAGTAAACACACAGAGACTTATAAACTGTATGGCCATGGCAGGCTTGTTGCTATCTAGTTCTTATATCTTAAATTAACTCATTTATATAAATCTATACCTTGCCATTTGGCTTATGGCTTACTGGTATCTTTACATCTTACTTCTCATGGCAGCGGCTGCAGCTGGCAGCGTCTCCTGACTCAGCCTTCCACTTCCCAGAATTCTCCTCTCTCCTTATCCTGCCTATACTATACTTCCTGCCTGGCTACTGGCCAGTCAGCATTTTATTTATCAATCAATCAGAGAAACACATTCACAGCATACAGAAAGACATCCCCAGCAGTGGGATATAAGATTAACTCAAAAAAATCAGTAGCCCTCTCATATACAAATGATAAAAGGGCTGAGAAAGAATTCAGGGAAACAACACCCTTTACAATAGCCACAAACAATATAAAATAACAATATAAAATATCTTGATGTAACTCTAACCAAGTAAATGAAGGACTTGTATGACAAGAACTTCAAGTCTTTGAAGAGAGAAATTGGAGAAGATAACAGAAGATGAAAAGATCTCTCATGCTCATGATTGGAGGATTACCATAGTAAAAATGACCATCTTACCAAAAGCAGTCTACAGATTCAATGCAATCTCCATCAAAATTCCAACAAAATTCTTTACAGACCTTGAAAGAGTAATACTCAACTTCATACAGAAAACAAAAAACCCAAGATAGCTAAAAGAATTCTGTACAATAAAAGAACTGCTGGAGGTATCACCATCCCTGATCTCAAGATCTACTACAAAGCTATAGTAATAAAAACTGCATGGTATTGGCATAAAAACAGACACATTGATCAATGGAATCAAATTGGAGACCCAGACATAAATCCATACATCTATAGACACTTGATTTTTGACAAAGAAGCCAAAAGTTTACAATGAAGAAAAGAAAGTATCTTCAACAAATGGTGCTGGCACACCTGGATGCCAATGTGTAGAAGAATGCAAATAGATCCATATCTATCACCATGCACAAAACTCAAGTCCAAGTGGATTAAGACCTCAACATAAAACCAGATACACTGAACTTGAGAAAAGAGAAAGTGGGAAGTAGCCTTGAATGCATTAGCACAGGAGACAACTTCCTAAATAGAACACCAATGGCACAGACACTAAGATCAACAATTAATAAATGTGATCTCCTGAAACTGAGAAGCTTCTGTAAGACAAAGGACACAGTCAATAGGACAAAATGGCAGCCTACAGAATGGTAAAAGATCTTCATCAACCCACATCTGACAGAGGGCTCATCTCCAAAATATATAAATAATTCAAGAAACTAGGCATCAAAAACCTAATAATCCAATTTTAAAATGTGGTATAGACCTAAACAGAGAATTCTCAACAGAAGAATCTCAAATGGCAGAGAAATGCTTAAAGAAACGTTCAATGTCCTTAGCGATCAGGGAAGTTGCTGTGGATATCGCTCTGTATAAATAAAATACTGATTGGCCAGTAGCCAGGCAGGAAGTATCGGCAGGACAAGCAGAGAAAAGAATTCTGGGAAGAGGAAGGCTGAGTCAGGAGACGCTGCCAGCCACCGCCATGACAAGCAACATGTAAAGATACTACTGGTAAGCCACAAGCCATGTGGCAACTTATAGATTAATAGAAATGGATTAATTTAAGATAGAAGAACAGTTAGCAAGAAGCCTGCCATGGCCATACAGTTTGTAAGCAATATAAGTCTGTGTGTGTTTACTCGGTTGGGTCTGAGCAGCTCTGGAACTGGTGGGTGAAAGATTTTTCCTGACTGTGGGCCAGGCAGGACTGGAGAAAACTTCAGCTGCAGGAAGTGCAAATCGAAATGACTCTGAGATTCCATCTTATACCTGTCAGAATGTCTGAGATCAAAAACACAAATGTCAGCTTATGCTGAAGAGGATGTGGAGCAAGGGGAACTCTCCTCCATTGTTTCGGGAGTGCACACTTGTACAGCCACTTTGGAAATCAATAAGGCAGTTTCTCAGAAAATTGAGAATCAGTCTACCTCAAGACCCAATGATACAGCTCCTGAGCATATACCCAAATGCTCAATCATGCCACAAGGACACTTGTTCAACTGTGTTTGTAGCAGCATTATTTGTAATAGCCAGAATCTGGAAACAACCTAGATGCTCCTCAACTGAAGAATGGATAAAGAAAATGTGGTATGTTTACACAATGGAGTACTACTCAGCTGTTAAAAACAATGACATCAGGAAACTTGAAGGCAAATGGATGTATGGAACTAGAAAAAAAATCCTGAGTGAGGTAACTCAGATCCAGAAAGGCAAACATGGTATGTACTCACTCACAAGTGAATATTAATTGTAAAGTAAAGGATAACCATGCTACAATCCACAGACCCAGAGAGCCTAGGTAACAAGGGGAGCCCAATGGGGAACACACAGAAGCGGAAATAGAGGAGATCTACTAGGTGGACTGGGGGAGGGTGGGCATGGGAACTTGAGGAATCAGGTTGAGGGTGGGTGGAGGGGGAGAGTGCTGAGAGAGATTACTGGGAAGGGGGGCTTTACAGAGTCCCTGATGCAAGGGAAACTTTCAGAGTCCACAAGGATGGCCCTGTGGGTGAGCTGACACTGGGCAGGTAAGCCTGGGTTAAATAAGAAAGCAAGCTGAGCAGGAGCCAAGGGGAGCGAGCCAATAAGTAGAGTTCTTCCATGGCCTCTGCTTCAGTTCCTGTCCTGACTTCCCTTCATGATGGACTATGATTGGAACATGTACACCAAATAACCCTTTCCTTACCAGGTCGCTTTGGTTATGGTGTTTATCACAGCAACAGAACACAAACTAAAACAGCACTACCACAACCAAAGCAATGGCAGGTGCGGAGGGAGAGGGTTATCTTGGCTCACAGCTTCAGAGAATCGAGCCCAAAAGTTGCTTGTGCTCCTGCACTTGGGCAGAAATCATGGTAGCAGAAGCATGCAGAACTTACAGGAAGAGGCTTGAGGTAACAAGCCCCTGAGCTGGCCTTGGTGAGCTCAGCTAGGGAGCACTTGGCAAAATTTTAACAGCCTCACCACGCCATCAAGTGAGGACCAATGTTCAAAGCACAAAACCAGGTGACATTTCAGATTCAAACCACACCATCTCCTCTAGACTGCCTCCTCTTCAGAACTCATCTCAAACTTCCTGCCCCATCCCTTGGGTTACATCTGGTTAGAATAACCCAGCTGTGATAAAGCATTAGCATTCTTCAGCCAGAAATCCACGGTAAGAAGAAGGTGAGGAGATTCTTTGTCCTCATGAGACCCTAATAAAAACACAGTTCTGAAAAAAAAAAATCACTCCTGTTCTTACTTCAATGAAACTAGTCCTTCCTTTACAATTGCAAGAAAGGTTTTCCTGGAAATCTCATTCCTGTCCACATGCTGAATGAAGCAGATGGGCCTGAGGTTCCACCAGACACCGAGTGAGGGTAAGCTGTAGCCATGAATCCTACACGACTCCAACGTACCTGATGGACAACATCTTGCCCTGTTTTGAAAATCCCTAGACTCAACGCATTAGTGATGACAGTACACACTCTCAGGTTTGCAGGGAGCAAACCAAAGATGGCTGCCCACAAAACGGCAGGCAGCGCTTTCTGGTACTTTCCCAGGCCCTTGTTTTGCATTTAAGATCCAGAGAGGGAGCAGATCCATTCTTTATAGTGGGAGCTCAGGGAAGGGCTATCTAAAGAAACCACAACAGAGTTTACACGCGATCCAGAAGTGTGTCTGTTGGTATATACCCAAAGAAGACGCATAGCATGAATTAGTCTAGAGATCTAATGCATGGCACATGGAATATAAGCACTTAAATGGCATTGCATCTGGGACTTTCTAAAGTGAATTTCACTAGGTCTTGTCACAGATATGTGTTATATATATACATATTCTGCAATTAACAACACAATAAAATTTATTTTAGAAATAAATTCTAAGGTGTGAAAGTTCACACCTTTAATCCCAGTACTCTGGAGGCTGCAGCAGGAGGATCACCATGACTTCTAGAATAGCCTGGGCAACATAGGTGCCAGACCAACCTAGACTGCAGAGTGAGAGCCTATCACAAAGAAAAACATGAAACCAAAACCAAATAACAATGCAATAGGCCTATGGCAGTGAATACATATAACTCCAATAATATTTTATATTGAGAACCTTTTCATTTCTATTAGGCCATTGCCTGGTACACTCCGATCCACTGGAAGCAAGCATGGGAGAAGTTAGAGACTGATATTGAATTTGAGAGATGTTCAGTAGTGATTCCAACAATGAAAAGCCATGTGTTCGGGTGGACAGCAACATCTACATCCTCCATAAATATGGAAAAGCAAGAATCAATAAAGAAAGAGTCCTCGCAATGTCAGATAGAGCACATCTACCCTTCTCTCATGAGGTAAAGGATACTTCATTTTGCCTATTTATTGAGTCCTTCCCCCATGAGTAACTGAGCATGTGGGAAGGACTGGAAGCAGATGTGTGGTTCATCAATCAATTGGCCATGGCTCCCGTACAAAATGTATGCACTGTAGAGAGGGCAGACACCTATGTCCAGACTTTGGAGGGTGATATTTTTGGTGGATAGTCATGAGGTCACTGGGGCCCTTATCTTTTCCTTGGCACTGTGTGCTATTTGAGGCAAGGCAACTGTTGAGGGCTGGAAAGGTGACACTGTCTCTATGTGCTTAGCAGGCTCAAGTGGAAACAGAAACATGCCTGAGAATTTTGTCCTCAAGCTAGCTGAGGACAGAGTTGCAGGATTTCATTCCTCTTCAAGCAAATGCTGTGATGCAATAAATGCTCAGCCTACAAGATCCAGAAAAGATATACTCTTTGTTTTTTAAAATACTGTTACGATTCATTTTTTAATTTCATGTGTATGGGTGTTTTGCCCATATGTATGTATTTACCATGTGCATACAGTACCCTCAGAGGCTAGAAGAGGGCATCTGGGAACTGGAGCTACCATGTGGGTGCTGGAAACTGAAGCCAGGTCCTCTGGAAGAGCAGCCAGTGCTGATGAGCCATCTCTCCAGTCCACACTGTGTTTTTTAAATAGGCATTCTTTGTAATTGCACCTCCAATACTAATGCAACTGCATAAAATGCCTTTAGATTCCAAGTTGGTATTTGTCTTATTACAGAGAAAAGGAAATCTGGCCATCCACTTTACCCAATCAGAGTCCTTGGTGCCGCAGTCCCTACGCCTCTCCACATCCCTACTGTTCTCTCATTGAATCACATGACTCAGACATTTCTGAAAGCTGGATGGGTACACAGCTGATGTCTCAGCCAGCCAAGCCCAAATCAGCCCCAGGTAAGCCAAAAGCATGCATATTCCAGGGAAGAGGAAGAGATGAAGGGGTGGGGAGAGAGGAGAGGGAGGAGGCAGAAAGTGTGTGTGTGTGTGTGTGTGTGTGCAGGTGGGCATGCTAAATATTAAAAGTTCTTCAGACCAAGGTGCCAGACTGTGTTAGCTCTTGGCCTCTGATAATTACCTGAGAAAAATAGTTCACTGAATATATTTATTTTGGTTCATGTAGAGCTAGGAGGCCTGTGTGGTTTTGCCGGCTTTTCACCATGACAGAGGTATGGTGGGAAAAACTGTTCACCTCACAACAACCACGAAACGAAAAGGAGTGGTGTCTAGAAGTGGCCAGTGTAAGATACAACCACAGAGGAGTTCTGCCCTCCATCCAGCCCCCACTTTTCACAGTCCTATCTTTCCAATCTATTCAGATTTTGAATCCCTCCCAGTCCGCTCCCTCAGATTCTCACCTCTGAACACTGTTTGCATCAGGGACTAAGCCTTCAATACATGAAGCCATTGGGGGACCCTTCATCAAAATTATAACAAAGGCTTTTAGAGCAGGAATGTAGGTTATTCACTTGCCACTGCTGTGGTGAAGTGACTGACTTCCATAGTTCTTCATAAATCACTGCTATTGAAGCAACCGATCAAAGAACCACATGGCCAGCATGTGGCTTGTTTGTTTGGGGAACGGTGTTTTGTTGCTAGAGTTTTCCTGCCTGGCCCACAGTCAGGACAAATCTCTCTCACCTGCCAGTCCCACAGCCGCTCAGACCCGACCAAGTAAACACAGAGATTTATACTGGTTACAAACTGTATGGCCGTGGCAGGCTTCTTGCTAACTTTTCTTACAGCTTAAATTAACCCATTTCTATAAATCTATACCTTGCCACGTGGCTCGTGGCTTACCAGCATCTTCATATGCTGTTTGTCAACGTGGCGGCTGGCATTGTCTCTCTGACTCAGCCTTCCACTTCCCAGCTTTATTCTCCTCCTTGTCCCGCCTACACTTCCTGCCTAGCCAATGGCCAATCAGTGTTTTATTTATTGACTAATTAGCAACACATTTGCCATACAGAACATCCCACAGCAGTGTATATTTATTTTTGAGAAACTATCTCACCCTATATCCCCCAATTTCAGTATCCTAGGCTGTCTATGAACTCATGACAATTCTCCTGCTTCAGCCTCCTGTTGTAATTCTTGAAGGTTGGTGAAAAATACATTTTGCATAGAAAAGTGATCCTACATGTTATGTTGTGCCAAAAAAAAAAAAAAAATTACCCACCACTTCCAAACACAGCCCAACAGTGACCCCAAGTTGTTATTCTCATCCAATCAGGGATCCTGTACTAAATGGGATCTTAGACTGGATGGTTGCTGTTGTCTTGGTTGTTTTATTGTTTGGATTTTCTAGATAGGGCACCCTGGATGTCCCGAATCGCCTCCTGCCTCAGCCTTCTGAATGCTTGGCGTGCTGGCATGCACCACGATGCCCTGCTGAGTTGACATTTTTAACCTAGACTTTGATTAGATTTTCATGACCCCATGAGCCTTCTATATTTGCTGTAAAATTGTGTTTGTGTGACTTCTTTTGGGAGAGTACTTGAGGCTCATCAGATGCCCCCAGATTCTTGTGAAAAACTAAATTTAGAACACTGTACCAAGAAGGAACCAGATCCCAGCATTGAGACACGGTTTCACACAGTGGCTGTAATCTGGGCATGCCGTAGCTTATAGCCTCATTTGGCAGAAAGATGCATTTAAAAATAACATTGGGCAGAATCCCAATGTGCAAAACACAGGCAGCTCTGTCCACAGTGAGGGGAGGTGGCCATGCTCACTGCTCACAACCTTGATATTCATTCCTCCTTTGACCTTTAAGACCCCTCCATGGAACCACAGAATTTCCCACAAAACACTGGAAGCCACAGTGTTAGTGGAGTTGCTGGTGCCTTCTTGAGAAATAATGCCCACCATACTAGCACCTCTTAGAAATGGAATGATAGAGCCTGGACATGAGTGGGGGTAGTGAAGGGCGAGGGTCGAGGGAAAGAGAACTTGGGTGAGTGGGAGATCCCAGATGGATCAACAACAGAGAGGGAGAACAAGGAATAGGAGACCATGGTAAATGAAGACCACATGAGAATAGGAAGAAACAAAGTGCTGGAGAGGCCCACAGAAATCCACAGGGATACCCCCACAGCAGACTGCTGTCAATGGTCGAGAGACAGTCCGAACTGACCTACTCTGGTGATGGGATGGCCAAACACCCTAATTGTCGTGCTAAAAACCTCATCCAACTACTGAGGGATCTGGATGCAGAGATCCATGACTAGGCCCCAGGTGGATCTCTGGGAGTCCAATTGGCGAGAATGAGGAGGGTTTATATGAGCGAGAATTGTTGAGACCATGGTCGGATTAAGCACAGAGACAAATAGCCGAACGAACGGAGACACATGGAGTGTGAACCAAGGGCTGGGGGGTCACCAACTGGATCGGGCCTTCTGAGTGGGTGAGACAGTTGATTGGCCTGATCTGTTTGGGAGGCATCCAGGCAGTGGCACCGGGTCCTGTGCTCATTGCATGAGTCGGCTGGTTGAAACCTGGGGCCTATGCAGGGTTCCTTGGCTCAGCCTGGGAGGAGGGGACTGGACCTACCTGGACTGAGTCCACCAGGTTGATCTCAGTCTGTGGGGAAGGCTTTGCCCTGGAGGAGATTGGAATGGGGGCGGGCTGGGGGGGGGAAGGTGAGGGAGGCGGGAGGGGGGAGAACAAGGGAATCTGTGGCTGATATGTAGAACTGAATTGTATTGCAAAATAAAAATTAAAAAAAAAAAAAAAAAAAAAAAAAAAAAAAAAAAAAAAAAAAAAAAGAAATGGAATGATAGGTTATAATAATTGATAACACTCAGTAGATATTATTAATTTAACAATAATCCATTTTCATAAAACTTCATTCTAGTTGTATGTACACATGTTTTTCCTCAGCTATGAGATAAGATATGAATCTGGATTGTCAATGTTTCCCTTAAGCAACAGATCCTCTGTCAGAGAGACAGATGGATGACTTTTTAATTTTTACCTGAGAGTCTCAAGGAATACATCTTGTTATGGTTTTCTCCAATGAATTACCCTCAATAACCTAGTTTTCAAATAAATTTAGTTTCAACTTTAGCTAAAGCAGCTTTCTGTTGTGATTCAGAAAATATTTCTCTGTGTGTGCACATCCTATAACAACAATTCAAAAAGAGATGCATACCTTGACACCTTTAGGGCCTCCGCTCATTATTATACAACTATGCATGAAACTATGAATATGCACAGGTAAGCGTGCATCAGAATTACCAGGACTTTCTTCTGGTTTCTATGCAAAAGGCAATCACCAACAGACATGTTCTAAATAACTAGAAAAAGAAATTCCTGAGTCACAGGTTCATATCCTTGAAAAAATGTATGACAAATTCTTCGAGGGGAAGGTGCCTCACATGCTCATCCTCGGGTAGTTTCTTTGGGTCTTTTCTGCTGTGGGCAGCTTGCTGCCGTGAGCACACAGTAACCAGCAAAGAGAAAGCAGACAAACAAGCCGACTGACTGCCTTGAGGTTGCCCAGCGCTGCTCTTTATCCTGCTGTGACAGACACTTGCCGGGTTGCAAAAGAGGCAGTTCAGGAGAGAGAACAGTGAATTTGCCTTTAGTTGTTCTTAAATACAGTACAGGAGCTTAGAGACTGAAGAGTAAGGTAACTTAAAGAAACGTCTACGTACCCCATGCCTGATTAATGCTAACCACATTTTTGAAGATGTGAAAATATCTAATAGAGTATAAACATCACCCCTGCGCTAACCGCTCACAGCTAACAGGTGCTAGCATTCTGTCAGGATGACTTTACCACATCCGCAGTCGGAAAGTCTTTCTCCACTGTTCTAGTCTTGAGCTGATGTTGGACCACACCACTCTGGTCCTTACTTTTGAACATTAACTGCACATATAAGGATCTGTAGACCAGTACATGATGGCTGCTTTGCTTTTAGCTTCCAGAAGGGGCATTGCACTAGGCATGTCTGCTCTTTGGGAAATAATCATACAACATAAAGAATTAACTCTAGTGTTATATGGAGATCTGATCTCATTACTGTATCACTCCGTTTTGATATTATTTTCTATTCTCATATTGTCTTGTTCTACAGCAATGTAGATGAGCATTCTGTATATACCACAGCAGACGTGTGCGTGTGCGTGGTGTGTGTGTGTGTGTGTGTGTGTGTGTGTGTGTGTGTGTGTATGTTTATCTACGCAGGCACAAAGGCTGCTCCGAGAGGCCTGGTCAAATGCTTTCGGTCCTGCACTGTCCCCGAGTGTGCTTGCTCAGCTCTGCAGCACATAGAGCCTCGCTTTCATTTCCCACAATGCTCTAGAGAGAGTTTGACTGTCTCCCAGAAGCACTGCAGGAGAGTCCCGTTTCCCTTATTCCCTGTAACTGTACGTGACAGAAGCTGACAGATGATGACTAGCTCATCACTATTTCAGGATTTTCCTCTGAAAAGTTCAGATGTGTGCACACCCTAAGTAAGAAAACAGACGGACAAGTTCCACATTCCAGGATGATTTGTGTCTTATGGTACTCTGAGGGTTTCTAACCCTTTAATACAAATTCAAGTTTTTTGTCTCTCCAGTAAGTTGAGGCAGAAGCAACTAACCTTAGATGTTAACTAAGGATGCATGATACAACTTAGCCTAGACTAACAGACAATGTGTCGCAGCTATGACATAATAAGGCACATACATCATGTGTTTGCCAATGAGGCGTTCTCTGGTGTGCAGGTTATCTGGAATAACTACCACAGGCATGTTGGGTTTATTTTTAAAATGTTTTGACCTCTAAAACTTAATCACGTGACAGGGGAGACAGCAGTTAAGAGCACTAGCTGCTCTTGCGGAGGACCCGAGGTCGGCCCCAGGACCCACGTGGCTGTTGACAACCGTCTGTGACTCCAGCCCAGGGTACTTGTTGTCCTCTTCTGTCCTCCCAGGACACCAGACATGCACGTGGTGCATACACACTGAAAACACTCAGATCTGTACAGTAAAATCATAATAATAATACTTAACCACTTGTAACCTAAAAATGTTAAGAGAAAATTATAGCTAGTGATCTATATAAAATGTGCACTTTATAAAATTCAATACCTATCCATGAGAGTAAAAATATTAAAAATTGGACTAAAAAAGATTTCCTCATTTTGACAAATGATTTTCTAAAATCCTACAGCAAATTCCTCCAAGTCTAGAGCGAGGCGAGAATTCTCATTATTGTGACTCTTGTTCAGTACTGTGCTAGACGCCAAAGTGTAAGAAGTCAAGGAGAAAGAAAATCCTTGTATCCTATTACCTCATGACTCCATAATGCTCTTCTTAGTAACTATATAATGAACAAACATGTTTGTTACAACACATACCATAATGGTAAGTGGATCTTGATTTATAAGACCCTAGCACTGGAGGCGTCCAGTTCATCATCCATCAAGTAGAAGAATAAGCTTTGACATAAGGAATAACATGGAATGAACAATGGCAGTAGCATCAGTATACACTGTCAGCACCCTACCGAGCCAAAGGCCTCAGACAAAGATCATATATTGGGTGAGGCCATACCTAGAAAACTCAGAAACTTAACCATGGTGTCAAAAATTGGAGAAGTCATATGTGACAGAAAGAAGAGGCATGGGGACATCCCCAGAAGCTACATGTGGAATAAGGAGAGGTTCCCTTTCCTGGCCTGAGTAGTGTTTACGTGTATACGTTAGCTGTCCTCAGGCTGTGCAGTCATGATTTGTGAACCTTTCTGTACTTAAATTCATCTTTTTAAATGTGACGACAAACACTGGGCAGATAGCTCAGTGAAGTGTGAGGACCTGAGTTCTGTACCCCAGAACCCACTTTTTAAAGCCTGGCCTACAGTGAGGGTGGTTTTACTTCCCCTCTGGAGAAGTGGGGACAGGAGTCCTGGGGCTCATGGTTCAGCTGCCCAGTCAACCTGGCAAGCTCAGGGCTACGAGAGACCTGGCTTCAAAAAAGTAGACAATGTCTGAAGGAAGACAGCTGAGGCTGACCTGTGGCCTACACATGCACCATGTGAGTGCACGCGCACACACACACACACACACACACACACACACAAAGCATGCATACACACATGCACACACATGAGCATGTGTGCACACACATGCACACACACAGGCACAAATGAAATCTTTTAAGAGACAGATTTGAATATAGGACAGGAGTTTTAGGTATTAAGTGTTGTTCTCTTCCTGTGTGTTGGTTGCCTGTACTTACCTGGGCTGTTCTTAGGAAAATCACACTGAAGTCTTTATGTGCTAACCAGCAGTTGAGGGATGGAGCCACAGAAATGATGCAAAGGTGGGAAGCATTGAGTCTGGGTGGGGAGTGATGGTGTGGCTGGTGTGTTCAGGACTTTCCTTGTTGGTGTGACAAGAGTGACTTCAGGGAGGGTTTGTTTGGCAGTGACTATGGAGGCAGGAGCAGCTTGGCAGTGGTGGTGGAAGCCTTAGCTGTTTCCTCACAGCTGAGAGGGTCAGAGCACAGAAAGGACAATGCTAGTCCCAGCTGGCTTCCTCTTTTTTTTGTTCTGTCTGAGACCCCAAGGGTGGGATGGTGACGCCCACCTGTAGGGTAGGTCTTGTTCCCCAACTTGTCCTCTCAGGGACTGCCCTCACAGACAGCTAAAGTATGCCTCACTAATGCCTGGGTATTTACTAATTCACTCAGTTTGGTGATGAAGATTTTCATCACAGCTAGAATATTTACTGATATTTTCTATGCTCTTGAGTGTTTTCAGAAATTTTTTATTTTTTTTTTTATTTGTGTGTCTGAGTAAGTGCATGCAGTGTGTGTATCTGTGGAGGCCAGGAGAGGATGTCTGATCCCCTGGAACTAGAGTCACGGGCAGTTGTGAGGCTCCTGATATGGTTGCTGAGAAACAAATTCAGGCCCTCTGCCAAGGCACCACGTGCTCTTAAGCACTGAGCCATCTCTCCCAGAAATGGTTTGCAATGAAAAAAGGAAGCAGAAGGAAGCCACGAGGCATCCTGGGAGGAATGCTGTGCGGGTCTGAAGTTTGCTGAGCACAGAGTCACTGAATGAGGAGGAGGCCACTCACCAGCAGGTGTGTTTGTAGCATCCTGCCGATGGTCCTCCAGCATAGTGGTTCTCAACCTGTGGGTCAAGAGCTCTTGGGGGTCGCATGTCAGATATCCTGCATACCAGAGATTTACATTACAATTCATAACTAGCAAAATGACAGTTACGAAGTAGCAATGAAATAGTTCTATGGTTGGGTCACCACAGCATGAGGAGCTGTACTAAAGGGTCTCAGCGTTAGGAAGATTGAGAATCGCTACTGGAAGTGCTGTCTTCTTCCAGTGTTGGCGGAAGTCTGTGGACGGCTTTCTCAGTGTGCTCTTGCACCTAGGCTTAACAGTGAGAAAGTCCTGACAAGGGCGACAGGTAGCCAGGGTTTGCTCCTGATGTGGTTTGGACTGTCCCCCATAGCAAGCTTAGGTGGGTGGAGCCTCCCTGGAGGAAGTGAGATCACTGGGTGGACCTTAAAGTCCTGACAAGCTGGCCTCTTCCTGTCTGCTCCCTGCTTCCTACCTGCTGATACTCGACCACAACCAGCCACCTCACGCTGCTGCCGCAGCTAGCCCTTCCTCCTTCAGTTGCCTCTTGTCAGGGATTGGGTACATCGACAGAGTTGGTTACTGGACAGTCTTTGCATCGCATACTGCTCAAGGCAATTGACCCATCAGCCGTGATCCATGTTGCAGTCTGCAGTGAGAATTCATTTTGATTGTGCACTGTACGGCTGCTGCCATCTACAGCATCAATGTTGTGGCAATAACAGTTTATCATCGTTTCTGCAGGTTGCAGAGCCACACATTGAAAGCCAACTGTTAGAAAATAAATGAATCCAGAACCTGATGCAACAATAAGATGTTGAAAGTCTCATCAGCATAAGGTCTATACCCCAAGATCACACCTAGGGGACTTTCCTTAAGCTGGACTCTCGTTACTTGTTACAAGTCATTAGATCTGGCATCTGTCTTGGGATCAAGGTATTTTCCCATAAGAAACTGCTTTCAGTGCAGGTTTGATATGGATTTCCTTCTGTGTCCAGGCTAGCATCTGCTTGTTGTTGCTTGTTTTATATGGTCTAAATTTATTGTATTAAGAATTTGGAATGTCTGCATTCATATTTCCATGGCTGGAAGCATATTAGTCTCGTGTGTGTGTGTGTGTGTGTCTGTGTGTGTGTGTGTGTGTGTATAGCTTAGTGAGTGAAGTGCCTGCTGTGTAAACACGAGGACCTGAATCCAGACCTCTAGTGCTGTGTGAACAGCCAAGCATGGTGGCACACGCCTATCACCCTAGTTCCCGGGTGGGTGGACACCATAGAACAAAAATCTGTGAATCTCAATAAGGAAGTTTCAAACAACAGAAAAGCTGGCGTTTCCTGTGGAACAGAAAGGCTGATTCCTGTCAGAGGGGACAGGAAATGACTGGAGAAAACACTGCAGAGTGCCGGTGTCTGTTCACGCCCCTTATCAAACTAAGAACATGTAAACAAAGCTACTGTATGCTACCCCTATGTCTGAGAGTAACACCACTTCTGAGTTCCAGAATGTGGACTGTGGTTTTATAATAACATTTTTAAAATAAAAAAAAAAAACCAGATGATGGGGGGCAGCTCACTGAGCCCCTCCTTACTGATGTTTCTTTAGTAGCCAAATAAGCATTCTGGTATTGTAATCCTAACAAAACAACCAAGCACATAATGACTGGATCTTTTACCTCAAAACATTTCAACACAGCACACATGCTATAAACTACTCTTTAGTGAGGAGAGAGTGTAACCCCACGTGTGGAGAATTACGTCATTAATGATCCATTTCCTTATACAATTAAAAATGTAATTTCAGGAATTCAGAGCACTCCAGTTAAATTAAGAAGGGGCTAAACATTTCAGCTTCAATTAGCCCAAGAAATTGCCATCACCTTCCAAGACGGAAACACAGTGGCAGGGCTTCTAGTGAGTGTCCGAGGAGCTGAAACCCTTTGTTTCTTGAGATAAGGATTTCCAGCGTCCAAAGCCCTCGTCCTCAGCCTATCCAGACTGCAAGGACATACATGAAAAAGGTCTATTTCATGCCCACAGAGTGTTCTGGAGGATGGACAGTGATGTCTTCCTTCTTTCTAGATCTACGCTACTGCCTGTGGCAAGCCCCTTAGAGCCCCAGTTATAACCCAGCCCCAGAAATGTTCAGGAAGTATACACTGTCCTGTGCCAAATAGAATCCTGATTCACTGAGTTCAGGAAATTGTCAGTGGCTGAGAAAATCACTGCTGATGATATTTCTGCACCATGGTGGGCTTCCCTGCCTATCACATCCTCACAGCTGAGACCTGGGGTGGTTGTTTGTAATCAAACCCTAGCAAAACCTGGTAATTCTGAATTGTCAGGTATGCCTGGGGAGTTTTCCCTGTTGTTCCCACAGTAGTTTGCTGTTGTTCTAGAATGTTCCATCTGGTTGGTTGGTGTTGGTTTTTGAGAGTAAATCTTACTGTGTAACCCAGGCAAGCCTGGAATTACTATGTAGCCAGTGAGACATTAACTCTGGTCTCTGGGGGTCTCATCTCTGCCCCTGTGGTGAGATTGAAGCATGCATCACCACACCAGCCTACACTTAGAACATTTGCTTTCTTATTTTTCACTTTGCAGGTATAATATGTGATCTCATCTCTGACACAGAAGTAATCTGTGCTGGGTGTCGTGCAGTCCACCCTTCTTCAGTTTGATACACTGGTTCATATGTAAACACTGTGTTTATACAATATGACCTTCAGTTTCACTCAAATACCATCATCTCTCCCAGGTTCAAGGTTCACCCACAGACTTAACCAACATCAAATTTAACCAACCACAGAATAAAATATTCAGAAATACAATGCTAACCTTATACATTATCATTATTCCTTAAAGAACAGTACAGTGCCACACAGGACTGTTTATGGTATGTTACAAGTACTGCAGACAGGTTAAGGTGTGGCTGTACAGAAGGTGTGGGTTATATGCAAAGTCTGCCATTTTATACAAGAGCCTTGAGCATCAGTGAGAGCAGAAACCAAGCCCCACAGGTGCCTGAGAGTGAAGAGCACACGTCACCTCACCCTTGACTAAGATGGCAGATAGATGACAGGGTGTCCTCCTCCATCCACACATTTCCCTGCATCTCCACCCCCCCCCCCCCGTCACTGTCTCATCGAGCACACGTAAGTGTAGAAATCACTGGGGAAATACTATAAGCAGCGTGTTGTTCTATAATCTCTGCTTTAAAAACGTTACTCATGAGGCTGATCAGGGGGCTTACGAGTTCAAAGCCTGCCTGGGCTGCCTGGAGGCAACTCAGTGCCATCTCCAAAAACTTATAAGTAAAAAGAGACTGGAGATGCAGCTCAGTGCAGAGCACATAAGTGCGTTCAGTCTGCAGTGCTGGAAATACGTTGTGCACACACACACACACGCACACACACGCACACACCTTCCACAGTTAGATTCTTCTCTCAGTTTTGACTATGTTTTGAGGATGTTCCCTTTTAAATTACTCACTGATAGCTTGGACTTCATAATAATTGAAAACTACTTTTCTCAAGTAGTTACTAAGCTACTTGCTTCAAGTCTCCATAAGCACTGCCTTCAAACCACAGATTTCTTCAAATTAAAGAGAACTGTGATGCTGTTAGCGCATGCTAAAATTGGCTTTTCTGTGAAAAGTCAACAGGTGGGCATCGACCTGAACTCCTGCCCTTTTTATTTTTAGAGACCAAGAAAAAGAAATCGAAGGCGGAAGAAAATAAAAAACATCTCAGCATGTGAAGTAAGTCACATTGCAAACTTGCTTTCTCTATAGAAAAACAATACCATAATAATTAGAATAAAGTTTTCGAGGGTCTCACTTTATGGCCAAAGCTGGCCTCAAACTTACGTTAATCCTCCTGCCTCAATCTCCTGATGTAATAAGATGTTTGGAATACCTCAGAAAATGGATTGTTCTTTTTCTCATCTCTTTGTGTTTTTAAAAGACAGGATCTGGTGACATAGAACTCTAGCTGGCCATCTTCCAGAGCTTGCTATGTAGAATATGCTGGCCTCCAACTCACAAAGATCCACCTGCCTCTGCCTCCTGAGTGGTGAGATTAAAGTTGTGCACCCCAACACCTTGTGACATTCCTGTACTCTCTCACTCTCAGACATTTCTGTGGCTTCCGGATCTATCAGGTTTTGTCTTCTTGTTAAATCAGGTACTTTCTAAGGGTGAGAAATAATTTACCACAGATCTTCATTTGATCCTTGTTGGTAAGTAGCGATATGCCACTGAAATCTAGAGTTTACTCTACATGTAAACCAGCATGATTCATTCTGTGTGAGCAATGTGTCATTAGTTACATACCAGAAACTCCTCTGTCCTAGGGGCCTGCAGGGCTCTGTACTGGAACATTTTTAATGATATTGAAGAGTAGGAATGCCGTCTTCTGTCATCCAGCTCCTAAGGACTCAGCATTGTTTAGGCATTCACCTTTGGGGTTGATTCATCTTTGTTTCCTTAGATAAACACCTGAGTTACTGAGTCCAGCAAAGGCATTGAGGTGGTGTCAAGGAGAATGGCCCCCAGAGGCCCCAGTGTTTGAATCTAGTGGAGTTGTTTGGGAAGGATCAGGAGCTGGGACCCTGTTGGAGGGGTTGCATCACTAGCATTGAGGTTCCTAAAGCCCACACCAGACCCAGGTAGCTCTTTCTGCCTCATGGCTCTGTCTCAGGATGTGGGTTCTCAAGTACTGCTTCCACACCATGCCTGCCTGCTGCCGTGCTCCCTACCATGACCGTCAGGGACGCTAGCCCTCTGGAACTGTAAGCTCAAATAAACAGTTCTTTGTAAGTTGTCTTGGTCATGGTTTCTTACCACGGCAACAGAGAAGTATGTAAGCCAGGCAGGTGGTTTTGCTTTTAAGTGAATTACCCTAAAAGTGGAGGACAAATTCACACCTGCAACCAGTGAGTCTCCTGTATCTGTGTTCTTTATTTGGCTTTGGACCATCCCTTGGTTTAAGATCAGAAACACGGCATGCTTAGCCCAATCTTAGCCTATGCATTGGACCAGACAGTCTTCCTGTCCCCCACAGCTTATGTTCCCTTCAGTCCCTCATATGTACCAGAGGTTGTCTCTGGTTGCTGGGCTGTCCAGTCCCTTCCAGATTGTCTCTCTCTAGCCCTCTCCAGTCACCTCCTCTTTTTCTGAAGGACACCTGCTCTTTTACAGACACAGCTCCCTTTCTCCTGCAGCACCCCCTTGACCGTCCTGTAAAATGAGATGGCTATAGACTCACCATTCAAAACTCACTCCTTGGGTACTTTTTATAGAATTGGAGACAATGATCTCAAAATGTAAATCACTCATGTTAACTAGTGGCCAACAGCCAAGCCAATGCTAAATTCTCCATGGTGTTTAAACATGAGGGGCCACTGAATCCAACATCGGCTCCCACTCATGTCATACCTGTCCCCAGAGATCTGGGCCCTTGTTTGCCCCGGGACCTGCTTCCTCCACTTGCCTTGGTCCTTAGTTCTGTGGCTGAAATGCAAAGGCTGCAATCTGAAATCCCAGTGTGAAGATTCTGCTGTTTGTAGCCAAAGCCAACTGAGTATGGACCCTGCACAGCCCCTGGAGAGAGTGTTCCGTCCTAGACAGGAGCCAAGTGAGGTGGGTGATTGTCTGAGTTTTTTAAAAAGGAGTGTTGTGATTCATCTTATGGCATATTCATGGCCTGACTTGAGCAAAGGTATTGAGGCGTTGACAGTCTTCCTCGGGTGCTGTTCCTGACTGTGATGGCTACAGACTTGTTCCTGAGTTAGTCAGTAGCTTTGGTTTGGTTTGGTTACAATCTGCTCTGTTTTGAAAAGTTCAAGGGCTCTTACCTTTCACTGTCTTCTCTCCACCTCCACCTGCTAGTGTCTCTAGGACTGACTAGCAGTATACCTTCAGAATATTTCTGAGGCCTTCCCAGGAGCAAAATTTTATTTCTTCATTTTATCTGTCAGTGAATGACAGCTCCTGGGTCTGCTGTCCATTCAGAGGCAAAGCCATGGCTCCTGTGGTTCTTATTGCCGTTCCTGAGCCGTCCTGGGTCTGCTGTCCATTCAGAGGCAAAGCCATGGCTCCTGTGGTTCTTATTGCCGTTCCTGAGCCGTCCTAGGTGAGCCAGTGCCATGCCCTTGTGCAGTTTCAGGCTTTCATTATAATGCCTGAGAACACAAGGTAGGCAAGTGTATAGCCAAGGAAACTTTAGCTCCCAGAGCAGAAGTAACTAAAGTCATTAAGGTAGTAGGTAGCAAATTTGGGTGGAGTCTCAGCCTAGTGCCGGTGCCCCACCACGTGGGCTGTAAGATTATCTCTATCTCACTGCCCTACCTTACGGCACGTCCAGAAGGATACAAACACCACATTTTAAAGAGAGACTAGAAGAAACAATTTTAAGCTTTATTTTTTTATCTTCAGTTATAGGCAGGGGGTAAGTAATATGCATGTGAGAGCAAGTTTGTCCTCAGAAGCCGGAAGAGAGGTCAGATCCTCTGGGCCTGGAGTTCTAGACATGAGCAGACTGGCCTGGGTGCTGGGAACCAAACTTGGAACTGAACTCAGGTTCTCTTCAAAAGCAGTATGCACTTAACCCAGTGAGCCACCTCTCCAGCCCCTACAAGAAACATTCTCATCCCGAAGGAGTCGGCTACTCTGAGAGTCTTAGCGTTACGAAATACTGCAAAGATCCAGGTCTCCCCTCCAATGTTACTAATTCAATAGGTTGCCTATTATTGAGACAAATACAAGCAAATCCAATTTCTGCCCCAGGGTCTTGGCAAAAAGCGTTTCTGCATGACAGTGTGCACAGTCTTGCTGGCAGACCTGTTTTCACTCAGCACGTGGCTCAGCCGTGATTGATCTGGTGGAGATGCAGATACTCTAAAGAAGAAACTCTTGTCTCTCAGTCTAACTATCACACTGTTGAAACAGTGGACTCCAGAAAAATGAGAATTTCCCAGGAATCTCCTGAGGGAGAAGGGAAGGGCATCAACAGGGGGAGCTTATCTCTGGGAGAGATTTCACACAGTTCTGACAGCTTGTGAGACCCATTTACAGTGAGTGATAAGTCCTTCTGTGAACCAAGATGGCCACTGATCCTTATTCGTCCTGAGCCCACTCTGGATGTAGGGTGTCCTTATAGCCTGCAAGGACCCTCCTTCAGCCCTTGACAACATCGGTAGTTTCTCCTCAGTGAGATGTTGAGATACAACAGCTGAGAAAGAAAATGTCACATATCCCTTACCGTGACACCTTGTTAAAGACATTTAAAAATGTCATGGTCACACTTCCTGGTGGCAGTGTGTATTTTTTTTATATATCTTCTTATCTCCACACTAATTGTATTGTTTTCTTTCAGCCCCTGAAGTGATACATCAGTTTCCCAAGTTCTTCAGTTGCCATTTCACCAGGATCTGTTTTCCACCATGGTTACCATTGGCTGCCTGTGCTCATCCTGGCTATCCAACTTCTCCCTATTGCATAACAGTGTGCTGCGTGGGAAGAGTGAAGGGGCCAGAAGGCTGGGCTCTCACCATGCTGGTTAAAGACATTGCATGGTTTAAAGACAGCAGAATGCCGGTATCTGCAGGTTTTCTTCCACAGACGAGACCAGAGCTCAGGCAGCCCTGGGTAATATCTAGCCTCCTGCCTAGATATTACAGAGGCCTCAGCCTGGCCCTGGAGGGAAAACAAAGCTTGTGTCCTGTTTGTTCCATTTTAAATGTGGTACCTGGTTCCTGTAGGTCTGGGGTATACCTTAGACATCCCAAGGAAAGCTAATTTGGCACCAACATAAAAGGAACGAGAGGTCAAAGCATTTGGTTAACTGGTAACCTACCCTAGAACCATTTTGATCTTCATGTTGAAAGCCCAGGATAAGTGATACTTATAAAATAGCCACAGTCTTAGGAGTTGGAAGGTTCTGCCCAGCTTGAATCAGCATTAATGTTGTCACCTAAACATGTGCATGACACAGAGCTGAATTAACGGGAGAAAAAATGAAAAATAAAACCTTGGCAAAGGCAAAAACAGCACAAAGATTATTCATCTGCCATGATTTCCCTACACATGTGAGTGTAACAATGATTCTTGCTCCAGGATTACCATGCACATGAGTACATTGCTTCTGTGTCCCTCAGACCAAAGCATCTAACAGAGACAACTCAAGGGAAGAAGAATGTGGCTCAGCCATGGTCTCTCTGCTCTTGAACAGACCACTGGGCATGTCACAGAGAAGTCACTTCACTTCTTAGAAGATAGAGAGCAGAAAGGGAAATAGCCAGGGTGACAGCCCTAAGAACCCACCTCCTGCAATTCACTGCCTCTGATGGTACTTTCATTATAAATCCATTAAGAAATGAGTTCATCCATCAGGCCAAAGTCTTCCCTGTCTTTGGAAGCATCATCACATATACACCCAGTGGTATGCTTCACTAACCCCTCTGAGTTTTAATATAATTGAGTAGACAATCACAACTTGTAGACAGACTTTCTTCTCCACAACCTACCCAAAATAACTACATGGAGACTTCTTATTAATTCTGAAAGCTTGACCTTCAGCTTAGACGTGTCTCATCTACCTCTTATAACTTATATTAACTCATTTATATTAATTGCATTCTATTATATGGTGTTACCTCTCTTTATCTTGCACTTCCTGTTTCCTCTCTGTCTAGCTAATGACCCTGCCCTTCTTTTCCCAGAATCCTGTCCATGGAAGTCCCGCCTAACCTCTTTCCAACTGTTGGCTGTTCAGATTTTATTACACTAACCACAGCAATACATCTTCACACAGTGTGAAAATGACCCACAACTAAGCAGCACAGTGAATTCTCCAAGACCTAATCCCAGTCTCTGTCTAGAAGTGACATTAGAAAAGTCCCTGAATAGCTCAACTGTACATTTTTATAACAATTGAAACACATTTCCAGTCTTCATATTTATTTATTCAAGATAGTACCCATCAACAGATAAATGGATTTTTTAAATATGTGCTTCTAATCAATGTCATCTTACTGAGCTATAAAAAATGAGATTCAGACACGTCAACATGAGTGAACTAACATAAGCGAGACACAAAAGAACAAGTAGTATGTGTCGGGGGTGGGGGTGGTACTTTATCTCAGTAGAAAAATCCAAAGAGCTAGAGAGCACAGCCCAGCTTTCCAGGAGTTGGTGGTGGAGAAAGAGGATGGGGAACTACTTAATGAGTACAAAACCTGTGGGGTAGTGAGAAGGTTCTGGAAGTGGACAATAGAGAGAGTAGCTGTCTGGGGTTGTGGATGGGCTTAATGCTAATATACTGAATGTTTAAAAATGCTCAGAATGTTGGGTACCAACGTCTGATACAGGTTTAGCATCTCCCGGGTGAGAAGAAGCCACACCACAGTCTAGAGTATCTAAGAAGATATTCCTCACTTGACGAGGTACTTTCTCATGTGCACCGCTGGGTCTGAAGGTTCACAGAGGCACTACCAATGTGGGAGTGGAGTGAAGACAGTCTAACTACCGAGCTACACAGATCATGTTATCTGTGCACTCTCTGGACTCGGGTAGACCTGCACATTTTCAGAAAATTGTCCCACTTCATGCCAAGGTGTGCCATAAGGCATCACCTTTGAATCCCAAGTTGGCTAAATTGTGTGGGCTGTTCTGTTCCATGGTTGCTATAGTGACAGAGTCACCACAATCCTTTGGAGAAACTAGAAGGAATCCTAAGAATGTTCAGTAAGTGTTGACTTTTCTTGGCTTCCGCTCTCTTCAGCTATCTGCATTTGTGATGACTCAACTTTGTTTGCTCTGGAAATAAACACACAGCCAGAAAGGCCTTTGACTTTGGCTGATGAGCAGTCCCCTAACCGGCTTCCCTAAACCCTTTTCCTCAAAGATTTGTGGTAAAAACACAGAAAACAAGGGTCTACATAGGCTTCAGGTATCTCTAGTTACCCCTCCTGTGGGCAGAGGCTTCCTAGATCCAAAACAGGCCCCGTCTCAGGTTTTCCTTGTGTTTGAGGATTGCATTGTCAGGATGTTTCTTCCGCCTCTGAGTAATTGGTGCTTTGTCAAGAGGCTGTCTCCTCTGAGTACATCTGCACTATCATTTTTTCCACCAGTGGTCAAAATGTGGTCTGTGTGCTGCTACTCCTGTGAAGTGTGTTCTGAAAAGTATAGCCCTTGGTCCTTGCAAGAGCTAAGTAAACCCTCAACTGTGGGGTCCTCAGTAGATTCCTTTCCAGTTACATCGGTAAGCCTGAGCCTCCAGGACAATGCTTCCACCGTCCTCCTGTACTGGGAGTGTCCCCTAGGATGGAGGGGTCTGGATGAGGTTAGCACATGTCCACACCCACACAGGAACATTTAGGGGTCATAACCTTGCAGCACCCTGTTTCCCTAAGCTGCTCTGAATGACAGCTCAAGAATTGGATTGAGTTCAGTTTCAACAAGTTTGGAGAGCTGCAGACGGCTTCTGCATTGCCCAGCAAGGCTGCAAATGTGAGGCTGTCCTCAAGTCTCCATTGGCTTTTCATCTCTGTATAAATTAAGTGCCAGCTCCCTGGATGGCCCTGCGGAGTGCAGCTTGCAAGGGTTGTCAGCTTTTGAGCCAGCCTGGATGTATAAAGCCCTGCATTTCACCCCCAGTACTGCATAAACGAACATGGGGGCAAATGCCTGTGATCTCAGCCCTTGGGGGGCAAGCAGGAAGCTCAGGAGTTCAAGGTCATCCTTGGCTACACAGTCAGTTCAAGACCAGCCTGGGCTACTAGAGCCTCTGTCTCAAACAAACAAACAAAAATTAGAAGTTTAAAAGGTGGGGGGAGCTTAAAAAGTTTATCACTTGCCTTCTCCCATAATGGGAGCCAGGGCTTTTTTTTAGGAAGTTGAGTTTCCCTCCTTTTAAAAAGGATGAATAAGAGAAAAATTACAGCTACTTGCAGAAGAATAAATTACACATTATACACTTACCTAAAACTTTAAAATGTTAGGCAAACTGGTAACAGGACAAAGAGCCCAAGGGATATTTTCTGAACCAGTTTTTTATTTAAACAGAAACATTTTTTAAAATAAATTCTGGTTTCTTTGAGGTTTTATCCAGTAATCTTTGCACAGACTCTCAGTGTGAAAGTCTAAACTGTTGACTAAAACCAACAAATTTATAAGCATATCAAAGATTTGGAAGAAACATGTTGAAGTCAGTGCATCATCCTTTATATCTTGGTCTCATGTCCTTTTGCTCTTAGTGATATTGTGTTTTTGTTGTAATTTTGTACCAAGTGTGTGGCAGTGCAGAGTTCATAAATAGCTCAAACACCACTGGACCAAATCCTTCATCATTTATTTCCATTCATTTATGGGATCACTAAATTCATCCCCATTGCTTCTTGTTGTAAACGATGCTTCAAGAAACATTGGTGTGTAGACGGATTTTTCTTTGGGCTGCCAGTGCCCAGGACCATTAAGAATATACAGCAGATGACAACTGATATTCAACAAGTTGACCTGTCAGATGACTAATTCTCTGATGGGGAGTCCCACTTGGCAAAGACTGTGGGGGTCACTGACTCTGAATCTGTTTGTTTCTATCTGTAATTCTCTCATGGGCTGTCACAATTCCTCCCTAAAAAGAACAGCTGTGGGACTCTTTCCACAGTCCATTGGTAGTGTTTTACACTTTCTGGGCACACTTATAGCTATGGATGGTCAGGAAGATGATTTCTGCTTAAGCTGTATAATTCTGATGAATAGAAATAATACTAGGATACTTTTCATACCTGAGATAGGAAAGTAGCAGTATTCTCAGTCATAAAGGCAGCGGTCTGTAGCTGGAGAATTTCTCTCCAGCTCCCACCAAGTCCGGCCAGTCCTGGAGTCCACTTATAAAATAAACACACAGACTTTTACATTATTTAAACTGCTTGGCCGTTAGCTCAGGCCTATCATTGTCTACCTCTTACTCTTATATTTAGCCCATTTCTATTAATTGAGAGAACAGGAAGGTGGAGGGAGACACTGCCAGCCGCCGCCATGACTAGCAGCATGTGAAGACGCCGGTAAGCCACGAGCCACATGGCAAGGTATAGATTTATAGAAATGGATTAATTTAAGATGTAAGAACAGTTAGCAGAAGCCTGCCACGGCCATACAGTTTGTAACCAATATAAGTCTCTGTGTTTACTTGGTTGGGTCTGAGCGGCTGTGGGACTGGCGGGTGAGAGAGATTTGCCCTGACTGTGGGCCAGGCAGGAAAACTCTAGCTACGGCAGTCTTTGATTGAGACACTGGAGTAGTGCTGTGCCAAGTGTGCCGCAGCCCGCAGCACCTGGGGACAGCCTCGGAGCCTCAGAATGCTGTTGACAAAGGATAATTAATTTAATTGTCAACAGCTGTGCCTCTGAATAAGGAGGAAGACACAGACAGTCACCCAGCTTTGCACCTGGGGGCTGAGGCGCTCTGAGAAGATTCTGCTCTGGCTCTGGAGACAGGAGGGGCTCTTTGGGAAAAAGGAAACTGTGATTAAAACCACTTCTCCTCTGTTCACTGTAGGAAGAGTAGGAGGGACGACTTGTTTCTGACTTTTGTTACTGACACTCAGGGGCACCAGCATCTGACATTTAACCAGTTCTGTCAAAAAGGAATGAGAGACAACCCAACTCATGAGACACATAGTGGGTCAACACAAGTTCCAGTACCCTGGTTGGCTGTTTGTGTTGTTTTAACTCTTACAAGTAATTCTTTGTTTCCTCATCAAAGTAAGATGACAGTCTTAGAACTTTAAGAATAATTGTCTAGACAACTAAAAATATAATTACTGGGAAATGTAAAATTAAACCTGGTGGAGACAGTGGACCTGGTGACTTGGGATCAACATACAGCATGCTCTCTTCCGGGGATTCTAGTTGAACTCAGCCTGTTAATCACTTCACCTCATAATTGCCAAACATATACTTGCCGAAGATTGCGACTTTACAGCCTGAAACTCAAAGCAAGGGAGGAGGAGTTGGGTCTTTGTTGTCTCCATTGAATCCTGATCTTCATTCTGAGCTGCCTCCCAAACAGACTCAGCTGCCTCCCAAGCAGACTCACCGTCACAATGGGGAAAACTCAACTTCAAAACACTGTGTGTCATGGCCCAGCAGCAGCTGGGGTCTGAGCTCTGTCTGTGGCTCCTGTTACCGCCAGGGGCTGCGTAGATGCCCAAAGTCTTGACAGTCACTTGAACCATGTTGCTGCCACTAAGGACATACTGATCTGGGTGGCCTGTGTTGCCACCAGGACCATGGTGATGTCCAGGCCCAAGCTGCTGCTGAGGACCATGTCTGAGTCCGTGGTCCTGCTGCAGCTGGGTCTGTGATGATGTCCATGGCCTGTGTTGCTCTAGGGGATCATAGGAACTATGCATGTTGAAATTGCTAAGGGAGGGCCATGCTGAGCCAGCCCTGACACTCACTGGATAGCTGGCCCTGCCCTTTGCTGGTCACTGCAGCAGAATAGTTGGCCACACCCCCCATGGGAGAGCTGGCCCCACCCCTCACCATGGATGTGGGAGAGCTGTCTCTGCCTCTTGCTTGAGGTGGGTGGTCCCAATGTCCTAGACCATCCAGCTCAGCTACCACCCAGACCTGCTTCCTGGGCCTTGGGTTGTTACAACCTAACATCTACTCCATCTATGACCTGCTGGAGTGTGTGAGGGATTGGTCCCCTGGACCGATAACTAGAAGATCACCATGACTCAGGGCAATAGCAGGATATCCGGGAAGAGTTTTGGTGAGGGTCCAGTGATGATGGTGTGTGTGCCAGAGGCCTTGAATGAGACCAATGACTCATTGCAATGAACATTCCCTGGGTGGGGCTGACTGGGCAAAGGGTACACTGTCCGACACCCAATGCCACTGGGATGAATGAAGAGGTTTTGGAAAGACGGAGGGCCAAGGTGGTCTTTTGTTTGTTTTTAATTGATTTTGGGGGGATTCTGCAGGGGTCAGGGGAGGATATAGAGGGATTGGGAGGTGAAAGGGATTGGGGTACATGATGTGAAATTCCCAAAGAATAAAGAATTGTTATTTAAACCTCAATAATGCCCCTTAATTTTTTGAGATGAGCTCTCACTAAACCTAGAGATAGGTTGGCTGGCCAGAGAGCTCCAAGGATCTGCCCTCCCAGCAACGGTGTTACAGACACATGTCATTGCGTGTGCCCGAGTGGTAGAGATCTGACTTCATGTCATCCTGCTTGAACAGTAAACACTTTACCCACTGACCCATCTTCCAAGCTTCCCAATGAAGGCCGGTTAAATAGAAACCTTCAGGAATTTATTTTTCTTTCATATATTTTCACACATATCTGTGATATGTCATTGATAAAAATATATATTAGCATTTTTCCTATAGATGTAGTACATGTGGAGAGAGAGAAAGGGGAGGAAATGGTGATATGCCTGTGCTTTGAGTATGTGCGCACTAAGGATTTGGTTGGAAGGAAGTCTTGAAAACACTGATCAAGATGCCCTGTCCCATCTCAGCTGTCTCCCACAATTCCCCTTCTAGAAATTGAAAGGACATGTACTGGGATTTAACCCGTTATCTGTGTACACTTAACTTAGCAGTAGAAGATCTAGATGACACAGTAACTTTAAAGCTTGGCTTTATTGTCACATCATCCAAAATTTTTCCAAAGAATGTTAGCATTTGTGCACAAACACTGCCTAATGACAGTACAGACATCTGGAAGTGACTTTAAAACACCAAGCCCCATGAATCAAATTTTGGTTCAGCAAATCCTTTATCCATTGAAGATCTAAAATGGTAATGTACAAAGCTCCACAAGTAATAGGTCCAGTGTAGAAAGACTTGCCTGCTTAGAGGTGTGGACTGCTAAATCTTCACCTGAGGCCAAAGGCTGGAATCAGACAGAAATCTGAGAGGGGCTGGAGAGGCCTTACAAGAAGACTTGAGTTGAGATCCCAATAGCCATATTGGGTGGCTCATAATGACCTATAACTCCAACTCCAAGAGATCTAACACACTCTTCTGGCCTCTAAAAATAATGCACTCATATGTACATGCCTACACATAGACACACTCAAAATGAATCTTTTAAATCTAAGAGTAACAGGGCACAAAATAAGTATACCTACTTTGTGAGATTGAAACACATTACTGCCATTTTATATTGACTGGCAAATACCTGTTCTCACAACTGTGCTTTGTGCCATAAATATACAGTGGGAGTTTGATTTCAAAATAGGATCCAGGCTCACCTGCAAAGAAGGGGGGGTATGATTCCCTAGTTTTGTTTTGTTTTGTTTTTCATTTTATTTTGCACTCCATGAGTTTTGAAATTGTGGTTGGTTTATATGTCCATTTTATTTGTCAGTTATTGAACTAACATGACTTACCATTTGTCATTTTGCTACAAGCAAATTTTTGAGGAAATAACAGTACAAAAAGCAAGTTGCTTTAGAGAAAATTCAGAGATTATTTTCTGGATACACAGTGAGAGATGTACTTCAAATACATTTAAATGTCTTGAAATTTTTTTTAAAAAATGACTTGAAAATCCAATAATATTATAATGCTAGTTCCGGTGGGATAGCCACTTGGTGAATTCTGTTTTTTGAAATCCAGTAAGAGCCATTTAAATTTAGATTTAATTTTATTCCCAAGTCTCAAAGTCCATATAAAATGCAATCTAGTCCATTCACTGACCTTCAGAAAGGGCTACATTTAACATCAGTTTATCCAGACACACCTTTTCTAATGAGTCCCCAGAGGAGACACTGCTGTTCTTCTTTACCTTCCTGGCAAAAACACCAACAGAAAACAAACCATCTCTTTACGCTCTTGATAAAATGAAGGACCTGCCTCCCCTTCATTCATTATTTATGTTTTGAGAATATGTGGTGTGGTGCACCACACTGTGTTCCTATTCCAGGCTGGTGTGTCTAGGCCTACATATCTCTGGTATAGTTCTCTCCGCAGGCCTCTGCCCTTTGCAGGTATCTAACTAGATACCCCTCAGCACTTATCCCCCCCCCACACACACCCTGTGAGCCCATCTGCACAGTTGTATTCACAGCAGTAAGGAATTGTCAGGACAGGAGGTGTCCATGGAGCACCTGCAGGTTTGGGTTAAACCTTTGGATGCAGTTATCCATGGAAGCGGGCAGCCTTTCTGAGCACTTTTGCTGGGGTGGGCTTTGCAGCCAGGCAGGCACCTTTAATTACCAGCCTCCAGTAAGTAGCCCCAGAAAATTCACTGCTTCTCCAAACTGGAATTGGAGAATCATTTCTTTGCTGTGTTGTTTCTGCTCTGTTTGAACGATGAGATGTTCATTCTTATCTCTCCAGGAAAAGTCATTCAACAATGTGGTTTTTGGGAAACCTTCCCAGCAGGGTGGCATGCCCTCTTTATCGTTTCCTTCTGCTTCTGTCTTGTAACATGAACACACTATCAGTTCAGTCGATGTCAACCATATTAAACCCCGTGCAGAAAGCTTGGCTCTGACACTGACGGTGTCAGTAGCCTCCCCAGCTTACCTGATGCTCTGTTGCACAAGCCACCATTCCCTTGCCTTGTTTCATATTGTCATTTTGTAATGTAAAGCAGAACTTGACCCCAACCCTCCCATAGAAATAACCCACACATCTGAAAGCTGTGGGGAGAAATCCACAGGTGTTAGCAACCACCCATTGTAGTAGGATATTATTTTAAGGTGTGTTACTTTTGTTTATGTTGCATTTGTTTAATTCTGTGAAGCTATGTTACTGTGTCTCTGTAAAACACATGATGGTCTAATAAAGAACTGGCCAATAGCAAGGCAGGAGAAAGGATGGGTGGGGCTGGCAGGCAGAGACTATAAATAGAAGGAGAACTCTGTGAAGCAGGACCGAAGATCTAGCAGCCAGAGGAGGAGGACTTCAGGAGCCAGCCACCCAGATACACAACCAGCAACGGAGTAAGAGTAAGATTTACTGAAGTAAGAGAACAGGAAAAGCCCAGGGGCAAAAGGTAGATGGGATAATTTAAGTTAAGGAAAGCTGGCAAGAAACCAAGCCAAGCTAAGGTCAGGCATTCATAATTAAGTATAAGTCTCTGTGTGTGTGTGTGATTTATTTGGGAGTTGGGTGGTGCCCCCCCCCAAAAAAAGAGTAAAAAACAACCAACAACTGCCCATCAGTGACATCCTTACAAAGACAAAGCAGGAGTGGAACACAGCGGAGCAGTGATAGTTTGGGTTAAACCTTTGGATGCAGTTATCAAATGTTATGAATTGGTCTAAGGATTTTGTTTTCTTTACTGACATAGAGGTCATACTATTTAACTCAGGCCAGTCTGAAACTCAGTATGTCACCCAGGCTGGCTTTAAATTTGTGGCAAGCTTCATTTTTCAGCCCTCTGACATCATCCAAATTATAGACTATAATTAAACAAAGAATTCTACATTATAAATTTCTTTTCTCAACCAGAGGAGCCCTATCCATAAGTGTAATTTTCTTAATACTTTCTCAAACCTCTCTGGTCATTTTGGAGTTTCTCCCATGGTTCAAATGGTAAATGAAGGACTAAAGAGGACCGTGGAGAATATGCATGCTGGAAAGGGATTAGCACACTGAAGCATGACTGTTCAAGAAGAGTCTTTGCTCTTTGCTCTTTTTAAATAAAAATCATTGACTCGTTTAAAAAAATAAAGAATCAATATTGTTTCAAAACATAAATGTTTTTGTAATAGAAAAGATTTGGAACAAACCCAAAGGTCTGGCATTTTAGAGACTGGGACATGTTCCCACGATAGAAGCTTCACAATAAACACAGATACAGACAGGTGTGAAGATGGATTCTTCTATTCATGTCTGTGACATGGAGGCGTGTGTCTGTCCCCAAGGTAGAGAACCTTCAGTTGACCTCCACCTTATTGTTTTGGAAGCAGGGTCTTGCAGTCCAATCCAGAGCTCACAGGCTCAGCTAGTCTGGTTTACGGGCCTGCTCACGAAAACCCTATCTACCCTCACCTAACCCGGTCTTACTGACATCCCAGACCTGGAGTCTTGATGACAGAGGATAGCTGCCCAGTTTTTGTTTTTCCTGGGTAGTTCCATGTTTCATTTGAAGTCCATCTGGCCTTTGCCAGCTCCTTCTGCCCCTTCTCATGTCTCCACAGCACATTTAGGAGGCTGTTCTTTGTAGGTCTGGGAGTGGTCCACTCTCAGGACTCTTAGGTCCCATTTCCCCCTTTTTCGTTTGTTTCTTTTGGCAGACATTGGACTGAACCTCGGCTACGCTGTGATCCCAGCCAATAGCCATCCCGAACAAATCCTACTCAAGCTTAGTGGAGGCAGTAACTGACTTTAATAGTCACATTCTAAATGTGACTGGCGAATGGCTTTATCTGTCATCCTAATGGGCTATCACACTGGGAGCTCATATTTTAGCTTAGCTCATCTACATGGGTTACAAAGAAATAGTGTGTTCACAGCTGTGGCTTTTAAAGGCCCCCCTCCCTGTATTGTAAATTTCTCTGCACACTTGCTGTGCTTTTAATAATTGAGAACTGAGCCCCGAAGCCTCCATATCCAGGCCCAGGGGACCTGTAATCAAAAGAATGTAACCCGATCCATGACAGCATCTCTCTGGAGACCCATAGACTCTGTTCTAGGAAGGGCAGAGCAGTACAGACACAGCTGCTTTGACCCCTTCCGGGCATGGGGAGCAGCTGAGCCTCAGGCACCCTATTCCCGTATCGGTGTCCCTGTGGATAAACGGCAGAGCAAAGGAGGTGGTTGGCCCCACCAAGGTGACAGTGTTTTTGCAAGCCTTGTGACCTTAAGATCCTTTATTCAAGTGGAGTTGGGTAGAAAGGCCTAGTGTCATTGAATAAAGGGCAGAAGAATAGCTTTATGAACTGTGCAGTCCATCTTCATTAGGAACTTTACCAAGTAGGCTAGCTCCCTAGACCAGCACAATTCTGGTGGTGGTGGTGGTGTTTGGTCGGTTTGGTTTTTGGTTTGTCGGGACAGGGTTTTTCTATGTAGTCTTGGCTGTCCTGGAACTCATAGAGATCCTCCTGCCTCTGCCTCTGGAATGCTGGGATCAAAGGTGTGCAGCGCCATGCCCAGCCAACCAATGGTGGATTCTTAAGGCAAATACCCTGTAGCATGAATCTTAAAGAGTTTTAATAATAAAATCAAACCCAAGCCAGGTATTGGGTTAATGCTGAAAGATCAGAGAAGCAGAACAAGCTACAGCCACCTCACCTTGCCAATTCCTCAGCTGATCCTGTTTGCTCAGATTGGAAGCTTCTGAGTCCTCATCCAGAATGAATCTCAGCTGAACTGCTTCTCGAAAGCCTGAATGCTTAACCAGCCTAGTTCCTGGTTTTCATGCCTTATATACCTTTCTGCTTTCTGCCATCACTCTCTGGGATTAAAAGCTCACTTTCTGGTATTAAAGGTGTGAGTCACCATGCTTGGCTGTATCCTTGAACACACAGAGATCTCTGCCTCTAGAATGTTAGGATTAAAGGCGCATGCACCACTGCCTATCCTGTATGTTTAATATTGTGGCTGTTCTGTTCTGTTCTCTGACCCTATATAAATTTATTAGCATGTACAATATTTCAGGCAACACAATACCACCACATTTCCCCTTTTTTGTCTAAAATTTAAAAAAGCTTATAACTAGTGCAAGAAAAATTATATCCAATAAGTATATACAATATGTACAGTCAAGATTACATTAATGATGTCTAGTCAATTAACATTTGACAAATTCAGACAAAAAACTCCATTAATATATAACAATGTCCAGTCCAGTAACATTTGATAAACTCAAAAAAATTTCATTACTTAGCCTATTTAAAACAAGTAGTTCCTTTTCAAAAGTAGATTCCATATTATCCCTTTTTATCTTATCATATCCATATTCTCTCTTTTTTCTTTTCATAATAAATTCAGTAATCTACCTTTTGTAATTTTTGTATCTTCCCCTTTTTCTTTTTAGAGTAAATTCAATATCTACCCATTTATCCTATTATTTATCTTTTTTCTCAGAGTAGAGTCAATGTTCTACCTCATATCTATATTCTCTTCTTTCTTTTTCCTTTTTTTAAAAAACAAAAACTCTGAATCTAATCTCCTTGTTCAGCTTTTTTCCTGACCATTAACAATTAACAACTTGTAACTAACTATCATAAACAATGACAATTATACATAAGCCATTGAATGACCAAAAAAACACCCACACCACCTCTTGGGAATATGGGTGTTGTTTTCTTAAAATTACTTCCTGCTTTCTAGGGGTGAAATCATCTTTAGGGGATTCTGAAAAGAAAATTTTTGGGTTAATTCTTAAGTCCTGTATCATTTGTCCAGTTGCTGCATAATGAGAGAGTGTAGGCTTGTTTCAAGTCCTTGTTCAAGTAGTCTGTCAGGCTGGATCATCTCAGTTAGCCATCTCAAATTGTCCTGAGTAGTTTGTAGTCCAAAGTCGATCTTTTGGTGGTGTTAATCAGCTTAATGGCTTTACCATAGTCCTTGTAGAATCATCATTGTGGGGTCCTGTCATCTTATTGAAGATTTCAAAGTCACTGTGAGACATGGTCATGGTTCCCTGCAGACCCTTTTTTTCCCCCTCCTCTGTGATTTGGAGCAATCACAGTCTGATAAATGTGTCTCTCAGAACCATGAATGTTCTTCCCTAGAAGAGAAAATCTTCACAGCAATTTCTCCCCACCATTTGTCTTGCCAAACTTCTCCAAACTGACCTTTGCCGATACTTTCTTGTAACACGATGGTCCTGGCAATTCTTCTCTGAACAAGCAGCAGTAAACCCTTTGTCCCAAGTAGCAGCATCACTGCAGTCACCAACACGATGAGAAGCAACCAGCAAATCGGAGCAGCAGGTGCTGCCTCCATGGTCCCCACCGCAAACGTTTGTGGCTAGGCCCAGACCGAAGCTTCTCCTTAGGAAGCCTCCTAGGCCAGCCTCAAACTCTGGATCCTCCTGCCTCTACCTCCTTTGGCAAATCCTACTGGCATGCGCCACCACAACCAGCAACATGTAGCTCAGGTCTGAGACTGGGGCCCTCAAGGCCACAGGCAAACAGCTTTTTCGTGAATTCATACCACGAATGTTGATGAAGGAGGACCCAGCCCAGTATGGCCATGCCACCCTTGGGCAGGTGGGCCTGGGGTAAATAAGAAAGGTAGCTGGGCAAGCAACAGGAGCAAGCCAGTAAGCAACGGTTCCCCCGTGGGCTCTGCTTCAGTTTCTGCCTCCAGGTTCCTGCTTGAGTTCCTGTCCTGACTTCACTCAGTGATAGACTATGACCTGAGAGTGTAAGCCTAAGCGAAACAGACCTTTCCCTCTCCAAAGCCGTTCTTAGTCATGCTGTTTAGAACACGACATTATTGTGAAGAGTCAAAAATGGAAACAAAGAGTGTTCACCACTGTACCTTTTAAGCAATTCTCGGTATGTGGTGGACATAGCAAACACATTCCCAGCAGCTTCCACATGACAGGATCCCAGACCCATCCCATGCTGGCGCTTCCTGTGGGGCTCCACAGCAAGCAGTGGTCTAAGAGCTGTTTGTTGAGGTGCCATAGCATCTGTCAATGGGTGCTCACTGCATGTCAAGTGTCTGATGAGTATGAGGACCTTCACCGTGTCATGGCACAGTAGAGGGCAGCTCTGGGGAGACGCTATGCCCAGCCTACTTCTTTCAAGGTCAGTGTGTGTTTTTTTTTAAATGTATTCCAGGGGCTGGAGAGATGACTCAGTAGTTTTGAACACTTGCTACCCTTTTAGAGACCCAGGTTCAGCTCCTAGGACCCATATATAGCAGCTCTTTATAGTCTCGCTCCAATTCCGAGGAAGCTGAAGCCATCTTTCAGTCTCTGAGGGCATGCATGTGGTACACATACAAACAAGACATGCACATACATACATGAAATATTAAAAATGATAAAATGGGGGTGAATGCACATGTGTGTGTGAGCATGTGTGAGTGTGCACACGTGTGTGTGAATGCCGTGGCAGAGGTCAGAAGGCAGCTCTGGGAAGTCACTTCTTCCACATTTACATGGGTTCTGGGAATGGAACTCTGGACATCAGGCTTGAGTGGCAGTCACCTTCACCTGCTGAGCCATCGTGCTGGCCCAAGGTTAATATTCTTAACAGTTTGTGTGTGTTGGGGATGAGTCGGAAGTTAGCATCCATTCTGTCCCTTCCTTCTCACAAGGATCTCCCTCCATGAGAGGCGCACATGGTTCCACCCATCTTACAGATGGGACCCAGTGAGATAAAGTAATATGTCCCACGTGACCACTGTCAGCACCTACTCATCTACCAGGAGGCTATTATGAGGATTAAGTAGGATCATGCATGTGAACACATCCTTGGCCTACATCCTAGCATACTCTCCAGGCTGTTCCAGGCCTGGTGGACAATTCTTGATAGGTTTTTCTGCTGCTCATCTTGAAACAACCAATTGGATGCAGTCAATGTGGGAAAGGCTCTTCACCATCGCTAGCCAACAGGACAGATGAGTTTAAATTCAGTTGCCTGTGGGGGAAGCTGTAGCATGAATTCTAATTGGTCTTAATAATAAAAACCTGGAGTCAGATATCGGGGTAAATGCTGAAAGATCAGAGAAGTAAAGGAGCAGCCACTGTCACCTCTTACCTCCACGACTCCTCAGACCGCAAAGGGGGTGAGCTCCTGTCTCTGCCCATCTTCTTATATTCCTCTCTCTGCCTAGCCTTATCACTTCCTGTCTCTTGCTGTCCTCACATGGGGGAGCTGTGGCTCTCAGCCAGATCCAAGGAGCTGAGTGGATTCCTGATCTTTACCTTGACCTCTTAGAAGAACCAAGTCTCTACACTCCTGTAGTTTCAAAGGACCAGCCAGCACTTGAGGCATTACTACTGCCTTCCTCCTGCTCCTCCTCCTCCTCCTCTTCCTCCTCCTCCTCCTCCTCCCTCCCCCTCCCTCTTTCCCTCTCCCTCCCCCCCCCCCCCCGTCCTTCCTTTCTCTTCTCTTTCCCCCATCTCTTCTTTCTTTGGCTGGGTCTCACTATGTAGCCCAGGATAGACCTGCTGTGTAGCTCAGGCTGGCTTTGCACTTGGCATCCTCCTTCCTGTCTGTTGAGTGCTGGGATTCAGATGAGCACCACCATGCTCTGTTCAGATGCTCTCTTCCTGTCCTTTCCTCCCCTTCCAGACTCATTAACCTCTTTTATTTTTTGAGATTATAATTACATCATTTCCCTTCCCTCCCTCCAAACCCTCCCATTCACCTCCGACTCCCTTTCCAATCCATGGCCTCTTTTTTCTTAATTGCCATGACATAAATGCATGAGTACAACCTGCTCGGTCTGTATCATGTGACTTGTATGCATGTTTTCAGGGGTGATGGTGTTAGAGAGCCAATAGCATGCTCTTCCCTGAGGCAGACTTTCTCCCACTCTCAATGCTCCTTAGTGCCAACAGTTCTTCAAGGCTGAGGCCTCCTGAGCTTCCCCTGTCCCTTTGCCTCCTGTTGGTATCATCCTTGTTCGGCTCGTGTTTAGGCAGCCATGTTGGTGAGACCTCATGGTTTTAGCTTCTGACATTTCTAAGAGACATGATCTCACAGCAAACTTCCATTCCTCTCCCTGACAATCTTTCCACTCTATCTTCCACAACAGCCCCCGATCCTTGGGTTCGGGAGTTGTGTTGCTGATAGACCTGTTGGGACCGGGCACCACGCGATCCCTTGTGCTCTGCATTTGATCCGTTGTGGCTTTCTGTAACGGACTCTTGATGGGGGTGAGAACTGCACTTAGAGCTGAATATTTGGAGGCTTTAACTTAATTTTTAAAAATGTATTCCAATGGAATCGCTGTAGAGGTAGCATTGCCATTTCCTCCCTTACACCAGAAGGTATTGCCAGGCGGTGCCTGTGGGCCAGCCCTGGCACTGAATGGCCACCTCTTGTTCTCCCTACTGGCAAGTGCCATAGTCTCCCTCTAGGGTTATGAAAATAGAAAAATGAATGACATTCAACATCGGGCAGGTGAGATCAGCATCATTGTATCAGATAGACCCACAGTTCAGGGGAAGGATGGCTCACACTTCTGCAGGGCCCAAGTGAGTAGAGGCTCAGGAACAATGGCAACTCTGGGGGACCAGCTCCGTAGTACAGAGAGGGAGCTGATCCTGGTTTCTACCATGGATGTGATTGTCCTGCTTAAGTAACTCCCGAGAGATAGGCAGGACCTAGCTCTGGTCCCCTCAATAAGGAGGTCTGCTGGAGCTGGGGACTGAACCTCTGAGTGAGGGTGGGGAGGGAATTGTGGCTGAGACCCCCAAGGCTTCTCCAGGTTTACCAGCTGTCGAGGCAGAACTTGACAAGAATTCAGGCCTGACATTGCAAAGGAGAGTCCAGCAGACGGCTTCTGGCACACACAGTTAGACGTCAAGATGAGGCAAGGGACTGAGAGGCACAGTCTGTCACACAAGCCTCGATGCTCTTCTTCCAAGCCAGAAATAGATTGTGACACCAAGAGCCCTCCGTACCAGCAAAGCTGTTCTCAAGTTTCCAAATGCACAACCATTTTCAGCCCGTGGTGCACAACTGTTTTCAGTCCATGGTGCACAACTGTCAGCCCATGGTGCACAACCATCAACCCATGGTTCATAACCGTCAGCCCATGGTTCATAACCGTCAGCCCATGGTGCACAACTGTCAGCCCATGGTGCACAACCATCAACCCATGGTTCATAACCGTCAGCCCATGGTTCATAACCGTCAGTCCATGGTTCATAACCGTCAGCCCATGGTGCACAACTGTCAGCCCATGGTTCATAACTGTCAGTCCATGGTTCATAACCGTCAGCCCATGGTTCATAACCGTCAGTCCATGGTTCATAACCGTCAGCCCATGGTGCACAACTGTCAGCCCATGGTTCATAACTGTCAGTCCATGGTTCATAACCATCAGCCCATGGTTCATAACCGTCAGCCCATGGTGCCCAACTGTCAGCCCATGGTGAACAACTGTCAGCCCATGGTGCACAACCGTCAGCCCATGGTGCACAACCATCAGCCCATGGTTCATAACCGTCAGCCCATGGTTCATAACCGTCAGCCCATGGTTCATAACCATCAGCCCATGGTTCATAACCGTCAGCCCATGGTGCCATGTTGTTCCTTCCACAAGATTCTGCAGACTTAGTTCAGCTTCTGCTAAGCCAACATAATAAATTGGAGGAAAACATATCTCTAGGATTTTATAAGATGCATCTGTGGGAAGCACCTGAGTGATGAGCCCCATGTCAGTCTAAGGTCATGATGAGCACAATGAACATGAGCACCCCCATTTCACAAAGAATTTACACAGGGTTCATTCATACCAGCCTTAATTTATTTCTCCAGCTTAGCTATGAGGTACATGTTATTCTCTGGGTATTTAAATGTCACCAATAAATGACAAATTTAAATTCTCAAAGATCTTAGCAACTGATGTCACCAAATTTCCCAAGGAGAGATGAATAGGAGAGGCTACAAAATGTCGGTGGACACGAGAGATTCAGGGAGGGGACATTTGTCTCCTGCATAGTCCACACATCATGTGACCGTTTGAATCTTCACAGTGATTTAAGAAGGCTTATTTTTCTCATTCTGTAGATGGGAAAAGTTGGGCCAAGAGTATCTGGTAACCACTACAAAGAGAGCAGCCAGTTAACCAGAACCAAACACAAGGGGTTGCCTGCCCACCCGCTTGCCTGCCTGCCCCCCGGGCCATCACTTCCAAATGATTAATGTGTGCCTGTCCCCACCAGATTCGTTTCTTCAGCATTCCAACATAGACCGAAGACAGCAACTTCCAGCAATCTTCTACCTCTTCAGCACCAAATTAGTGTGGCTGAGGCCTCCAGCTTCATGAACCATCGGCTCCTGGGTTCTTAGACCCTTCAGTGTGCAGACAGCCATCATCAGACTACCCAGCCCCTGTCAGGTCAGCCAACCTAGTGAATGCTCATAGACGTGTGTGTGTGTGTGGGGGGGTGATATATTGTGTCCCCCAATATATTGTGCATCTTAATAAACTTATCTGGGGTCAGAGAACAGAACAGCCACTAGATAGACATAGAGGCCAGAAAATGGTGGCACTCACACCTTTAATCCTAACATTCTGGAGGTAGAGATCCATCCAGATCTCTGTGAGTTCAAGGCCACATTGGAAACAGCCAAGCATGGTGACTCACGCTTTAATCCCAGGAAGTGATGGCAGAAAGCAGAAAGGTATATAAGGTGTGAAGACCAGGAACTATAGCTGGTTAAGCTTTTAGGCTTTGAGCAGCACAGTTCAGCTGAGATCCATTTGGATGAGGACTCAGAGGCTTCCAGTCTAAGGAAACAGGATCAGCTGAGGAATTGGCAAGGTGAGGTAGCTGTGGCCTGTTCTGTCTTTCTTATCTTCCAGCATTCACCCCAATACCTGGCTCTGGATTTGTTTTTATTAATAAGAACTTTTAAGATTCGTGTTACATGTGTGCATGTTTACATATTCACAGTACATGTATGCATTCTCCAGCCCTGTTCCTCTAGAACAGAGAGAGCTCAGAGGTCACAAAGCTCTTGTTCTCAGTCTAAAGGACCGTCCACAATATCAGGTATGTACATTTCTAACACATGGCTGCCCTTCCATGTCTCGGCTCTCATGTCCAGTTTACCTGTAACCACTCTTGTTACCATGACAGCAAGACAGGGGGTAAGTGTGGGGACAGTGAAAGGGAGAGAGTTGGTACAGAACAAGGAAGGCTTAGTGGCCCACACCCGTCATCCCAGCACTAGAGAAGCTGAGACAGGAGGATCTCCAGTCAAGGCCAGTCTGGGTTCTAGAATGAGACCCTGTCACCAAAACAAACAGCACACACACACACAAACACACAAACACGTAAGCACACATACATACACACACATATGCATACACTCACATATGCATGCACACACACATACATACGCACATATGTATGCACACACACACATACACCCATGCACATGCACACCAAAACAAAACATATGAGGTGATATATAATAGAGTGGCTGCATCCTATGAGGGCCTGGTCATTTGCATGGTCCACACAGCTGTCTCTGAAGGCTTCTGGAACCACTGAACATTAGATAAGAGGATGAGGAGGCTGTGATCCTATCCTTCTCTTCCATCTGCATCTGCGTACACAGTGCACAGCATTGCACTTCCTGGTTCTGTTTCCTGAGCTGCTGGGGAAGCCCCCTTGTCCCTAGCCTGAACCTCCTCTGAGTCTAGAAATGGTAGTGAGAACCAGAGCCTGTCTGAGATACTGGACCTGATAGGCATGTGTGACAGGTAGAGACACCAAGTGGTAGCAGAAGTCAAGGGTCCCCACTGAACAATTAAGTCACCAAGGCCAAGGGGGAAGAGAGATGAGGGGAGATCAGGGAGATGGATGGGGGCCTGGTGCACACCAGGCGTATCCCGAACCCTCTGCCCACTGTCCTCCTTTCCTCCTGTCCGTCCAGTTAGAAGGAAACTACAGCTTCAGATATGCGGGTGGGTGTGGTGGGGACAGCTGTGAACTTAGTTGTTTCAGATATGGCCTCACAGGCTGGATCTCCTCGCTAGCTAGCCTTGTTCACCTTCGGCAAACATTGCTTTAAACTGAATTCCCGTTTACATGTTGAAACTGAAGCCCAGGAGGAGGGGAGGGAGAATTGATGGTGTCACCTCCCACTTCAGTCCTCCCCCCACCCCCCCACCCCACCCCCGTGTAGCAGCTGGTATTCACAGCTGTGTCTACAGGTGTGTATCTACAGGTGTGCTTTGTGAGCACAGGAGACAGACGTGTGCAGGGAATGGTGCAGGGCCCTCAGAGGCTTCTACGATTCTCCCCTTATCCACAATGGCACTTTCTACGTCGTTACTCTAAATCTTGGTTTTCTTCATTATGTACCTGACTCCCGTCCTCACAAATAGTATAGTTGCAGCTTGTTCAAGCCTAGCTTTCAGTATTCTTTATGACAATTTTCATTTTTCCTTATCAAATTATCAAGTGCTACTAAAACTACCTCTGAATCCTCTTCTGAGGGGAAAAGAAACAAGCTGTGTTGCTCAGTGTTGTGCCTGCTCTGACGTCAGCTGAGTGCAGTTCCAAGCTCCACAACAGAGTAGCCTTGTGACAAGAAAAGCTACCTAACCCTTTGGGCTCCCCTCCTTACCCACAAGCTCACTGTGGATTGCCCTCAACTCACCCCGGTTGGGACTTTTTTTTTTTTTTAACTGTGATAGTGTGTATGTGATATGTGTGATATGCATTAAAAAAAAAACATTTTTGGTTTTGTGGTGTTTTCAGTTTGGGTCTTTTGAAATAGCATTTCACAAAAGTAGTGAAAGCTGACCTGGGACTCACTATTTATCTCAGACTGGCTTCAAATTCTGATCCTCCTGCCTCAGCTTCCTGAGTCCCAGAATTAGAGATGTGTTCCACCACACCTGGCTAGAAACCGTACTTTGAGTTTTCAGTTTTTTTCTGGACTAGAGTAAGGCATATGGTACTCTCTTGAGACACTGGGCAGTGCCACAAGCCACCGTTCCCAGGCAGCCTGTGATCATGAAAGTAGACAGTCAAAGCCTACAGTGTGATGGTCATTCCAACGGGCAACTGATACCTACAGTGTACTCTTGCTCACCCACCGGGTTGTGTGGGTTAGGCAAATGAACATCTTCAACTTACAGTGTTTTCACATTGTGATAGCTTCATTGAGATGACCCCATCGAAAGCTGAAGACCATTTGTTTACTTCCTGGGTGATGTCTAGAGCATTAAATGAAACAAGAAATCAAAGCACTTATTCCAGTACCTAGAAAGTATAAATCACTGACTACGAGTTGTTGTAAACATGAGCATCACATAGCACCTGCTTGAACAAAAACAGACCCATTAAACAAAAGGCTGAAAGAGAATGGAGCCTACTGAAATCACCAGCTAACACTTAAGAAGACTGCCCATCCATCCAGAGGGTGGGGGAGAGGATAAATGTAGGGACAGAATGCAGTTCCTTAGCAACTGTGGTGCTCAGTGGTGGCCTGAGAAATCCTGCTTGAGGAAGGGCTTCCGGTAGCAGTGTGAGTAACAGGAATTGGCCTGTCACAGGTGGTGGCATCAGAGTGGGTGTTTGAAGCCTCATGAGCAGTACATACAGGATGAAAATATCCCTGCAGGCAGCTGGCAAACACCTTCGATGGGGAGACAGTAGACAGGGTGGTTTTCTTCCCATTTTCCAAAATGTCATCTCTCGTAGCTCACGCCAGAGCATCTAATCAGCAGCCAAGAGCTTTGAAAATGTTTAGGTCCTAGTGAATCATCACCACCATTAACAAATCAGATGCCGTGACTCATTCCCATCCCTGCTGGATCTGCAATACAGACAGATAGTGTGTGAGTGTGTGCCTGTGTGTGTGCATGTGTGAGTGTATGTGTGTGTGTGTGTGAGTGTGTGTGAGTGTGTGTGTGTGTGTGCATGTGTGAGTGTGTGTGAGTGTGTGAGTGTGTGTGTGTGTGTGTGTGTGTGTGTGTGTGTGTGCAGATGCGCCTCTCTGCACCTGAGACTCACCCTCTGCAGAGCAGAGAACACTTGTTTAGAGTATGGAGAGCTGCTGGCGGGCTGTTCTGCCCGGGAGTCAGTGGCAATGGAAGGACACTGGTGCTGAGCTAAGTGACACACTCCAAGGGGGGCAGAGTCACACTCTGAGTTGTTTTTCAGTGGTTGACCACAGGTCTGCACATGCAAGAACATTACTCCTGGGCTGTTGCGATATCTTCATATATTACACCGCCATTTAGTGATGTGGACTGTAGAAAGTGTTATAAAGACGTATTTCAATGATGTCATTACACTTTTACAGAGACCTGGGATATTCATGAACAGCAGTGGTTCTTCTCTTGACCTCATGGGGCTGAAAGGAATGGAGAACTTGGGAGAAGCCACACAGAAATGTTCTCTTTCATTTGATCATTTATACTCAGGCTTTCTGTGTTTCTGGTTCGTGACCAAGTCACTGTCTAACATTTAAAAGTAGTAGATGTGAAGACCTTTCAGAACTTTATCTTAGCTTTTCCCAGATCTAAAGCTCCAACGCAAGCTCATTGTATTTTAAATAAATATGGAAAAACAAAATATGGAAAGTTGAATAAACATGGAAAACAGCTTCACTTGCCACCAGTGAGGTAACACTCGTGTGTTGCTCCACAGGGCAGAATGTTCATGAGGAGGCAGGGGCATAGCTGAAGTGACTGAACCAGACTTACACATAGTAACTGCTAAATAGATAGTGAACAGTATGTATAATGCTACTTCCAGGTACATAAAATATGAATACATATTGTTGACTTGTAAAATATGGATTAGAAAAACATAAACAATACAGTGTTCACTCTGAGGAAGAGGAAGAGAAGGATGAGGAACGAGATGGGGTGATAAGTGGACTCAGCTTTAAGGGTAAAAGCAACAGAGTGGACTGTTGACAGTTGGGGCCACAGGGTGGTCCAGCAGCTAAGAGCCTGTCCTCTTGTACAGGACCAGAGTTTGCTTCCCAGAAGCCACATCCACGTCACATGGCTCAAACCTGCTTTCAACTCCAGCTCCAAGGGAGTAACCCTCTCCTGGCCTCTGCTGGTGGCTGCATTCAAGTGGAAGCCTCTCCCTCTCCCTCCCTCTCCCTCTCTCTCCCTCTCTCAGTCTCTCTCTCTTTCCCCCTCCCTCTCTATGTCTCACTCCCTCTCCCTCTCTCTCCCTCCTCTCTCTCTCTCTCCCTCTCTCCCTCTCTCTCCCTCCTCTCTCCCTCTCTCTCCCTCCTCTCTCCCTCTCTCTCCTCTCTCCCTCTCTCTCCCTCCTCTCTCCCTCTCCCCCTCTCTCCCTCTCCCCCTCTCCTCCCATACACACACACACACACACACACACACACATATATATGTAGATATAGATATAGTAAAAGTCTTTTAAAAGAATGCTGACATTATGATTTAGCTGCACCATTGTATTTTTTCAGCTAAAAATAGATTATTTTATCTGGCTTTGTAAGTTCATTGTGAATGGAAACTACAGTTCTGTTCCAAAGGGAATGAAAGACAGTGCCAAAGGGAACTTTTATAGTTGTGCAACAAAAGATAGTAATACAGTATGCTGTGGGACTGTCTTTCTGCATGCCTTGAGTATATGTTGCTGTGATGCCATTGACTGATATACACCACTCAGAGATTGGCTCTGGAATACAAACTGTTCAGGACAGTTCCAAGGTGGCTAATTAAGATAATCCGTGCCGGGCGGTGGTGGCTCACACCTTTAATCCCAGCACTCAGGAGGCAGAGGCAGGCAAATCTCTGTGAGTTCGAGGCCAGCCTGGTCTCCAAAGCGATTTCCAGGAAAGGCGCAAAGCTACACAGGGAAACCCTGTCTTGAAAAACCAAAAAAAAAAAAAAAAAAGATAATCCGTCATCTTATACCTCTAGCCAGAACTTCAGATAAGCTTTACCCATTACTCTGAGGCTGGCTATAAACTTTACAGAGAAACATTGGGTGACTGTCCAGGCAGCCAGCTGTCTGTCATTCCTTGCATTTTTTCAGAAGTTGCTTGCTTGCACTTCCTGCTCACTCAGGTAATATTATTTTCCTTCTCAGGTCTTTGATGGGGTTGAAGACTAGATAGTTACAGTTATAATCCTCTTGTGACTTAGCTAAGAGCATATCAGGTACAAGATACAGATTCTTCAGGCTAGGACAGCTATTGGAGTAATCTATGTAATTTGCCATTTACCTATGGGTCTGGACATTTAGTATGTGTTTCTTGCTTGATGTTGTTCTTGTTGGTTGTAGTTCCATTTTGTTTATGTTATTAGCCTTTCTTTTTCCTGGACAATACTTGATAATCGTTCTTATTGTATATAGTTTTGTATTAGGTTTAGAACCTTCTTATTTAGACAAGAAGGGGGAGTGTAGTGGGAATTCGCTTCACCCATGACCTTGGGCTATCTGGCCAGATAAAGGCAGTGCTTCTTCTCTGCCTACATGACCGACCAATTAAAAGGGAGGAGAAAGAGGGTTGCACTCTCTTGGGTGGTGAAGACCAGATCAGGTGGCATGAAGCAGTGTGTGATGGGTTCCCAGCTTTCCAAGGACTCTGCAACTGGATTTACCTTATTTTGTATCCGTGAGTCTGTTCTCCCCATAGAACCCCTTAATAAATTGACATGTAAAAGACCATTGAGGCTCTGGTTACATCAGTATATTAGCCAAACAAAACTGTGGGGAAGTCAGGTAGGTGGGTTTCAGCAAAGCAGGGAAACTACCACAGATGTTGGGTGCTATCTGATGTGGTCTACTGCGTTACATTTTAACATGAAAGATGGCTCAGCAGATGAAGGCACTTGCCACCAAGCCAATGACTTGAGTCAGTCCCTGGAAAGAGAGACTCAACTCTCACAAATTATCCCCTAATCTTCATGTCTAGCCATGGTGCGTGCACATGTGCACACACACACATGCACAAACACACATACAGACACACACATACACATGCATACATACATACACATAATGTAATTTAAAATTAAGAAAATAAAATAACGTTTAACCTGATAGTCAGAAGGATGCCAGGTGTGGTGATTTGGATGAAAATGGCCCCCATAGGCTCATGTATTTGACTACTTGGTCCTCAGTTGGTGGAACTGTTTGGGAAGGATTAGGAGGTGTGGTCTCGTTGGAGGAGGGGTGTCACTGGGGATAGGCTTTAGGTTTCAGAAGACTGAGACCATTTGCAGCGTGCTTGTCTCTACTTCCTACTAGTGGGTAGAATGTGAGCTCTCGGTTGTTTGTGCCATCATTCCTTAGCTCCACCATTATGGACTCTTAGTCTTCTGTAACCATAATACCCAAATTAAACACTTTCTGAGTTGCCTTAGTCATGGTATCTTATCTCAGCACAGAAAAGTAACTCAGACATTAGGTCAGTGCAGAGTTTGGTGATAAATGGTTTTAGGAGATTGAAGATTGTAAACTGAGAATTTTTCTGTATCCCAACCAGCCCACAACAGCTTATAAAACAATCACTCAGAGGCTTAATATTAATTACAAACTGTTTGGCCTATGGCTGAGGCTTATTGCTAGCTAGCTATTACATCTTAAATTAACCCACTTCTGTTAATCTATGTATTGCCATGTGTTTCATGGCTTTACCTGTGTTCTATTACATCTTGCTCCCCTGGCGGCTCGCAGCGGCTCCCCTACTCCACCTTTCTTCTCCCTGTGTCTTTCTTGGATTTCCCACCTGCCTATAACCTGTCTTTCCATTGGCCAAAGCAGCTTCTTTATTAACCACTGGTAGCAACCCATATTCACAGCATACAGAAAAACCATCCTACAGCAGAGATGACTCAGGATGATCCTGACTATTAACCTGCAACGTTCTAACTGTTCGCAACCAGAAAGTTCTGACAGATCCTCACACAGGTGGCTCTTGCAGGGAACTTTGGTTCACAGCACCTTTCCACTTTTTAACTAGCAGAGGAATGAATTGGTTCTACCATTTCAAAGACATACTGTTGAGGTAAAGAAAGGCCTAGTCGCCCTATAACCAGAGTTCTGGCATAAGAGCTGTAACTTGGGCAGCTCCCATGGGCTAAGACAGGCCACACTGGCAGACAGAGATGAGCCATGTAAAAAGCTGCAGGAGACTCGAGGCACAGATGAAAGGGTCCAGGAATGAAAGCTTGTCTTTGGGGTACCGACACTTTGGAGCAGAGATCTGCAGACTTTAGCAGTCCTGGTCAAGGTGTGGTCTGTGAGTCCATCTCAGTTGTGATTCTGCAAGTTATCAGGAAGTTCTTATTGCTTGAAGAGACAAGCTGGCCTCAGAAGATGGTTATTTCTGTCCAGACTACAGCCTCAACCCCATGGGCAGTTGCCCTCCCCTGGGGGTGGTCTGTATCTGGGACTTCTAGAAGCCAAGCCGACTGCAGGTATAAGGTAGAGGCTTGTCTTGTTGCCTCCACACTGAAGAGGAATGAGATAGTCAGAGGTGTTCCTAAGTGGTTCACATAGAGGCAGCAGGAGTCTCTACCAGAGTAAAGGGGACAGTGCAGAGAGAAGGCAGAGTGGCCAGTATGCCTGCATTTAGCTACCTCGAGGCCATGGAGTAGTTTCTGGGTGCTTTATATGACCTTAGAGATGGCCGAGGACATGGTGGATGAGAGTGGGAGATAAGCACTGGACAGGGAGTTTTAGGTAGAAACACTCAAAGTGACCTCTTTTGACATGTGTCCTTGTCCTGAAGCCAGAGATGCTCCTTGTGGCATTAATAAACAGAATGCCAAACTGTGCTGTCTTCCACATAAATCCTTCTACAATCAGTTTTAGGGCAGAAGCCTCACTTCCCACAGCCCCAACAAGCCATGCTCCATCATCTGTCCCAACCCATCAATCAGAGAGAGTCATGGAGACAGACACAGTGAGGAGACCTCATCGATATGCTGGGAAGAACGAACTAAAAGGGTCCAGTGACCCCGAATTCATCTTCTGGGGGACTGACATGAGCTTTAAGTAGAGGACACAGACAGGTGGGTCACAAGGAAGGGGGCGGTCTCTGTTCCCTGATGACATGTTGGCCCTTGTGTTGGTGGAAGCTAGGGGGTCTGTTTGTACATTCCAAAAGACTTATGGATGGGTGTTAGGCCAGACACAGAGGTCAGCAATGGATGGCTGTTAAGAGGGCTAAAAATAGCTAGATAATTAGGCTCCTGACCTACAACATTTCTACTGACTAAGACCACAGAAGTTAATCAGCCTTGGAGAATCTTTAACAGGGTATACCTTTTGTCTGGGAACTTTAGTTTGCCTGGTGACCTTGAGGATAGCCTGAGCCACACAGAAAGACCCTATCTCAAAAACACAGATAAAACAGGACGGACGGACGGACGGACACACACACACACACACACACACACACACACACACACACACCCTGAAAATGTGTATTTTTTTAATACAGGATTTTTTAAAATTCTGACAGTCTGTGTAAAGCCACCAGGGCAGGGAAGTGGAGCACAGTGGGGGCACACTTGTTCTGACCCCTGCGCAGGTAGGTAGGTTTTCAATTTCTCAGCTGTGTATTCCCTGTCAGTGAGGTGCAGACGACCTCCAAGGCAGCATTCTGTGCCACCAAGTGATTCGTCACTGGTGTGGGGAGAGCACTCATGTCAGTTTGGGAAAGGAAATGTGTGTGGCATAAAAATACATTCCATTGTGTTGTTTATTCTCTGTTATGTCTATCATTTTTAATGGCTTAGTCTACCATTCTTTAAATGTGTGTTTCTTCCATAAGAAACAATGTAATTAGTAAAGCCCAGCACTGCTGGTGTCTTGTGAAATGCTCTGGAGAGCCACTCGTAAATAATGCAGAAGTGACCTTCTTCAAGGATGTGAGCAGCGGAGTCTGGGGCCGCATGGCACAGGGCTGTTCTGTGCAGAATGTGCCGCGTCATTCTGGCTGCCCGTGATAGACTGTAGTTACTGAAGTGAGGGAGTTCTGAGGACAGGGACATTTGGGAACACTGTGCTAAACCAGTCTTGGCCACACAACTTTTAACAGGCTGATTGGCAGTACCGGCCTTCCAGTGGAGAGGAGGCCTGAAGGCTTTCTTGGTGAGGGGTCAGTCTCACTTCTAAGATGTACCACATTGCTGTTTTGACCTTATTGTCCCTCTGGGTAGCAGGCTAGCATACACTGACCCACTGAGTCCTGCCTTCCTCTCCAGCCTCCTGGACTGAGGGTTAACCCAGAACAAACAAACCGTTAGCAGTGTGTGGTGTAGACTCCTCCCTACAGAAGGAGGTATAAATGTGCCTTGCCATGGTGACTGTGAAGGCCTCTGTCCACAGCAACACATTCATCATAGGAAGAGGAGCTAGAGAAGCAGTGGGACAGACACTCTGGAGTCAGGAGAGGTTCACTCTGCACCCTGAAGCTGACCCAGTTGCTTACAGATAAGATGATGTTGGGCCCATGGCCCTCTCTCTCTAAGACCCACCTTCACCTGTAGAACAGAGGCCAGCATCTCATATGCACGGTTTTCATAAGAACTACAAATAATTAGATGGATTCTGCTTAAGGTTATGATATGAAAGCCCATGATAGGCCATAGGTCTCAGTATAAACTGATGGATAAAAATTGGATCAATTTTTGAAAGCATTTTTGGTTTCTTAATGACTGTAAAGGAGTGTTTCAGAGTTTTCCTTCCTCGGATGAGCTGGCTGTTTGAGATGTGTAAATGACCAGCTTGTCCTGGGGGAGTCGCTGGAGCAGAGCTCAGAACAGCCAATGAGCATGTCATGTGCTGGAATCTCCTCCAAGAACACCACCTTTTCCTCAGAAGACCGCTGCTATATTCTGAGCAGTGGGTGCAGCTGGGACCTGAGGTTGGAGAGACAGGAGATCATGATGGTCCTAAAAGATTAGATCACAAAGACAGGTGGGGGAGCGATGAGGCATGGTATTCTCAGCACACCTGAAGCCAGGAAGGGACAAACCAACCTCCAGCTACCGCCTGCTGCTAGTGCAGTGTCCCATGAAGGGGACAGCCCTCCAACCTTTTCCTGGAATAGAAGAGCTATGCCCTTTATGAAGAGAAATCTACTCATTCTGCTTCTCAAGTCTTTTGACACTGTGTTCAGCATGCATTTAAAAATATACAAGACATGGGAGCAGAAGGGATGATTTGTAGAGCGGAAGGGAAGGAAGAAGATGGTGGGGGGGAGGCTGGATAAGAGGGGAGCATGTGTGCCGTGTGTGAAGACGTCAGAAGGAAACCTAGTGTCATCCTGCCTTCTGTGTTAACTAAGAAACACTGACTAGGGTTTCTCCTCCTGGGATGAAACACCAGGACCAGACGCTGCTGTGGAACAATCCTTTTCTACACTGTGAATATGTATTACTCTCATTGGTTAATAAAAAGCTGACAGGCTGGTAGCTGGGCAGGAAAACCAAACTGAGAATGATGGGAAGGAGGGCAGAGTCTAGAGAGTAACCAGCCAGATGCAGAGGAAGCAGGATGAGAAAAGGTACTAAGCCATGTAGCTAAACATAGATAAGAATTATGGGTTAATGTAAGTGTAAGAACTAGTTAGTAATAAGCCTGAGCTACCTGCCAAGCATTTATAATTAATATAAGCCTCTGTGTGGTAATTTGGGAAGCAGCTGCTGGGTATTTGGGAATTGCTGGCAGGACAGAAACACCCATTTACATGAAGCTACCTGGGAGGAACGAGTTTCTGTCAGCTCACATGTCCTAAGAGGGTCACTGGGGAAATCCAGGCTAGAGTTTAAGGCAGGAACTGAATCAGGGGCCTTAGAGGGGTGCTGCTGTTGGCCTGCTCAGCCTGCTTTCTTAGACAACTGAGGACCCTCCCAGGGGTGACACAGCCCACAGCAGGCTGGACTCTCCACATCCATCATTAATCCAGAAAACACCCAACAGGCTTGCCCAGAGGCCAATCTGATAGGGACATTTTCTTTATTGAGGGTCCCTTTTCTCAAATGACTATAGCCCCACCCCATGTTAGGTTGACAAAAACCTACCCAGGACATGTGCTAATTAAAATAAATAAAATATTTGAAAATTTATATTTTTAAAAGGATGTGCAAAGAAACGGGTTAATTTAACTTGTTGAGAAGGTAAGAGAGACGAGCGTTGTGATTATAGAATTGAACTGACAGCAGAGATCCGTGACTGGGGAAGAATGGCTCTGGGATGCAGTCTGTGAGAGAGAGATGAAAGCGTTCTGAGGTGTGGAGGTCCTGGAGACAATGTGAGCCTAATCATATGAGGACCACAGTTCAGACCCTAGATTCTTCAGGGCCCGGGATGAGGGGGTTTTCAAGCATGATAGTATTGGCACTTTCAGTACTCATGTGTCTCAGCCAAATTTTTAAACAAAAGTTTAAAAAACAAAACTGTGATTGAGGGTACTCACTGTGAAATGTTGGGACTCAGACACTTTGTCACATAGGAAAGGCAGGCTGTGGGCTCATCTGATGAATGGGGTTAATCAAAACCCTGAAAGACTCAACCCCGGGGCTCTGGTCCTGCAGACTGGTGCCAAAAGACCAAGACACTGCAGAAAAAAACCTCCTCAAACTCCTAAACCTAAAGAATAAGATCTTAAATGCTGAAATTCTGGAAGCCAAAATTCCAAAAATGTCAGTTCTTTCAATTCTCATTAGGAAGGAAAAGAGGACTGAGGAGGGAGGAAGGGGAGGAGGAGGAGGAGGAGGAGGAGGCGGTGGCAGTGTCTCCATAGGAGCAGAAAGCCTGATTCTGGGGAAGTTAGGGCTGTCCAGTTGTAGGTACAGTGGTTACGCTAGGATCATGTTACTTGCAATGAATTCTGAGAAAGCTGATGAAGCATTACTCAGGGTGTGTCTGCAAGGTCATTTCCAGAGGACATTACTGTCTGGGGCAGTAGGCAGGGAAAGTCCCCAGTACAAGTGGGCACCATAAGTCAGGGACATGTTCAGAGGGTGCACTGGTCTCTCTAGAGGGTCTTTTTTGTCTATTGTCTCAGGCATCTGAACGTCCACTCTTAGACTCCAGCATTTCCACCAATGGCCACTGGGTGCTCAGGACATTAGCATCCTGGTTCCAGGACTTAAGCTTGGCCTAAATAATGCTACATACCTGTTTGGTGGCTTTCTCGCTGAAGACAGCCCTCATGGGACCTCTCGGCCTCTGGTTGTGAAAACCAGCTTCCCCAAGAAATGCTCATTCCCATATCTGCACATGTGCCTTCCTGGCTGCCTCTCTGGGGAACCTGACTGACAGATGTGGACTGGGAAGTAGTATTCCTCCTCCATACTGTAGTCTTTACACTAAGAAAGGGTTCTTATAAGAAGGCTGTGGTAACACAGGGGCCTAACCACTCCATGGGGAAAGAGAAAAGATTTAAAGCTAATTGTTGTTGGGACTATGAAAAAATGGCTTAGTTACAAGGGCCAAGAAATAGCTAGACTTTCCAATATATACTTAGAAAACTTGTAGACCCTCCTAAGGGAAGGGCAAGGTCTCAGAGACCGTAGAGGCAAGAATGATTGCTAAGCATGCCGGGAGCCCTTCCTGCCAAAGCATTCCAGTGTGTGATGAAGACATGGACTTAGACCAAGTCCAACACAGAGAAGCAAGTCAATGGATGGCACTTCCACAACTGTCCCACTTTGCTGAGAGGGACTGGAAGACGGCTCAGCAGTTAAGAGCTCCTGTTGCTCTATTGGATCCCAGCAACCACTTCAGGCTGCTCACAGCCTCATGTAACTGCAGCTCCAAGGGGTCTGACACCTTCTTTGGCCTCTGCAGGCATCTGAACACACACACACACACACACACACACACACACACACACACACACACACAAATCTTTTTTAAAAGAACAAAGAAAACTGTCCTCATATATACATATACATATATATACATACATACATACACACACACACACAACTCATGCCCCTGTTGAATCTGAACATACCTGGTCCTCTGTGAATTAATGGCTGAGAGAATAAAGCACTTCTCACAGGCTTTGATGATTTGGTAGACTTTGCAGAAGAAAGAGGTCCATTGAATTCTTAGACCATAATGAGAGGTTTAAGAGCTAGGTGTGATCAAGCTTTCTTTTAGAAGTGAATCCACTCGTACCAATAAGGTTTATTTTTTTACATTCAGTCTGTGATTTGAAAGAGAACTCAAAATGAGGCTAGATGTGATGAGGGTGGTGAGACCAGGTGTAATCAGGATGGTGTGGCCAGGTGTGATCAGGGTGGTGAGACCAGATATGATTAGGGTGGTGTGGTCAGGTGTGATCAGGATGGTGTGGCCAGGTGTGATCAGGGTGGTACCATCAGGTGTGATCAGGGTGGTGCAGTCAGGTGTGATCAGGGTGGTGCAGTCAGGTGTGATCAGGGTGGTACATCCACAGACTATAGGGAGTGCAGGTGAGTGTGCTGGCTGTGTACTAAGAAAATTCAGTACTAAGGAAAACATCAGTTTAAAAACATGCCGTTTGTCTTCATTGGCATTCCTTCTGGCTGACACAAGTCCTGGAGTTTTTAATGAATTACAGCCATATCTGTCTGAAGAAGGAAGTGAAGTGTGAAACTGATTATGGGCAGAAGTCGGGTAAGACACTTGGAGATGGTGGTGTGGTCTACCTGCTAGATCTGGATATGAATGTACCCATGAGGGGCTTCACTGGTCTCTAAAGAACCCAGAAGCATGATGCTTAAGATGGACAATTTTTAGAGAGAAGGATTGTGTTGCTGTATATTAATCATAGAATTAAAAAAATAGCAACACAAAGAAAATAAGTATAAATACACTTTCCAAGGAGGGCTGGCCTCTAAGACAAGCCTCTGAAAGCTCTGGGCCCTGAGTCCATATGGAGCCGCATAACTCGGTATGGAGGTTGAAGAAAATTCAGTAACGGAAAAAGGATTCTGAACACACAATGGCTGGAAAATAATTCGAAATCCCACATGGAATGAATCTGAGGTGTTTCTAAGCATCCTCACCTTTGTAGAGAAACTTTATTACAGCCTTGGTTCTGTCAGCACAAAACCCCAGCTCTCACCTCAAAGAAAACAGGAGGTAGTTTTTTCTGAAGCCAAATATGAGTGACCATGGCCCAGAAACACAGATGTAGGTTACCCCAAATCCCATGTTCCAATGTAAAAGGTGTTCCATGAAGTTTTTATAGTAACAGAATGAAGAAAATCGTAAATTAGATACTTTTCAAATCCATTAAGTAGGCGATCCCAGCAAAGAGGAGGAATCTTAGCTATAGGCCTCAGATGCTGTGATGACCCTTACCTTTTTGTTGGGAGAAAATTGGGTTTTTGCTGGGCAGTGGTGGCGCACGCCTTTAATCCCAACACTTGGGGAGCAGAGGCAGGCCGATCTCTGAGTTCAAGGCCAGCCTGGTCTACACAGTGAGTTCCAGGACAGCCAGAGGCCAGAGCTACATAGTGAGATGTTGGGGGGTGGGGGGGTGGGGGTGACACGACCTAAAAAACTAGGTCTCCATCTCTCAGCACAGTGACCGTGGCTAAGTGGCCTTAGCAGGTGGCAGACAAAGTGACAAGTAACGGAGAGAAATCTGCTCATAAGTAACTGTGGACGGCCCAGCAAATGCCTGTGTCCTGTGAAGGGCTCAGAGGACACAGCGTTCAATCAGGAATGCAACACCTGCCTTCAAGTTCAGTAGTGTCCCTGCTTCACCTGTTAGGAGCTTCAGGTTTTCCCTTCCACACAGTCTTAGCTGGTACCACTGTCGGGGCCTGCAGAGTGCCCCATTCACAAGCCTGGAAGCGTGTGCCACAGAGCATTCATCCAAGACATGCGCCCCCAGGACTGCAGACACCCAGCACTGTAGATGGCATCCACTGTAGAGCATCCATCCAAGACATGCGCCCCCATGGGCTGGAGAGATGGCCCAGAGGTTAAGGACACTGGCTGTTCTTCCAGAGGTCCTGAGTTCATATTCCCAGCACCCACATGGTGGCTCACAACCATCTGTAATGAGATCTTCTGGCCTGCAGGGACACATGCAAACAGAACACTGTATACATAATAAGTAAATAAATCTTAAAAAAAAAAGACATGCGCCCCCAGGACTGTGGATCCCCGGGGGCTGCGGGTTGCATCCATTGTAGGAGGCCTGGCTTGTGGAATTCGGGGATACCTGCTCTAGGTCACTTTTGCTGGTGGTACATCCACCGGACCCAAGAAGCAGAGAAAGTGAGTGATGTCATCCCAGAGAGATGCAGATGTGAGGGACAGATGGCACTGAGACCTCACAGACCCTGGTCTCCACCCAGGAGGTCTCTCCTTACAGAGTATATTCTACCACCTCTTGCTTTTTCTTCTTCTGCACGAGCAAACACAATTTCTATTATTTACATTTTATTTTGTTTAACACAATAAACGGGGGAGGGGAGCAAGCAGACTTCACCTTGATATGAACTTCCTGTAAACAATATCGTTTGCCCCAAATGCAGAGATTTCCTGTAATTTTCAGGTTTGGGGAGCCTGACCTCAGTATGTAGAATGGATTCTGGTTGATATAAATAGTTCAAATAGAAAATCCTGAAAGTCCCTTGCCGTTCTGAGATGTGGTAGCAAATGTCAGAAAGTGTGACTCGGAAAATAAAATTGTTTCACTGTTTTGAAAATAAAAAACTAACGAGTCTCCAAGTGCTGGAAACATTCCAAACAGGATGTGCAGGAATGTGTGACATCACAGGGAAAGGAAGTGCTTGCGAGAAACTGGAGCCACAAATTTACAATTTATTCATGGAAAGCACAAAAGGGCCAGAAGTATCTGAGGTGAGTGGAAATGTAAGTCCACATAAACGATAGGTAGAGTAGCTCTTAAGTTTTTGTTTTTATTTACTGATGGAAAGAAAATAATTTAAAATTATAAAAAGGAAAAAAAATGACAAAATTTTCCCGCTTCTTTTCTGTAGATTTCACTGCCAACAGTGCCCCCTAGTGGTGAGCTGAGAAAATGGTGGAGGAGGGAAAACCTCGTGCAGGGAATTTTCATGAAAATGTGAACTTTTACAATTCCACTTGGTAAGTGAATGTTATAATTGGCAAGAAAAATAAATCTTTACAGAGATTCACAGCAGATGGCTTCAGACATGGGCGTTTCCAAGTCGGTGATGGTGGTCTGAGCGTACGCCCGTCTGTGCCTTATGGGGCGTATCCATGACTAAAGGCAACACAAGAGCCTCAGTTAGGTCTTAACCTAAGACATTAACTACAGCCAAGAGTCCTGGGACAGTGGGCTGGACGGTAGTATTACAAAGTATCAAATTTCTTTAGTCATTATGGTGTGGTCATATAAGAAAAATTCTAGGGCAGGAAAGAAGGCCAACCCATTAAGACTGCTTGCAGCTCTTCCAGAGGACCTGACTTTGGGTCTCAGCACCCAACACTAGGAGGCTCACAACTGCCTGTAACCCCAGATCCAGGGGATCCCAAGTCCTCTTCGGGCCTCAATAGCACTTCCCTCTCTGTCTCTCTGTCTCTCTGTCTGTTTGTCTCTTTCTCTGTCTCTCTCTGTCTCTGTCTCTCTCTCTCTCTCTCTCTCTCTCTCTCTCTCTCTCTCTCTGTCACACACACACACACACACACACACACACACACACACACACACACACACACACACTTTTTGAACCTTAAATCATATATTCCAGCCTTGAAGTGAGCCAGGAAACCTGAGCAGATCCAGATCCTGAAGTTTGTTGACCGAGGTCTCCCATAGGGAATCTGATTTTCCAAATAAAATGAACTGTTTTTCTCATCTGTTTCTAATCTGCCTTTGAAATGCTGTGGTGATGGATTTACACAGAGATGGCTCCCACTTTCTTTCTCAGTTGTGACGTTTGTGTAGATGAGGTCGGTGACGTAAGACCCACACACTGCTGTACCAGAGTGCCTATCAGCTCTCACATCTTGATGTTCTTCTTCTCTCCAAATGGTCATGCTTACTTACTGACATTAAATGGAATCTCTTCCATTTAATTCCATTTCTTCGACAAAATGAATTATGAATATTACATGTTCCCCAAATAATAGCCACAATGAGAGACAGACTGGGAAATAAGACCAGAGACTTCCAACACTAAGGATATGGGGATAATAGCTGTATTGTTTCTTTAATGCCAAGGATAATCTCTCCAAATGTAAGAACCAAAGACTAGAATCCATTTCCAAATGTTTAGAAAAATATGCCCTCCCCAAGCTGCCAGAAGAAATGCAGACCACACCTTTTATTTTTGCTGTCTTCCATTACGGCCCTTTTATGTGTGTCTCAAAAGATTGTTAAAAACAGGTAGGGTCTGTGTCCTGAACTGAGCACAGCCTTGTACAGCCTTGTGTGCTTGTATGTTTAAAAATCCTTTTTAAAAAATTAATTTTATTAATTACATTTGCTGAGTGACAGAGACGGTGTCGTGTGTGTGCCGCGGCACACATGTAGAGGTCAGAGGAAATCTGTAGTCTTTTCTCTCCACCCATCACATGGGTCTCAGGTGTTGACCGCAGTTCTCAGGCTTGGTGGCCGGTGCTTCTATCAGCAGAACCATTTCACCGTTTTGGACTTTAATTTCTGAAGCCATAAAAATTAGGGCTAATAACATCTATTCTTTTCTGTATCAATAAGTCATTACTGAGAATCATGGGTAAGATTTGTATGGCAATGTGGAAGCTGTGTTTTTAGGGACTGGAGAGATGGCTCAGCACGTAAGAGCTGGCTGTTCTTCCCAATGACTCAGGTTTGATTCCAGGCACCCACAGGGCTCTCACCACCAACTGAACTCCAGTTCCAGGTGCTTCGGCGCCCACTCTGGCCTCTGCAAGCTCCTGACCACACTCGATGCACAAGCGTACACTAAGGCACACACACACTCATAAAATTTTAAAGTTAATAAACATTTTTGAAAGGGAAAATGCAACAAATATTATCATTTATTGTTACTATCTTTATTTTGTAGAGCTCAAATAATATTTAACCAATTTGTCCAAGATGCAAGAAAATAGTAATGTAGACCCAGCCCACATATCAGGACAGCAAAGATATCTCGTGCTCCCTATCAAGGCTGAACATACTCTCTCTGACATAGTAGGCACTCAGTACCTGTCCCATGAGCAGGCGTGGGGTAGAGGTGACCTTAGCACATGGTGGGAGGCCCAGCTCACAAGGAGTCAAACGGGAAATGTGTGAAATTCTGCACAGAGTGGTGTAGGACTCTGAAAACTTTTCATGCATGCTACTCAAAATGAAAATAAAAAATACACTAGAGGGATACTTTTTCTCTTCATTATTTTTAGTCTTCCTATTTTAAAATACATTGGTTATAAGGGACAAAAAAACACTCAATGGGGTATGATAGGCAAATCTTCCTTATTGAGAAATAATGAATACTATCTATTAATACTACTTTATCCAGGAGGCAGAATTTAACCTTTCCCCCTGAGGTAGGTGGAGTGGTTGGTTTTTCTCTGCCAGCTGGACCACAGGATGTGAGATGTTTGGTCAAGCATCATTTGGAGTGTTACTGAAAGGGTGTTTGGGGCGGGATTCCCTGAGATTCGAAGGCTGTAAAGTGGTGCTCTCTCTGGCATAGGGGCCTCACCACTCAGTGAGGGTCTGAAAGAGCAGATGTCCTGCCGTCAGCGTGAAGTTGAAGTGGGAGCTCTTCCTCTGTCACTAGTTGGCAGCCTCCATAAGGTGTCAGTCCACAGCTAAAGGAGCTTGGCCACACCAGGAAGTGTCCCTGCATCTGCTCTCTGTTGGCATATGATAATCATGCATAACCTCACTTTGACATCTTCTTCACACTTTTGCGTGTTTTGATCATACTCACCCATTTTTCTCCCTTGTCCCCTCCATCTCCCACTGATCCCCTCTCTTACTGACTCTCGTGTCACTTTTTTCGGTGACCCGTTGACTTCCATTAAGGCTGGTTACATGAGCATGAATGATGTACTAGTAGTCACCGGAGCATGAGATACTTACCAGTGGCCACCCCACTGAATGTCTGTCCCCCTTCCCAGAAACCTGCATATATTCTTATCAAGAGTATTGATCATGCTTCTGATTACAAAGAAAGTCATATAACCAAGGGAAGAACTAGTCATGACCAGATCTCTGCTCTCAATTTATTCAGAAATCTGTCTCTTTCTCCATGTCTCCACTGTATTCGTGTCTGCCTTCAGGAGACTTTGCTCAGAGGGCAGAGACCCTTGCTGAGCCCTCCCTTGATGGTCTGGTCCTTAATACTGGCAGTCCCAGAGGGGAAGGAGGACTCCTCCTTGAGTGTTTGAGGGGACTCCTCCCTGAGTGTTTGAGGGGACTCCTCCCTGAGTATCTGGGGGACTCCTCCCTAAGTGTCTGGAGACTCCTCCCTGAGTGTCTGGGGGGAGTTTCCCTGAGTATCTAGGGGGACTCCTCCCTGAGTGTCTGGGGGGAGTTTCCCTGAGTATCTAGGGGGACTCCTCCCTGAGTGTCTGAGGACTCCTCCCTGAGTGTCTGGGGACTCCTCCCTGAGTGTTTGAGGGGACTCCTCCCTGAGTGTCTAGGGGGAGTTTCCCTAAGTGTCTGGGGACTCCTCCCTGAGTGTCTGGGAACTCCTCCCTGAGTGTTTGAGGGGACTCCTCCCTGAGTGTCTGAGGACTCCTCCCTGAGTGTTTGAGGGGACTCCTCCCTGAGTGTCTAGGCGGAGTTTCCCTGAGTGTCTGGGGACTCCTCCCTGAGTATCTGGGGGACTCCTCCCTGAGTGTCTAGGGGGAGTTTCCCTGAGTGTCTGGGGACTCCTCCCTGAGTGTCTAGGGGGAGTTTCCCTGAGTGTCTGGGGACTCCTCCTTGAGTGTTTGAGGGGACTCCTCCCTGAGTGTTTGAGGGGACGCCTCCCTGAGTGTTGCACAGACGTCCTAAAGAGCTCAAAGAATGTATTAATTAGACTAATATGAGTCATTTCTCCAAAATCAAACCAAACACTAAGGCCAAGAGTATAGGGAAATCTTAGTGATTTCTGAGAGAGAGAGAGAGAGAGAGAGAGAGAGAGAGAGAGAGAGAGAGAGAGAGCGCCATACATTAAGCACTTGTGTAACAGTGCTGGGGACCCAGGGTGGGGGAGGCTTAGCTAAATGTCCATCCCTGTGTCCCTGTGATGGCGACAAGGAAAAGTCAAGTCTACTCAAATCACAGGATGGCCTTCATCTGGGCAGAAGGGTTCTGGGACCAGTATTGGGGGCAGGGGGTGGAAGTGCCTTAGATGAATAAGACTTCCATCCACCAGGGCCACCTTCCATCCTTCCTGTAGGCCCCAGAATTGTTTTGTTTTATTCATTTTCTAATGCATATTTTGACTGGTCATGGTGGTACATGCCTTTAATCCCAGCACATGGGAGGTAGGCAGATCTCTGTGAGTTCAAAGGTAGTCTAGTTTACTTAGAGTTCAAGCCAGCCAGACCTACACAGTGAGGCCCTATCTGAAAAATAAAATAACAAAGATTTAGTTTGTTTTTAATTGTGTGTATATGTGTATGGTGTCCATGTGAGTGCAGTGCACATGGAGGCCAGAAGAGGGTGCCATATCCTCTGGAGCTGGAGGTTGTAAACTGCCTGATGTGGTGCTGGAAACTGAACTCATGTCCTCTGTAAGAACAGCAAGTGCTCTTAACCACGGTGCCATCTCTCCAGTCCCTATTTTGTCCACTTTAAGTTAAATTGAATGGTATTATTCTCCAGCTTCAGATATTTCAACCGCTTAAGAATAAAATTATAATCTCCTAGATGGCCCAAAAGCCTTCATGTGAAAAGCCCCACGCTCCTCACTGAACTCCGTTTTGCCTTCTCCCTCTACACGCTCTGCTGGAGCCACCCAGCTTCTCGTCAGTTTCTTTAAAGTACCCTGTTTGTTCTCAGCTCAGCCCTTTATTAAGATTCTTCTTGAACATGTGCCATAGTTCCTCATCAGCAGTATCTTTCTAAAATGAATGACATATGTAAATAAAACTAAGTCACCTTTAGTCAGGTTTCTGTGTGACTCTGACTCCTAATTAGGTCAGTTTTCCCTAGATAACCCATTCATGCGTCTGCATATTGCCTTTATACCATTTACCTTTATTATTATAATAATCCAAATATGGAGATGATTGCTATTTGATACCTGTTGGAATGTCAGCTTCATGGAGTCTGAAACTGTATCTCCTCAGGCACTCCAGACATAGCACCCCTCCCACTGCCCAGCACAGAGACAGCACCCAGATTCCCCCAGGTCATTGAATAACTCCCATGAGGACTGACACATTTATCTTCGATTGGTCAAAACCGCAATGACACTTGGAACTTAGATGAGCTTCACAGCTGGAAACAGAGATGCCATGACAGACAGATCCCATTTATCTGTATGTGGAATGTGTCAAAAAATAAATAAAATAAAAGACAATATAAAAACCGCATTCAGGAGATTGGAAAGATGGTTCAGTGGTCAACAGCATTTCCTGTCTTGCAGAGGGTCTAACACCCCCTTCTGGCTTCCAGGGCACCTGCTCTGATGTACTCATACATGCGCAGACACATGAACAAAAATGAATTAAAATGTTTAAGTATGTTTTCTCAAGTGAAGTGGATTTCCACACATGTGTAGTGAGTTGGGGACTCTGAGAGCATGGAAGTCCAGGCCCACTGTGGGACTCCGCTGTGCAAATCCAAGCTGATGTTTTTCTGACAAGCTTTACCCAAACTAGAACAGCAAGAAAGAGGAGAAAAAAAAACCACTGCAGACAGAAACCTGAGGTAATTTTAGTTTTATTTATACAGGCTGTTCACCTTAGACACTGAAGTCAGTTTTGGACATTCAAATAGCCCTGTAATGAGTACACTTCCTACCATCCTTTCCCTTGGTAAACAGCTCTCAGAGACACTAAAACACAGACTTTCTTTCTGAGAGGAGCCCAGGGTTCTGTGTCCTCGGCATCTCATCTCCACACCCACTGTCTGCTGCTGCCGTCAAGTCTGACTTGCTGGGGTCGGTCTGAGCGTAAGGAGTGAGGAGAGCGGGGATGCAGTGAACCAGTGTTTCTGTTTCCCTTGCTGGGGTGTGCACAGCACAGGGGAGACTTGCCACAGCTCCTCTCCCCGTCACAGAGCCCCTCCTCCTGTTTGCTCAACAAAACCCAAGAGAAAAGAGAGTGAGGAGGAGAGCTTTGTGAAGGGCCAAGAGGAAGAGTAAAAGGGAGGCTGGCTTAGAGAGAAGCCAGCCTCCGATGGACGGTTGGCCCGAACCACCTCAGAAGCATCATATCTGCTGTTGAATCCAAAGGACGGGTACAATTGGAATATTCTAAAATGTCAGCGTTAACTGGTAAATAATAACTCGGTTGCATGGAACTGGGATTAGGGGTGTGTGTGGTCCCATGACCACTCTGTGGGGGAGGGAGAGGCTTCCTTGAAATGGACAAACATGGTCCCAACCCCTATAAAAAGTAACAGTTCTGTGGTTCTGCACATTAAAACAGTGCCAGTGAGAGTGAGGAGTGTGTCATGTGTTCTGCACACTGACACGTGTCATATACACACACCACCATTCATAACTGCATGGCATCCTATAGAAACCAGTGAGAGTGCGTGAGGAGTGTGTCAGGTGTTCACACACTGACACGTGTCATATACACGCACCACCATTCATAACTGCATGAATCCTATAGAAACCAGTGAGAGTGCGTGAGGAGTGTGTCGTGTGTTCACACACTGACACATGTCGTATACACGCACCACCGTTCATAACTGCATGGCATCCTATAGACAGTGAGGGGTTGGAGATGGCTCCAAAGGTGAAAGCACACTGCTCTTCCAGAGGGTCCACCTCGGGTTCCTGGCACCCACACACGGCAGATCCCAACACCCTGAACTCCAGCCCCAGGGGATCTTCTGCCCTCTTCTGGCCTTTATGAGCACTACACTCATGTTCACGTAATCAGACACAGACACATACTAGTATGTGTAATTAAGACAACAATAATAACCTTTTTCTTTCTAAGCAACAAAGTTGAGTATAAGAATTTACACCACAGCCAATTATAACTTATAACAACAATTTGGGACAGTGGCTGATGCATTTCCTAAAGCTATAATAAACCACACGCTAGGAGACTCAGAACACAAGAAATGTCTGGGGATCAAATGTGTGCGCGCCCTCCCCCATGAAATAAATAAATGTTTAAAAATTAGATAACTTTAAAAACTTTCTAATTTAAAAAGTGCCAGCACATACACACAAAGAATGTTACTAATTAAGTCTTTATAGTTTTCCTCATCTTTGTTATTAGTGCGTGGTGGTGGGTGGAAGGCAGGTCAGAGACAACTTCCCGGGGGGAGGGGGGGCCAATCTCAGGTCACGAGCCTTGCAAACAAGCATATTTACTGTCTGCCCTTTTTCTTTTCTTTTTTTAGTTTTAGTTTTTGTTTTCCCCCCTATGAAATCACAATTGTTTCCTGTGTTGGTGGGATGGCTCAGTGGGTAAAGGCACTTACCACCAAGTGTGATGACCTGAATTTGACCCCTGAGCCCACTGGGCAGAAGGAGAAAGCTGTCCTCTGCCCTACAGGTACGCTGTGGGTGCACTGTGTCCACAAACAAAATTAAATACGTGTAAAATAATTGTTTCCCATCACCATGAGGACAGAGTTTTCTTTGCAAAGTCTTGGTCCTGTTGATAAAAGAATTAAAACACAGACTCAGGAGGAAACTCGAAAACAAATTATTGGAGCTGGACAGAAAAACGAACAACAGACTCTGGAGCTCCTGGCGGCTGCCGGGAGGAAGGAGATGGAAGGGCGGAAAGAGTGTGAGTGGAAAATGGACCTTGGGAGTTGATGCAGACCTGTGAGAAACAAGAATGAATATGGTGTCCTGAGACTTTGTTCCTTGTAGTTTTTATTGAAGGGACAGAAAATTGCTGGGGTGACATGGGCTGAGAAAGCTGCACTCCACCCTTGGGCCAAACAAAGAGGAAATATTTAACCTTGGTGTTGCAGTCTGCCAAGAGGTGCTCTGGGTGGTCTAGAGTTCAGAATGTGCTATAGTTGGATTTTTTCATGGGGACAGCCAGCTCCCCAATAATGACATGGAGACTTATTATTTATCATGAAAGCTTGGCTGCTAGCTTAGGCTTGTTTCTAACTAGCTTTTATAACTTCAATTAACTCATATCTTTTAACCTACATTCTTTTACGTGGCTCGGTTACCTTTACTCTCTACTGCCCTTGCTGCTTCCTCCGTGTCTCCTGGTGTCTCCACCCTTCTTCTTCTTCTTCCCAGTGTCCTCTGTGCCTGGAAATCCTGCCTAGACATCGGCCGTTCAGCTTTAACCCAACCACAGTGACACATCTTCAGCGTGTAAAGACATACTCTGCAACAATGCGCCGAGCCAGGGATGTCGTGCTTCAAGCTGCCTTTGTCGCTGTCGGTTTCCCTTCAGGTTTTATTAGCTTGCACCAGCCCGAAGCCCCTGCCATTGCTCATGCCCAAGCCTTACAGCCTATTTGGGAAATCTACCAACAAGAAAATTTTCCATCTTTCCAAACACATCTTTTAGATGTGTGAACAATAACCAGAGGCATCAGAAGCCCCTAAAAATTGTTAACTACTTTTTCAACCTCTCCAGTACAGATAAGCAGCACTTTTGAAAATGCCAGGAGGTGGTGGTGGCAGCCGCTGGCATGGGATAGTGTCCCAGGATACCAAGAGCCTCTTCCTGTGCCTTCTCTAGACCCCCATGCAAAACAGAAAGTACCCCATTCTTTAATATTTCTTTTTCTTGAAAGATATTGACATGACTGCATAATCCATAATTACTACGAATGTGAATGGCTCCCTCTAATGTTGCAGAGTTCTTCAGTTAAACAAGCAAACAATGTCATTTAATCTACAATTTCTAGAATAGGTTTGATCACAGGTCCTTTCTCTTTGCTTCACACGACTTATGTGTATTATGTGTAATTGATGTTTTCTAAGTATAATTTCTTTCTTTCTTTTTTTGGTTTTTTGAGACAGGGTTTCTCTGTGTTGTTTTGGTGCCTGTCCTGGAACTTGCTCCGTAGACCAGGCTGGACTTGAACTCACAGAGATTCGCCTGGCTCTGCCTCCTGAGTGCTGGGATTAAAGGCATGTCACCACCCGGCCTAAGTATAATTTCCAAAGTATTGCCCTAGCATACCATATAAAGCAGTTAGTATTTCTGATTTTATATATTGGTAATATTCTCTATTGTCTGAAGAGTTCACCCGGAAGTCAGATGGATTTCAACTTGAAACCTAGTTCTGACTCTAACTTTGACCAAGTTATGTGACTTCTCTAGGGACCTCCTTTGTAAGCAGCAAGCCCCAACAGTGCTTCTCTTAAAACATGGCAGTAAGGTTTGGAAGAGGCCTTGGTACAGCCCTGATATGTGCTAACATCTCATTACATGGTAATTCTTCTGTTGACCTATAGAGCAAATTTATCTTAAGGAAGTCGTGTCTGAGAGAGAAAGTGTAACTTTGAGGGAATAATCATTTTTTTTTAAAAAAAAGACATTTGGAATTTTTTGTAAATTCATTTTTTTCCTAAAGTGTTTGAAATTATAACTCAAACTGCAGATGCACCTCACTAGGTAACATACAAAACTCCAGTCAACACAGAAAGAGCTCTGGAGTTCAGCGTGTATGGATGACAGTGCGAGGCCTCAAGAGGAAGCCGTGCAGTTCCCTACGAATGAGCAGACTGGAGATGTGGCTGAGTTGGGAGAGTACTTGTTGAGCATTCATGATGCCCTGGGAGCAATCCCGGTTAGTTGGCAAACTGGGAGTGGTGGCACACACCTGTGATCCCAATGCTCAGGAGGAGGTAGAGGCAGGAAGATCAGAAGTTCCAGGTCACCCCCTGCAGCACATAAAGTTACATATAATTGCTAACCTAATAATTAGCCCACTCCAGGACCCTACTACCACAGGCCTATCTGCAGGGCAGCTGGACCAACGGCAAAGCCTTTTGCTACTAATCCAAACTGCCTCTAAGCTTTAGATGTGCATATCAGCTACGTGAACTGCAACAGGACAATGTGGAGTTAACATTTAATAACGGAAAGAGACAACCACCAGGCATATTCATGGGGATCTGGCTTGAAGTGTGGGGCCTGAGAGCCATACACATGAACAAGACACAGTTTCTGAACCATGAACTCAGGGAAAGAGCCTTTCATCTCTTCCTAGAACCCCTGTCACAGAGTACCAGAGATGCTGTGCATGAACAGCAGCAATGCAGCCGCAGCTCTGCAGGTTAGAAGTCTAGAGTCAAGCTGTCAGCATGCACGGTCACTCCTGAGACCTCACTTAGACTTCCAAAAGGCTGCTTCTCACGGAGTGCTCCCATCCCTTTCATCTGGGCGCCCATGTCCACGCCGTACCCTCCACTTCTTGTAAAGACACACGCCGTACAGCATGGGAGCCCAGCCTGAGGATGCCATTTAACTGTCTCAGTGAAAGCCTTATCCAAATACAGTCACCCTCCAAGGTCCCCAGGATGATTTCAACAACAGAAATGTGCTGTGGGAACACAGTTCATCCCAGAGCCAGGCTTGCTTCAGGGGCAGCCAAGAACTTTGCATTCCCTTCTAGTCCTGAACTGACACAGAGATGAATCTCTTCCTCAGCTCTGGAGAGTACTCAGGCTTTCCCTAAATAATTTCATATAATCATTTATTATACTTCCACGTCTGCCTCTGGGCTGAGAGAATGGAGAGAGCAGGTATTTGTGATCATTATCTGCAGCTTGCCATAGAGAAAGGCAATGTGCTTACTGTGGGAAATGTAACGCCCATCTTAGCTGTCACCATGGAGACATGCAGGTCCTTCATCTCTTCACTGGTTTCATTTGGCCTCTGGCCTCCTAACAACTAGGAGCAGTCTCAGCAATCACCCCTGAGCGGAGACCTCTCCTCCCTGGAACAAGCAAGCCTCAAAAGTGACAAATAGTGGATGAGGTGGCTGAGATGTGTAGCTTCCAATTGACATGGTTACTTGGGTTTTTTATTATTATTACTATTATTTTTTAAATCATAATTACATCGTTCTCTGCCTTCCTTCCAATCCTTCCCGTGCATCCCCTTGATCTCTCTCAAATTCATGGCCTCTATTTCTTTAACTGTTACATATATACACATAAATTGTACATCTTACAATTATACACACATTGGCCTGAGTTCTCTAGAGAAACAGAAATGACAGAATAAATATATGCACATACACATATATATGAAGAGGGTTTATTGGAGTGGCTGACAGGCTAAGGTCCAGCTAGTCCAATAATGGCTGTCTCCTAGTGGAAAGTCCAAGAATCCAGGAGTTACTCAGTCCATGAGGCTGGATGTCTCAGCTGATCTTCAGTATATGTCAGAATCCTGAAAAAAAAAAATAGGCTCTAATGCCAGTGAATCCAAGCAGGCCCAGAGCAAGGCTTCCTTCCTCTTTGTCCTTTATATAGGCTGCCATAGAAGACATGCCCAGGTTTAGGGTTGGTCTTCGAACCACCAATGATCCACATTTAAGGTGGGTCTCCCTGCCTCAAATGATCCAATTAACTATGTTTTCTTTTCTTTGTAGCTCCGCATAAGAGTGATCATTAATGACTTGTGACACAGTCATGTGGGGAACCAGCCCCTACACTTATTTACCCCAGGAACTCTTGAGGTATGAGGGATAAGAGACTTAGTTAGAAGTAGAGGGAGAGAGAAACAGAAAACACAGAATAGACTCTGGTGGGCCTGGATCCTCATCCACTGGCTCAGAACTTTATTCCAAAGGTCTGTTTATAACAATGCCAAGGGGTGGAGCAAAAGACCTCCCCCTTGCTAGTTACAGTCACCTGGTACCCGGGCCTGTGGTCCAATCAACCTCTTATGCAGTCCTGCTGGGTACAGCCACTAGGGAACTAAGACAGTTAATACTAGGCTGTCTTAAATCTCCTCAGCCACATTAATCCAACCCTCCTTGATTTAGCCTCAGGCAGATTCTTACAGCAAGGGTGAAATGAAAGAACAGCCTATAGCCCAGCTGCTAATATTAATATTATTCCCTCTGAAACTTCTTGAGCCAGGCCTCCATAATTCAAGTCACTATCAGCACAACTGTGTTCCATGCTCCTGCTAGGATGGGTTCATTGAACCTTGATGAAAGTGGCCAACCATTTTTTCTAGTCCAAACTCCCAATGTCTTTCATATTCCTCCAAACAACAGCAACTCTATAAAAGAAAGCATTTAACTGGGGGCTCGCTTACAACAGTTTCAGAGGGATCATCATAGTGAGAGGCAGAGAGGCATGGGTTAATGTTAGAGAGGTCACTGAGAGTTGTACATCCTGATCTGCAGGCAGAGAGAGAGAGAGAGAGAGAGAGAGAGAGAGAGAGAGAGAGAGAGAGAGAGAGAGAAATTGGGCTGCCTGACCTGAGCTTTTGAATCCTCAAAGCCCATCTCCAGCAACACATCTCCCCCAACAAGACCACACTTCCTCTAACAAGGCCACACCTCCTAATTCTTCCCAAACAGTTCACCAACTGGGGGCTAAGTATGCAATATATGGGGGTCCATTCTCAGTCAAACCACTGTGTGTGTGTGTGTGTGTGTGTGTGTGTGTGTGTGTGTGTGTGTATTCCCAAATACACAAATACAGCCCCTTTGCCTGCTTGGTCTGGATGTTACCTGTGTGTAAACCTCAGGGCTGACCACTTGGTTCTGGATAACCAATGATGTGCTCTTCCTTGGGGAAGACCATTTCTCCCTGTCTCAGCATTCCCTAGCTCCCATAGTTCTTTCTCTGGGGTTGAGGCCCCCGAAGCTTTCCCCTTCTGTGTTTGCATGTCCACTGGAGGAGTCCTCATCTAGGTCTTGCTTAAGTAGTCATGCGGACGAGAATTCATGGTGTAGCTTCTCCAGGGTTTCTAGGAGGCACCAATCTCACAGGAAACCTTCTGTTTCTCTAGCTCCTACAATATTCCCACCCCCCCTTCTGCAACGCTCCCTGAGCCTCGGGGTGCAGGAGCGGTGCTGTGGTTGGATCAATGGGGACTGGGCTCCACAGAGTCTCTTGTTCTTTGCATTTCCATCAGTTTTTTGTTGTTGTTGTTTTGTTTGGGGGTAATGCTCTTCCTCTGTTGCAAAGAGAAGTCTCCTTGATGAGCGTGAGAACCAGTTATCTGTGGGTATAAGGACAAGGATTTATAATGTAGTTAGAGCCTGTGATGGTCTAGTAAAGGCATCTGTAGGTCCTCCTCCAAGATCCATGCCTTCTCTACTCTGGGTAGTTGGCTAGGTTTCCAGGACCCCGCATGGTTCCCCTCCTGTTAAAGCAGGCCTACTGGACTTTTTAAAAGCCTTTTTATTTACATACGAATAAGAACAACGGCATTTCTTTACTGACATTTCTTTAGTCAGTAGAGTGCTTGCTCAAGACCATCACACACAGAGTGCATTCGGATTGGTCAGTTATAGAAAGATGGCTTAGCAGTTGAGCGCTTGCTTGCTCTTCCAGAGGACTGCAGTTCAGTTCCCAGCACCCACTCTAAAGGAAATTGAAGAGACCCCCTTTTGACAGCTAGGCACCAGCACACATTCAAACAGACACACATAACTAAAAATAAAATCTTTTTCTTAAAGAAACCGCACAATACTAAAATTGTTGCAAAGTGTTCGATGCCAATATTTTTATATTTACATGGTTAATTCAGAAAATAATGTTTGCATAACACATTTGTCTTTTGCTTTAATCAAAGTTGGTTGTAAGGTAAAAACCGGTTTTTATTGACACGTGGTTAAAAATCTGTAAAACAACATCCACAAATGTAGTAACAAAAAAAATGACTTCTGTGTTTCCGGTTAACAGCATCCTAAGGCTCACCCACCTGGCTCTGAGGAGGCCTGACAGCCCTCTACCCAGTCTTTCTCCAGCAGGGGGAGCTCCTTTGCTAAAATCCATAGCGCTTTATTTATTTATTTTTTTAAACCACTGCATTCTCCTAAGCAGCATGCTTGAACGAGCTTGAGGCGTTGTCTGCACTCTGAAGTCGCTAAGTGAGCTCTGGAGTTATTTAGGACTACACAGATGTAACGGCTGGACATCGATGAAATATAATTGAGTAAGATGTTTGCGGCTGGCGCTTTTTGTCTGCGTGCATGCGCACAGTCTTGCTGACCTCCCTGCATGTGCCGCGCTGGCTTTAAGGACCAGGCGTTTTAACACAGGCTGGAGAAAGCCACTGTGGTTTTACGCCTCTTAAATTTGGTTTGGGTGTTTGTTTGCAGATAAGGCTTCAAATGTGGCCAGAACTCTCAAACCTCCTGCCTCAGCCTCACATTCACAAGCAATTGGGATCAGAGGCATGAGCCACCACACCCGGCTCGGATGCAGTTTAGATTTGGGTTTAAACCTGGAGGCACCGGACCTTCTGCGTCTCCGAGCCCTGCTGGCTTTCTTTTCCACCTCACTGCGTCTTATAGCGACCACACAGTTTTGTTTTGCTTTTTTTTTTTTTTTTTTTTTTAGCATTGGAGTGGCCAGTTATCTCACAGATCTTACGTGATCCGCTAGGATCCGCTAGGAGCCACCCACAGCATCTGCTCCCGGGTCTCCTTGAAAACTTTTTCCTTTTCGTCGAAAGCGAAAACGATCCAGTGTCAACCGGCGGGGCAGACCTGATGTTCTCAGGAGGCGGAGGGTGGTTTAGAGGACCGCCACCTGACCCATTTATCTTATTGAAAATATATACGAACATGTATATATATATACACATACATATATACACACAAATCATATATATATGTCTTGTTTCCGGCATGTAGCCCAGGCTGGCCTGGAACTCGCGGCAATCCTCCTGCCTCAGCCTTTGGGATGCAGGGATGACCGGTACGCGCCACCACGCCCGAGCCGACTCCGGACTCCGGTGGTCCGCGCGTCCAGCGACTCCGCCCACTGTCCCGCCCGGGAGAGGCGGGCGCGCTCCCGCCCAGGTCGTCCCCGGGGTGTGCCCGCCCACTATGCAAATGATCTCTACGGCGGCCAATCGGAGGCCGGCGGGGCGGTGACGCGCGCGCCGAGCCCGGTGGTATTTATAGCTCGTATTTAAAGAGCCCTGGGGAGTCTCCCGCTCGCTGGGCGGCGGCGCGGAGCTCGGCGGTGGCGGGTGTCGGCGGGAGGGGGGCGGGCTGGGGACAGAGTGCACCGTGCAGGGGCTGGCCCTGCAAGCCCGGCGGCTGGATTCCTGGAGAGAGAGAGAAAGAGTGAGCGAGCAAGCGAGCGAGCGAGCTCTGTCACTTGAACAGTTAAGACAGACTGTCACTCTAACCTAGACTGAACTGATTATCACTATGTAACTGAGGCTGGCCTTGTCCTGGAACCGAAATCCTGCCCCAAGTCTGAGTTTACAGACTGATATAGCAGACGTGCAATATCACGCCTAGCTTGACCATGCATACACATTTATACATACGTATTTATGCATACATGTTACAAATATTTTTTTTAATAATTTAATAAAGCTAGGGATTTGGACTCTCAAGCAAGAGCAGAAGATCCGCTCCGACCCCACCCCGAGCCTTAGTCCGAGCCACCCGCAGCGGGGTTTCCTGGTGCAGGCTACTTGGAAGCTGCCTTCCTGGGGGGAGGGGAGGGCAATACGCGCTGGACAGTCAAGAGTCGTGGGATTAGGGGGCGGGGCTGTTGGCTAGGTGACAGTGTGTTCATGGAAAATAAGATGCAAGATAGTGGTGATCTCCTTTCTGGCGACTGACCTCCAGACTCCGCAGCCAGGGAGCTGCACTCTGCAATGCGAAAGCAGGAAGCGCATTACAACAGAGGACAGAGGAGCCCTGGATCGGAGCTGGTGTGTGTAGAGCGGGCTGGCTTCCTCTCTCCACTACACACACTATCTTCCAGCAGAGTTCGGCCTGGGCTGTGGGCTCAGGCACTGGGTGCTACCCCAGGGAGGCATTGCGGGTGTTTGGCATGCCTGGGTGCCTGTTCACCTGATTATACAGAGGTGCGACCTCGGGTTCATTTTAAAGATGGCCAGGCAGTTAGATGGGTGTATGTAGAAATCCCATGAGGGGTACTAACCTAAGTGTTGTTATTACCATCCTAACTTCAGGCACACGGGTTGCAAGTAGGGAGAAGTCCACTAGTGTGCACGATACAAAGGCTTCTCAGCTTTCTTGGCACACTCCTCTCTCGGTAAGCCAGGATCAGGTTGTTACTCACCAGGGACTAGGGTGTCTGGTCTCTCCTCGTTTTTTCCTTGGAAAGGTGTTTGATACAGATCTTGCTCTGTGGACCAACCAGACTGGCTGGAGCTATGTAGTCTAGACTGGTCTCAGACTCACAGCCTCTCCAGTGCAGGGATTATAGGTGTGTGCAGCAGGATCCAACATTACCGTGCACACAGCCATGCGACAAAGTGAAACCAGATAGAAAGTCTTTCAGTGCATCTGACATCTCGGAAAATCAGTTCTGACATCTTGGAAAATTTGACATCTTGAAGAATCAGATACCTCAAGCCTCATCTGCGGTGGGGCTTGCTCCCTGGAAGGTTCAAGGTCATTCTGTGGTAGCCTTACTGACCTCTACTCTCAGTTCCCATTCCACTGAGAGCAAAACTTTACACAAGGCGGTTGCTATTACTGGTTACGGAACAATCCTGAGAGTGCTCTGCCACGAGGGATCTCATTAAATTCTCACAGTATCGTGTGAGCAGAGCACAGCTGTGCCCATCTTACAGATGGAAAACAGTCCCCAGACTCAATGTGATCACCCTTGGTAGAATGTGAACCCAGGCCAGAGTTCACAAAGTTCTCCAACGCCTCTTAGCTACTTTTGGCACCTGTCTGTGAGGGGCACTGTGACAGTGGAAGACAAAGCCTGGGATCCTCTCTGCTCTCTGGCCAACTGCAGTCAACCTCCTCATGATTTGACCTGGTAGGTGTCAGGTGTCCTAACACGAGATAGAAAACAGTTGGGGAAACAAGATTGATTAAGCTAATTTTTCGACTGTCTTGAATGTGTAAAGGTGTTTTCTAAAGTTGCTTAATAATTAAACTCAGGGTGGTGCTTTGCTCTGGGGACCATTTGATGATGGCGCAATCTTTTCTTCCTATTAATCGTACTGAGAACCCAAAAAACTGAGCAAGGCTCGGAATTAGCTAGTAACCTTCTTCAGAGTCAGATGAGTGTGTGTGCTCTCCCCTCAGGAAGGGACGGCTGCTTTAGCTGCTGTCCAACCAGAGCAGGCTGGACTAGCCTCCTTTGGGAGGGCAGGCTGTCATTAGGATCTGGATATTTGAATGAGAAACTGTCGAGGCAGCTTAGGCAATGCGTTTGTAAGACCACAAATGTGAGTAATAGAAACGGGAGATCTGGAAAGTGGCCATCTGATTGGTTAACGCTGGCCCTGTCCCAGCAGGACGTCCCTAGGCAAGCCTGTGGAGCCAGAGGCTTAGTTTCCTTATCTGAAGATTGGAAATTACCTGTCCTTCTGGCCAATGGCCTCATTCCTGACCTCTCTGCCTCCCCTTCCTCCCCAGTCCTTTACATGCTGGAGTCTCTTGAAGTAACTTCCTAAACCTGGTATCTCGACACCTTCTCTTGGGCTGTGTGCCCACTTGCTGCCCCATGACTGCTTTCTGTATGGCTCAGCTGTCCCTGACTCTACATCCCCATGACACTGCTGTGGTCTGGATGGGAATGTTCCACAGGCTCATATGTGGGTCCCCAGCTAGTGGGGTGGTTTGGGGTGTGTGTGTGTGTGTGTGTGTGTGTGTGTGTGTGTGTGTAAACTTTAGGAGGTGGAAACCTGCCAGAGGAAGTGGGTCTCTAGGGGCGGGTCTTGAGGTTGTACAGCCCAGCCCCACTTCCCATCTGCTTTTTGCTTCCTGATTGCTGACAAGTGTGACCAGATGCCACATATTCCTGATGTATTGTCTTCCACACCATGAAAGACAGTATCCCTTCTCCTTTTGAAAATAATAGCATTTATTCTTTGGAAGTTTCAAACATTCATACAGTGTAAATTGGTCACATCCATCCACCACTACCTTCAACTCCTCCAGTGCTCCCACCCCATCTCCTTCTCAGCCTCATGTTTTCTTATTGTTGTTATTGATAACCCCCTGAGTCCAATTAGAGCTGCCCATGTGCACACAGGTGTGGGGGCATCCACTGAGGCCTGCAGAACCATGTGAGCCACCGTCAGAGCATCTAGACACTAGGAACTTAAGGGTTGGTTATACTTTCTGAATCTGGGTCCTGGTCTATTTGGAAGAGCTTTGGTCACACTGAGCCGTCGGCATGGATAAAGCCATAGCTGTTGCTCAGATGTGTCCAGGTGGAAAAAGGTTGAGCAGCATTGCCGTGGGAGGCAAGAGACTAGCCTGTCTTACCAGTGTTTCCCAGGTGCCTGGTACAGTGTGGGGAACAAAGCAGGGGATGTCCAAGAAGTGCTCATCACAGGATGAGAGGATTGGACTAAATGTTTAAGTCCCCTGGTCATAAAGGTATTGAGTAAATCCCAGGTGTCCTGCTTGCTGACATGGGGCATGGAAGTTGTCACCTGCTATTAGGGGCCGTCCATCCTTGTCACCTTCCGCCATGAAGAGAGTGAAAGTGGGAGATATTTAGGGTGGGTTCTTAGCCCCGCCTCATTGCTGTAACTGGCTTGGGGTTTGTTTTGTTTTTGAGGACACCTCAAGAAACTTGGCCTGACACCTGATGTGATATAAGCCATTGTTAGTCTGCCGACTGCCTCATGTTTACTGTTCCTTGGTTGGTCTGTTTATTCATTGTTGTTTGGTTGGTTTGTGTATAGGAGTATGTGCCTGTGTGAGTGCAAACAAGTGTGTGAGAAGGTACATGTGTGTGTAGGTGGGTGTGCATGCCCATGGAGTCTAAAGGTGAACAATGAGTGTGTTCTTCCATCTCTCTCCACCAGAGTCTCCTACTGAACCTGAAACTCATTGACTGACTAGACTACCCAGAAAGCCCTGGGAGTCCTCTTGTCTCCAGAAACACTGGGGCTGCGGGTGCACCCAACACTCGGCTCCTCTTGTGAGTACTAGAGTCAGACTCAGGTCTTTGAGCATCTCCTCAGACTCTGTCTGTTGTTCTTTGAGGAGAAACATGCTTGCCAAAGGAAGGAACTCATTTCTTGTTTGTCTTTGTTTTTGCTTATTGAGATCAGGTCTTCTGTAGTGCAGACTGGCCTTGAACTCCAGATCTTTCTGCCTCCACCACCGGAGCTCTGGGATTACCAGGTGTGTGCCACCATGATCAGCTGCAGAATGTTATTTCTTATGTCTTTGGAGAAGTGGGACAGAAATTCAGGAGCAGGGATGTGGTGATATATTGTGTACCCCAGTAAAGCTTGCCTGGGGATCAGAGGACAGAGCCAGCCACTAGATTAAACGTAGAAGTCAGGCATGGTGGCACATGCCTTTAATCTGCACTTGGAAGGAAGGAAGATGGCAGGGCACAGAAAGGTATGTAAGGTGTGAGTAAACAGGAAGTCTCTCTCTTGAGGCTGAGGATTTCGTAGAGGTAAGAAGGTGGCTGGCTTGTTCTGTTTCTCTGATCTTTCAGCTTTCACCCTGATATCTGGCTCTGGGTTTTCTATTAATAAGACTGTTTAGCAGTTCGTGTTACACAGGGAGGCTGGGGATAGGAGGGTGTGACTGGGGAGTCAATGGGAGCCAAGTAGGGTTCAGCTAAGAGAAGGATGGCTGTAAGGCCTGGGCAACCTAGCATAGTCCTGCCTCAAAGAAAATAAGATGTGGATAGGCCTAGAGTCAGGTTAGGATGTGGTGATATTTTATTTGTATGTTAATAAATAAAGTTTGCCTGGAGATGAGAGGAAATAGCAAGCCATTTTAAGTAAACACAAAAGTCAGGCAGTGGTAGCACATGCCCTTAATCCGATCACTTGGCAGGCAGGGTCTCTGTGTGTTCAAGGCCACACTAGGGAACAAAGCCAAGTGTGGTGACACACGCCTTTAATCCCAGTACCAACCATAGAGACCTGGAGGTCTGTACAGACAGACAGTGACAAGGAAGTGAGGTAGCTGGGCTAAGAGCCAATGAGAGGGCAGAACAGCAAGGCAATAAAAGCCTGGGTAGACAGGAAGTCGTGGCATTTTGGAAGCTGTAGAGCTGGTGAGGTAAGTTTGGTTGGTGGCTCTCACTATTTCCCTCATCTCTAAGGCTTTCACCCCTATATTTGGACTCTGTGTTTTTTATTTAATAAGACCGCTTAGAAATTCAGCTGTATTAGGATTTGAGCTTAATTCTATGGCCTTACTCAACACAGTAGCCACTTCTTGGAACACTAATGTTCTTTTAGTATTCAGCATCTACAGTGAACTCCACTTGTCAGAATACAAATATTTTGCAAAACATAAAGTACTCAGGCTGGAAGATGACTCAGCAGTTAAGGGCTCAGACTAATTTTCCTGAGAACCTGAGTTCATGTCCTAGCTCCCATATTGGAATGCTCACAGCTGTCTGTAACCCCCATCTCCCAGGGATGTGACACCTTCTTCTTCTGGGCTCCAAGAGCATTGTACTCACGTGTACAAATCCACACACAGACTAGCACATATATACATAACTAAAAAAATGAAGTCTTTTTTAAAAGATGTAAAGTACTATATACACTCAGATGTTATTAATATAGAATATAATCATAAATATGGGGTGGTGAATTAAGAGTGGGGAGTCAGCACACATTTGTTGTAGGGTTAGATACCAAAATGAAAAGATGAACGGAAGAGGAATCTGCATCAACCAGACAACATCAGTTCTAAGTGCATTACAGTCACAGTCCCAAGACTCTGCCCTCCAGGGGTTTGTGACTGTCCAAGTGACAGAGGTACCTATGAAAATCCATGGAAAGCAACTGTAAGAAATGCCGAAATTGTCAAGTGAGCACAGAGCTGATAATGTGTGCCTCACAGTGGTAAGGAAGAGACAAAGGCATGAGGACATGGGTCCCTAAGCCCGTGGGATTGACAGATGCATAAGGAGGGGGAGGGGAAGTGAAGAAGAGTCAGGGGCAGGGAGAGTGACAGCATGTGGTGTCTTAGGGAGGAGATGGTAGTGCATGGAGTTGAGGGTGAAGGGTAGACTGGGCGTGGCCCTGGATGACTTTCCACTCTGTACAGACAGATGGGCATCCACCGATCAGCAGATGCTCCCAACTGTGTGTCATGACCCCCTGGTGGATCCTGAGATCGACTTAGTGAGTAACAACCTGTGCTTAGAAATTGGAGATTGAACAGCAAAGGAAACATCACAGTGCCCTATGTCACAGGGTAACATAGTTGAGGAGCCTGCCGCTCAGTTGATGGGCTTATGTGTTATGCATAAAATGTGGAGAACATTTGAATTTTTAATAAGCCCACTTCTAAAGTGGGTGTAAATTATCTTCTGAACGGGCAACATAGAGTTGCTTCAAACACGGCAAGTACAGTGGCAGGAATGTTATCTGTCAACACAGATGCCATCATTTTGGATATAAAGCATGACAGGGCAGGGCCAGGGAAATGCTCAGTGGGGGAAGGCGTTTGCCATGCAAGGCTAAAACTCCAAGTTTAGTTCCCAAAATCCATGTTAAAGGTGGAAAGTTAGCACTGACTCCACAAGGTTGTCCTCTGACCTCCACATCTATTCTACGGCGCATGTGCGTCCACTTGAGTGAGCGTATATACACATGATGATGATGATGATAAATAATAATAATAAAACTTTTAAAACATGACACAGTTGAAGCCTTTATATGTAATGTAAGGATCATTACCTGGAAAAATGCTAGAGAGATAGAATGTTTACTTAATCGTTGATTTAGGTCTGAGGAAACCCATTTATCCTTGCAGGTTGTTTGTGTATTCTTTTAAAAATGGTTTTTAGTAAAATTTGAACAGTGGGATGTATTTCCTCCACCATAATACAAGATGTATTTCTCACTATGAGTCATGATTGAAGCAAACTTGGGCTAGGATGTGGCTCCTTTGACAGAGAGCTTGCCTAGCATTCCCACACTCTGATTTGATTCCCAGAAACAGACCGACAGTGTGGAGTACACATCTGTGATCTTAGCCTGGCAAGGTGGAGGCAGGGGATCAGAAAATCATTCTTGGCTGAATGGTGAGTTTGAGACCAGCCTAGGATGCTAGAGACTCTGTCTGTAAGTAGACACTTATAGGTTAAGAAGATTGTAGCTGTTTATAGTTGTCTATAGGTAGAGGAGATAGATCAAAATATCAGAATAATTTCTGAGTTAAAATAGTTAAGGTTCTGGCCAATTGGATGAGGGAATAAATAGGAAATCAACTTCAGTCACTCCCACCAATATCTCCTTTATTTAAGGAAATAAAACCTTTCCTTGATATCCATATTTGTTTTTGATAGGGGCATGTGACAGATGACAACTTGTGGGAATCAGTTCTTTCTGTTTACCACATGGGTCCTGGGATGAAACTCAGGTCACCAGGCCTGGTGCAAGTGCCTTTCCTGCTGACTCATCTTGCTGGTCCCAATGCCACCAGCGTCTCCTGATAGGAAATACAGAAACATTTACAACTGTGGACAGCACAGCTGGGACCCTTAAGTCATAGTCGGTGGGAAAGAAGAGACTCACCCTCACTGCAGGTCCCAGACAGGCACAAGCTGCACATGGCCCCTGGAAGTTTATCCTGGTTTTGCAGAGAAATCTTCTAAAAGGAAACAGCCTCGAGCTGAGTCTTAAAGGAGAGCTGAAGTGAGTCAGCAGTAGGTAGGTGAAAAGGAAAGACTATGACAGCCGTCAGAAGGGGTCAGTGGATGCCCGTGTGACTGTGGCCACACCTTGTGTGCAGCTGGGGAAGGGTGGGGTGAGGACAATGTCAGCTCTTTGCCCATCACTGGGGGAGGCAGCTCCTGGTGAGTCAGTGAGTGGCACCTGCCACTAGTGTCTCTAGCAGGAGGCTGACCTAAGGGAGCCGCTCTGGTCGGCCTCTGGAAGTGCGGCTCCTGGGCTAGTACACTGCAGTAAAGTAATCCTTCCCGAATGGAAGGTTTCAGCATTCACACCGAGTCCGCAGCCCTCCAGGGGATCCATCTGCTCGTCAGCCAGAGTCAGGCTGGCCTCCAGTTGTGACGCTGTGGAGAGTGTCTCAGCCGATCTGC